>NC_066855.1:16404239-16759506 GCF_001640805.2 Lates calcarifer | reverse complement strand
TTATCTGGCTGTTCAATGGCATTTACATTCATACACACAGCAGGGAGCTACTTTACAAATGTAGATGCTTCATTATCATTGCTGTATTTTGCAGAAAGTTATGACTCACTCACTGACAAAGGGTTCAGTATGCCTGAAACAAACAAGTTCATGTGTCATCAGACCACATCTAAAGTAAAAGTGTTTCTAGCTGTTCTGAATGTCTACACTCAGGGCATCATAGCATCTTGCTGCCTTGCAGTGTCTCTTCAATCTTCCCCCCAAAAATTTCAATTTTTTTTACTTTTGTGTGTTTTTGTAGTCTTTAGGTGTTGAATTGAGTTGAGTCCAAAACCAAAGGATATTACCTCTGAAACAATATAAAATGGACAACCTTAGCAAATCTTCATATTAAACAAGCTTTGGCCACTTGCCAGTTAGGCATTTTGCTTGATAAATAAATGAAACACTTTAGTTTGGTTCAAAATAGTAGGTTTACACAAAGTGTCATCCAAACATACCTGTCCTGAATGTTCATTCATTCACATATTGTGGGTGCTTACATGCGGGCAGCTTCTTCTTAAAAGTATTCATGGTGTTGCACTTGCACATGTGAAGTGAGTGATTACAGTTACTTATTTTAAAGCGAGGCACTTAGAGCAGCTAAAATATTTCACTCCTCATTATCTCATTGTAATTTCATTAAGCTTGCATCCTGTGCAGTTATATAATCAAAATCTGCATTGTTCTCATACTGTGCAGTCTAAGTAAGTGAATAGGATACAAGAGACACCTGATAGTGGACTTATTGAAGACAGGCAAAGTCTGTTCATGGTGCTAAGTGTTGACCTGTTTGTGTTAAGCTCCAGTACAACCATGAAGCCACATTCCAGGGAGCGGCCTGGTTTAATTTTGGACATTTATAAGCAATCTGATTGAGAACAGAATGTGAACGGATGAGGGACATTGTATCCTGCCATGCGAGTTGTATTTGTCACAGTGTTATTTCATGCTCCTGACTGGAATTAATCTCGAAAAAGTCTTTGATGTCTTGACCCTGCATTTTCATGGACTGTTATGGCTGGGTGGGCCAAAGCCACTCTGTGGGGAAAGTCTGTATGTAAACACAGTGAATCACAACCACACATTCAACTGTAAAAAGTTCTCAAGCACTTCCAAGAATTTGGAAATGCCCTCTTTGATGTCACCCTGGGAAAGAGATAAGGAATTTCAAGTTGTGACATTTACAGCCTCTGCTTCCTGTCTAACTGATGAAATCAAGATTATTTTATCTGACTGAAAGCCTGCCATCACCTTCACTCGTAGGTGTGTTTTTGTGGCTGCATGTGTGAGTGGGTGTGTGGGTATCCAGTGTGTACCGTATGCAGGAATAGCTCTGGAATTCACTCATAGGAATGTGGCTTCAATTAGGTCCGTCTGATTTAGTCCACAGTGCTGCATGAGTCAGAAGCGTTCGGCCTTCCGATATCCAGCTTCCTATCATTTTGACCCCAAATTCTTTCCTGTGTATTCAGTGTTAAATGTGGCAGTCATTGAATTTGCAAAAAATGGCATTTCACGTTTAGAACTTTTCCCACCAGAGGGACTCTTTAACTGCAATTCAAGCACAAGAGTCTACATCCGAGTTTAGTTCCTGGGACCCAAAAGTGTTCCAGAGAGTACTTTCCTTCCAGGAAACATCTGAGTGGAGTTTACAGTACTGAACATAGTTGAATGGTCAACCACAAGACTTGAGACTGTAGAACTGTTTTGTGGAATTCATTTAGACTACAAACAAATACTGTTGTCACTAGAATCAACATTAGGACTAGGAATGGGAATTTCTTTTTTTAATGTTTTTGACATTTAAACAGCAGTTATGTTGCCAACCTAAGACATTCCTCAAAACATTTGTGGCTATCATTTTGTATCTGAACCCCATACACCGTCACAGGTTGACGCGTGTTGTTGCGTCAACACACCCCAGTCCTACACTGCACTGCCCAGTGTACATGTGGTTATGCTTCAGAAAAACAATAGTTTTGTTACATTTGTTTCCTGGGTTGGCACATCCCAGCTACTGTACCTTGACTTCTTATTCTTTATAGTCGTATTGTGTGTGGTAAGGGCTTCAAATGTCAACAACTGAGGAACAAAAGATACATCTTACTGCATTTTTCTTTGAGGTTATGTAACAGACAAGAAATAAAAGTTCTCAGAGCAGATCAGCAGATCATCACTATTTTTTACTGGTCCCTTTCTTTCCTGGCATTTTCACTCTTCTCAGGGCTGCATAGGCAAATGTACAAAGGGAGCATAGCTAGCAAGCTACTTAGTTACATCCATGAAAAATAGCATCAGAAAATGACAACAAAAGTGGAGGAGCTGTACAGCTGACTGCAAATTAACTTACAAAAATAAAAGAATTGGCACTTAAATATGGTTAATTTTTATATTTCTTTGACGTGAAAAACCTTAAGTGAACCACTGCTACCAAGGACTGCTGCAGCTTCTATGTAGCCTGAAAAGTATTTGCAGGAAGGCTACATCACTCAACTCTGACTGGTTAGTGCACAACTACTAATACCAAGTTCTGGCAATCAGATTAACTGACTAGTAGTAAATATCCTTAGTTTGAAATGGTGCTCTGCTGTAGCTGGGACCAGCTGACAGGCCAGGGGTTGAGGCACTCGGTTTCACCTCCATCATTCTGCGAATATTGTTTCCTATGGCAATCTGACAAGCAAACCTCAAAAAATGATATAACCCATTCGCCTCTCACCAAAGCAATGAACGGTCAAGTGCACTGAGACACGAAGGAGTGCTATGATAGGAAAATGATCTAATCCACTTCTCTCAGTAATGTCTCACAAGACAATATTTACTAATTTGCAGAATCGATACCACTGGCAGAAGATGACAAAAAGGATGGAGAAAGAGGAGAGATTTGTCATCCAAAAATTACACTCCATTTACATTTTCTCCATCCAAACATCAACACTGTCTGACAGGCCAACAGCATGACCAGCCTCAAATGGCAGCAGCCCCAGTGTGGATGCGGAGACCTCTGCATGACCGCACTCTGGGCCCGTCTGCATGCGAAGGCCTCTGTCTCTCACCTCAACATAATCCCACACAGCTGAATCCAGTCACCGGGAGACCTCTGATAAGACCGGTGCACTGAGCTAAAAATAATTCCAGAGGATTAAATCTGGGCTGCGATAAAATCAAGATGAGTCTGTGACTTTGGGCTGGTCTTCAGCTGTCCATTTTTAATCACAGCAATCAAAACAAGCAGCGGTGTGAAGCCGACTTCAAGAGTGCACTTTCTGACCCTCCTTTCATGTCTCCTCTTGCCTTGTTTTCCATCATCCAATCTCACTTGATCGGAATAATTTCAGCACTTTTTCCTGTTTCCTGTTTGGATATCTGGCCTGCTGCATTGACCACTACAATTACTCAAAGAGTGTTGTTGAGAATGTATTGGAAAAGCTTTGGGAGGATGAGAGCAGGAGGAGGGGGAATGGCTGATAGCATGACGGAGGTGCGTAAACGGATGATTCTGTTGTTGCCTGGGAAAATACAACAAACAAACCCGTGGAAAAAGATGTTGTTTACACTCAGACAAAATCCTTTCTTCTTGTCTTTTGTTCGAAATACCAGCAGAAGTGTTCTATGACAAAAGGTGTTAAACCTTGGATTTCCCGTTAGAGGGAATATTTGGAAAGTGGACATGGAAAATGGGCCGTTTTTTCCGTTCAGCTATCACACCTGATTTATTTGAGATATTCCTGGAAAGTCTTGCCACTGCTGCTGTCTCTGCCTACCCACGCAAAGGCCGGACCTTAGGCTCGCCAGGCGCCCCTAATCACACACCACGCAAACACTTCAGAGTGATCTGAGGCTGCAGGAGTGTATTTCCAGATATTAACATAACCGCAAGAGGAAACAGTTATGATTAAAAATAATAATAAAATTTACAGGAGGGGGGGGGAGCAGCCAAATTAGACCCAGCTGGAATGTCAGTGGTGTAGTCCACAGTTGGCTGCTGCTGTGCAGACAGTGTGGTTGGGGAGGCTGCGGAGGGGGAGGTATAGTTTCTGAATCTGTGTGCAACCCAACCCTGTTACTCTGATCTGCAATGTTATTGAATCTCTGCCAAAGAGGTTCGTTTTGGTTCTGTTTGTTTTTCTTATTTTTAGCAGGATATCTACACATTAAAATTATGAGCTCATAAAGTTTTAATGGCAAAGCTGCCTTCCTACACATTTAGCAGACACTGAGTACCTCGTGGAGTTGTGTTTATGACCATGTAATCAATGTTAATCTAAAATTTGTCTTCTTTTAGCTCTGTTTTGGGCTCTCCACCTTCCCCTGACAAAATGACCTGGCTCTTGAGCTGTTAAATGGTCCACTGTGTTCACCAGGTAGCTGCTAACTGTCTGTTGCAGCAGTTTGGTGCTGAGGAGGTGGTTAGCGTTGCAACAAAATGATTATTTTCATTATCAACTCATCTGTGACTATTTTCTTGATTCATTGTTTTGTCTGTTAAATGTCAGCAAAGAGTTATAGAGCATCATAATTTCCCAAAGCCCCATGTGTGTTCAGATAGCTTCTATAATTTGTCCAACAGTCCAAAGATATTCATGTTAATATCATATATAACAACAGAAAAACATTAAATTCTGGATTTTGAGAAGTGAGAACCAGCAAATGTTCTACCTTCAAAATATTTTTTTTGCTTGAAAAACAAAATAGTCATGATAGGGCCTGCTGCGTTATTCTCTGTGGGTTTGTCACTACCAGTGACACCTTTAACATTTCATGTAAAAGACTAACAGGCTAGCATTTGGTGGAAGGTAAAGGCACTAAAAATAGTTGTTTGGCAAACCCAAAGTCCACTTACTAGCTTTTTGTGGAACTTTCAAGCATGCCACATGGATAATCACTGGCATTTGCCCCAGTGGATGAAGCAGGATGATAAAGTCATAGTATGCAATACGCTGAGAGCCACATAAAAAGCTGAAGTGGACCTTGAGAACCCTATGTTGTTAAACTACCATTGTTAAACTACCATTGTACCATTGTATCTATTTATCACATTTTATATTAGAAAAATACATTTAGAAAATTGTGCTCGGAGTATAGCAGGTGCTTTTTGGTTGCTTTCTTTCTAATATTGCACAGATCTGGATTTCTTGGAGCTGTGCTTAATGTCACTGATTAAGTAATGTATACTGTATGTATATCATTGTGAACAAAACCAATTGTTCTAAAAAAGTAAGCCATAAAAACAAACAGATTTTCAAGTGAAGCATTATTAAGTCGTTGTATAAATTATTCATGTCTTGACAGAACCACAGCAGGTAGAAAAATACCACTTCAGTGTGTATCCCTCATGCTGAAGTACTCATGGGGTTTTCACAGTCAAAATGTGCAGCCTGCTGTAATGCCCTAAAAATGTGCATAATGCACTTAACACCCATCAAACCATCACATGCTCAATTCTCAGAAGGTTATTTTAACAATAGATATAAGAAGATATAAGAAGACATTTTTAATCTGAATCTGGATCCAAATCTGCATAAGAATATACACAGTGATAGATGACCACAGGATACATGTGTCAGATATTTTCCCATTCAGATGAGTGGACATGAATGACTGCTGTCTTCAGTGTATTTAGAGAGCAAAGTGTGTCAGGTCAGGGAGAGGTGACACAATCAACACGTCTATATAAAGCAGCTTTATGAAGACGTGAGTGATGTGTCATCCTTCCTAATCCACCTCAGGCGTTATCAATCTTCTCAGTCACACCAGCAGAGTTTCTGAGGGAGAAAATGTTGCTTTGATGACGGTCCAGATCTGACACAAGACTTTTGTCTGTTCCCTTACCAACAGTGTATTTTAGTAACCAAACACAATCTTGGAAGATGAAATTATTCAGTTTTTCTGTCATCCTGGCCTGGAATTAAAAAGAGGTGTGGAGCAGATCATTTGGCTTAAACCATTAAAATGTTCTGAATGTGTGGGATGAGTCACCTACACCCAATTTACAACATGTGTCTCAGGTGATGTGATTGCACTTAGATACCGCTTGGCCTCATGAGGACCAAACTGGGTTACATGGATTGTGATTCACTTGCCCAAATCTGTGGAGGTGGTCAGTAGGGTTGAGTGTGGAGGACTGGGAATTCACTAAAGGAGAAGTGCAACATTTTGTGAAATATGCTTTTTCACTTTCTTGCCCACAGTTAGAAGTCTAATCTGGCTCTGTCCAAAGGGAGCAATATCCACCTGCTAGCACCTCTAAAACTCACTAAGTACCACATGTTTGTATAAAAGCTGAAAAGTAAAATGACAAATTGCTATTTTACAGGGGCTGGGATTTCTTGGTTGAGACTAGTTGGCAGCTTAGTGGAGTCTCAGAAATAGTCTGGCACCCCCCCACCATAAACATGTACAGCTGTAACTTTATATTTACTGTACAGACACGGGAACTTGTCCTTTAAGAAACATTGCATTTAACAATCTGAAAATCAGCTTTTCACTGGCAGAGTTTGAAAAGTTTTAAACTACTGGACTTCTATCTGCATCACCACTTGTGCAACAGTTGTGGTGTTTAAAATACAGTTAGCCCTCTGGCAGAGTAACATCGCAGTGGAAGAAGTACATCTTACAGGAGCAGGAATTTCTTTCAAATGCTATGAAAGTTTAATGTTTTGGATCTCCCATTTGTACTCATAACATCGCTGAATGAATGAACTAATGCCGGGACGCCGAACTCAAGTAAAAACAAAAAATAAAAACTAGCTTTTTTGATTTGTTGTCATGGTAATTTTTACTGCAGGGGGTTATGTTATTAAAGGCCAGCAATCCATGATTTTTTCCATGTGTGGTGTGGAATCCAAAATACTTCCACACATTACTTCTGGAAGAGGTTCCAGTAGTTAACTAATTTCCTCCATTTTGTGTTCACTAAGAGAACAATGATTACCTAATTTACTCATAGGGCAACAACATTTGCAAGAGGTCAGAAGCAGTTGCATTTTATGAATACAGAAATCAGATTCAAACAGATCAATACAGGTCAAATATTACATATTTTTCCACAATCTAATGGTAGTTAGAATCCTAAATAACCAATTCTACCTCTGCTCTTCAGGCAATGACAGAAATAATAGTAGGTTAGAATTTTATGTACTTTTGTTGGACAAATTCTACAACCAGTATTACGATGCTTTGGATACTATGGTTGTTGACATTACTTACCCTGATCCATCCTCGCCAAACATATCTCACGGGTCATGAAAGACTGTACGCTGATTATTGGCTGGGGTTCTTTACCAAGTCAGGGAGGAATTTAAAGCACTGTAATCATCTGCCATAATGACGGCATTGATGTTGTGGAAGACATAAATGTTTCATAGTGTGATCCTAGCATGAGGCATCCATAATTATTTGAATGAATATTCAAACTTCTTTGGTTTCTTTTTCAAAGTATGTGCAAGATTCAGAACCAGAACCCCAATCAGTGAAAAAATCTGAATCTGAAAAATAAAATCTGAAATCGAATAAAACACAAACTCTGGTGGTCAGAGTACGCTACACTGAAATGCATTTTTGTGATCGGTTTCTCAGCCGTTGACTTCATTTCAAGTCATATCTGCAGACAAGCTGAATACAAGACTTACAAGAGTCTCTGATCTAGATACAGTTTCAAAGGAAAAAATGAAACACAAATACAGTCTATCCTTTACCAGATGTGTTTTTAGTCATTTCAGTAGTTTCTGTGCTGTAATGTAATTTTTTAAAACTCAAGTTTCTAAAAATAGCAACCAGTTACCACCTGCAAATTATTGGCAGGATCACAATCCTTTTTTGGAAGTGGGGTTTTCATCATAGGTGTCAAATGTTATGAATGTACAATTAGCTGCACACTTTATTGTTACAGTAGGGAGGAGCTGGCCACTTTTGGGTGTTACAGTTCTTTGCTGGTTTCCGTTTCATGGTATCAGATGGTTGGTTATGCCCCTTTGACTTCTTAGGAAAGAAGTGCACATTGATTCCCAGGCATCTGATTGGTGCAACTCAGCACTGCACCCTGGGAAATTGTGAGTGGTCCATTGTCCTGATGGATGAATCGGTTCCTGAACAACATGACCTCATTCTCTCCCTGGGGAGAGGTCTCGAGCAGAAAGGCAGGGTGTTGAAAACACACCTTACTGAGCTTGATGTGTAATAATGTGTCGGGTGATCATAAATAACAGAATTTAACACATTTCTCAATGGTTGTGTGGCTTTTCAGGTTCCTATTGCTGGTTTTGGACAGTGTAAAGACTGACAGATGAGGACTGTGGCGGGAGGGCACAGCTTTTAAAACACATCAGTTGTGCCAACACAGTCAGTTGACAGTTAAAGAATGCAGCCAATGAGGAGTCCAGCAAGCTGACACACAGCTTCACCATGGCAGTGCTGAGTGGAAAGTGAGGTGAGTGCTGTGTGTTCAGTGCAGAACGTTATTGTCTATGGCCCCAGGGACTGGGTCATTGACCTGCTGTGCCATCTCTCAGGGGTTAAACCTGTTCAGAGGCTCCGTGACGTCCCAGGCGGCCGAGCAGCATGTGCTGCTAATTGCACGTGTTAGCAGCATAAGCACCTTTCAGACGTGCACTGGCAAATTTACATATCAGCTTCATGTTTACAAACACAAACAAGTCACTTTTACATAATATAAGATAAGGCATAACAACATGTCCATAATGGCCCTGTGATGGACTGGCGATCTGTATAGGGTGTGCCCCGCCTCTCGCCCATTGACAGCTGACCCATAAAGGATAAGCGGTATAGATAATGGATGGATGGATGGAACATGTCCATAATGCATTGAACATGGCTCAAGTCTGATTAAATGCAGTCACATTAAAGGGTCAGTTCACCAAAATTACAAAACATATTTTGTCACTTACCCATTGCTAGTGGTATCTAGCCATCCAATAGTTTTTCCTTTGATTAGCCCAGATCCACCCTAATACACTAAAGGTGAACTGATTTTCATCTGAACTGCTCATGGCACTGAAAATGACTAGTCTACAGCTATGCTATCTGCTTTAGCACATATAATATTTACCATGTTCACCATCTTAGTATAGTGTATTAGAATGGTAACATTAGCTAATTACAGTTAGTACAGCAGAGGCTAATGAGAAGGTCATTAGTTTTGTGGATTTTTGGTCATAAACCAAAGTATTCGATCAACTAAAACTTTGACCTGATGATGGCGTTAGATGAAAAGTGAAGCGCTCCTTGGAGTCATTGCAGTTCATGCTGAGGGGAACATAAACATCTGCATCAAATGTCATGGTAATCTATCCAATATTTAACGAGATATATCACTCAGAACCACAAATGTGAACCTAATGGTGGCCCAAGGAAAGACGAATTACGATTCATCTTAAGGGGAATATGAATATCTATACGTCACACCAATCAGTCCTCTAGATCAAACGGGACCAAGTGTCAGGCTGCGTGGCTAAAAATTCGGTAGCAAATTGTTTTTATAGAGACACTGTCCTTGTCACTAAGGATAATCCACAGAGCAAGTGAGCTCTTCACCATTTAATCAAAGAAATAGTCCCTGTTAGAAATTGTTTTTGTAATTTGATGTTAACTGACCATTTAAAGGAAAGACATTAAGGTTAATAGACACAGATGTTGTGCTTTGTTAAGAGCAAGAAATCAGTCAGTCATTTTATTGTACTTCCTTATACGCAAATAAAACTAAAGAAATTTAATTCATTAGGAAACACTGTGAATGAGCCAACTGTCAAGAAGGTTGTCAGGGAAATTCTTGTCAAGTTTTTCTTTTTCTTTTTCTTTTTTTTTTTTTTTTTTTGTTCTTTCCTCTCAGTAGAGGGCAAACAAGAAAAAAAAACCCATCATCGGATCATTAGTCATCCTTCCTGAATTTTTATTCATACCAGCTACTTAACATTGGTGTGTCATGTCATATTTAACAATCCTTGAATGTTATTGGACTGGAGACCAATGCTTGAGTACTAACAAATGTTCCTTTAACAGACAAATGAAGCCAACAACAGTACAGTTGCCCTGTCTGGAAAGAGCAATGCTGTATATAAAGTGTGACAGAGTAGGAGTGACATCTTTTCCTCCTCAATAAATTATGATATTTAGTGCTTACAGTTTTATATTACTCTCTAAAGCTCATACAGTACCAATCCTTATATATCAATAGTACAGTGGTGGAAAAAAGTTTTCGGACACCCCATGCATTTGTGAAATATTGCATTAAGAATCATCTTAGGTCTTCAAGTGCAATTTCTTTTAGTACAGTCGCAGCCAAAATACTAAACAAATCCTAAAAAAGCCGTTAAAAACTTAAAATTGATTGGTTCCATAAAAATACATAAGAAATTTTGAGTATTGGGTCATTTTGGTACTAAGAGATCCACTAATGAAGGTCGTGCTTTTTATTAAAAGACACAATTTTTGTTGCTGTGCTTCATGTCTATATAAAGCCAGCACATTTGAAAGACAAAAAAAGGAAGGAGGAATGCAGGAAACAGGCCTGAAGATACAGATTCTCAGCCAGGATGGGTACAGCTGCCGCCAGATAGCCAGGAAGTGCAGATGCAGTCCTTCAGCAGTTGGATACACTCAGCAGAAATACAGATGAACCAACAGCTTGGAAGACAAACCAAGATCTGGGCGTCCAAGGGTTTCTTCAGCAAGAAATGATCGCATCCTGATCTGCATGTGCAGGAAAAACCGGCGAATGACATCACCGGAGCTTCAGCAGCAGTGGTCAAACCAAACTGGTGTCCAGTGTCCCACCCGGACTGTATGTGGCCAATTTTTAGATCATGGCTTAAAGTCCTACAAGGCTGTCAAGAAGCCCCTGATCAATAAGAGACAGAGGTTAGCCTGGCATCGTTGGGCCCAAGCACACAAGAACTGGACAGCCAGGAATTAGAAGAAGATCCTGTGTCACATGAGTCCAGCTTCCAGCTTTATCCTCCTCCTGATAATGTGAGGGTACACAAAAGGCCAGGCCTGTCAAGCATGGTGGAGGCAGTATCATGGTTTAGGGATGCATGAGTGCTGCTGGTGTTGGTCATCTCACTGTCTGTGATGGCACATGGAACTGCTCCCTTCTGCACGTGCACTGTTGAGGTCAAAACTGGATGTTTCAACAAGATAGTGCCCCTTGCCACACATCCAGGGCCAGGAGAACTTGGCTGCAGGAGCTCTCTATCCAGGTCTTGGGAGTGGCCAGCTCAATCCCCAGACATGAGCCCCATTGAAAATCTGAGGTGGATTATCAAAAGGTCTGTTTCAAAGCGTAAACCGAAGAATTAAAAGCAGTAATTCAAGAAGAATGGGACAAGATTACCCCTCAACAGTGTTGAAAGGCTTGTGGGGAACATGCCAGTCAGGATTAGAGGTCTGCTGCGTGCTAATGGCAGGACTACTAAATATTCATTTGATGATGTGATTGTTTATTTATTTTTTGTTCAGTTTTGAACAAATTCTCTGTTATTTGTTGACTTTGATACCAACAATGTTGAGAACTGACATATTGAAACTGTCAAGAATTTAGTTTTGTTAGTTTTTCTTGTAAACAATAAACAAAAAAAAAATAATTTGTGTTTGTTTGTGTCTGTCTAATGCAGCCATACCTTTTGAAACACAAAAAAAGATTTTTCCCCAAAGATTTCATGATAATATTTGAGACTGTGTAAAATTTTAAGAGTGTCCTTTACTTTTTTCCACCACTGTATCTTGTTCAGAACTGCAGTCTAAGAGAGAGTTTTTCTACAGCGGACATGTGCACACAGGGTTGAATAAGCAAATAATTCATCCATGGGTTGGCATGAAGGAATAATGATAGTAACAAATGGAGGGTGTTTTGGGTGGTGTGGCATTTTCACAAAAAAAAAGTACCATTAACACTGATGCCATCAAACAGACATGTACCCTCTAAAAGAATAATTTGGGTGCCATCAGTTGCTGAAAAAGCAGTGAAACAAGCAGCATGGGGCTTCAACTGCCTCAGCCTGCATGATGTCCTGTGCAGCAGGAAACTCATGTGCAGCTCCACTATAGCTTTTCATCAGACATCACATGGGTGTATGCCCTGTTTAAAGGTATTGTAATCCAGTGGTAAACAGTAATTCTGTGGATGTGACATGCAGGGTGGCACAATGAACTCACATGGCTGCAACCATCATGTGGCCACACCATGGCACAACACTGATACTGCTTTTCTACCAATATGGAATGGTTTCTGTTCCAGTTTGACCAAAAGAAATTGATTTGGAACCAGAAAATAGCAAGTTTTTCAAGCTCTTTTTTTCCACCTTCACACAACAGCTTCCACCTTTTAGTTGTATGATTATAATGCTATTGCATTTTGAGGCATTTTCTCATTGATACACCAACTTTTCCGCTTTGGAAAGTGTGAAAATGTCTACCATATTTTGACTTTTTTTTTTCACCACCTGAGTGGAAACACACCTGCAGCAGAGCCTGGAGGAGGCTAACAGCAGGTCTTTGCTCTATTTGGAAAAACTAGAAACTCTTTTGCCTTAAGATAACACATCATTTTAACTAGTTCATTTAAGCAAACTGAGGCCTTAAAACTGGTGAGTAGGAGAATTAAACTGACTGGAGAGTCATTTTTCCTCTCTTGGCATAACCGGCATATCTGGAGTCTTGACAGTATATAAATCTATGTATGACAGATTTTTAATGGATCCTGTATCCGGCCACTAGAGGTCAAGATCTAGAACTGTGAGCTGATAAGCTCAGCTGAAGTGTGAGAATGAGGAATTAACTGTACTGTAAATGGTTTTGAGATCCAGAACATCTTACATTTGTAGTGTCAAAGTTGAGGAAAAGAACATATAAAAGTAAAAATGAAATAAAAACAAAATAAAAAATTTAATTTCTGATAGTGAAGCATCCTACAGTGAAGCAATTCTTTGTGCAGAATGTCCAATATCATTTTTTCAAAAGTTTAGGTTCTTCTTTTTTTTTTTTTTTACCTAAACCATAGAATTATTAGTAATTAATGGATTATAATTAACTCTTAATTAGGAGGGTTTTTCCTTTACTTTTAAATGAAGCAATGTGATCTTGGACAGTGCGCGACAGACTGATAAATGCAACAGTCCCCCTCGCCTCACCCAAGGTACTGTTTTCAATAAGTTGAGAGGGAAAAGAGTTGACTTCACTGAAGCAGCTCCCCTGTATCAAAAACATGATTCATGTTGTCCATACGCACAGTTAACGACACACAGCAGTGGCCTCGTGGAAAAAGCTGCCCTCGTTTTCCAGATAGAAATAGGAAATCAACTTACGACCTTTAACAGCGGAGGGAAAGAAAATAAAGATGAGGAGGAGAGGAACAACACAAATAAACAAAGCAACAACTGTAGTAACAGTGACATTTGATGTCATGTGATGTTAGAAAATCATTACAGAGTGGCTTTTAATCACTGATGCTCACTAAAGATTTTCACTATTAAGTCTATGTATATGGCTACTTTTCTATAGTAGTCAGTAGACAAAGAATATCACAAACTAGTAACACTGTGGGTGTATTTGTCTTCATTTGTCATCCTAAAACTTGGCAATATGATAATTAGTGGAAAGAAGCCAGGTCAAGTGTTTAGAAAGGGAAGAGGTTTGATGTCATCAGGTAACAAAACATTGAATGTCGTGCCTGTAAAGGCAAAATCTTTCATGTAGGTGTTGGCAGAATTTGAGTCCCCTTGTTTTTGTTAAAGAGGACATTTTTAAAATCTGATTTTCAGCCTTGACAGCAATAGTTAAAATTTTGCTGCTCTATCTAAAAGCAGTGGATTAAACTTCAGTTGCAGATCAAGGGGCCTTTAAAGGATAACTCTTGTATTTTTGAACCTGGAACTTAATTTTCAGTGTTTTTGTGTGGATTAGGATAGGATTCCTAGACTTTTTTTATTAAAGAGTAAGATCCTTTTTGTTTAACCAGAAACATCTCTATATATCAGTACCAGACTCTATTGATAAAAATGGTAATTTTACCAAGCAGGAATACCGCTGCCTGAGTTGGTTGGTTTGTTTATGTTATTGTGTGGTACTTTCACTTATGTAAAGGTTCTGATTAGTTTTACACCCGGGAAAGTCACACAATAACACAAACAAAGCGTTCAAGCATTACAGCAACTCCCATTCTACTCTGTAAAATGAACATTGTCAATGGAGTCTGGCAGCAATATAATGTGATGTTTCTGATTAAACAAAAAGGGCCTTATTCTGTAATAATAAGGTTTATCTCTATGGGAATCCTATCCATAATGTTGTCAGACACGTATAATAACAATCTGCACCTTAGTGGACGTACTTTGACGTAGGCAATTGCACCATTTGTTTACAATGCAGCAGTTGTTGAGAAGAAAGAGTAGATGAGTTTTATGGATGTGGATGAAAGTTACAATGACGCAAGTACCCATACTCTCAAATTGTGATGGGAAGGAGCATGTCTGCAAAGAAATCGTTGTTTAACTTTGTTAAGTGGATGCTGATTTGTCTTGGATTATGGAAAGTAAACCCCAGGAACATGCCTAATTTTTTTAGAAGGACTGATGAAAGAAATGCTGAATGAGAGACTGTACTAAGTTGAGGCGAGCCTGAACATGGATACACTACTTGTTTACACCTTTGGCCATGATTGGACAGCAAGTAAATTGATCTGTAGTACCAAACTTGCCTATTCTGGAAATCAAGACACTACAATGGCCCATTTTCACTGCCAACAGTATCGGTTCTCAACCTCCTCTTCCCTGTAGAGGTCTTCTTTGTCATTCAAACTGGAAGAATGTCCAGCAACCACAGTGAAAAACAGCATCACTTTACAAGTGATTTGCAAGCAGCCAGTAGCAGAGTCAACAATAGATGTATTTAACCCTGGGATCAGAATTGTAAGGAGGCTTTAACTCTCAGTAGCTTTGACTTGACATGTTGTTTGGACATGTGACTAAGCACCGTCAGCTGATGTCTGAGCTGGAGTCCTTGTAGAGCCAGATGCACTGAGTACTTTTGAATTGCTGCCCAAGTTTTGAATGTTTGTCATCAGGACATTTGAAGAATGTTAGTGTTAGAGTGGAGTTGTTTTTCATTCGTGACTTCATGTCAAAGTAGCAGTTGATTGGGTTTAAATGAATTTTGGTTTGATCTTGACATATTCTGATCAGATTCATCATTGTCGGTGTGTTTCAATGATTTAATCAGTCCTCCTTTCAATAAGGGGTCTCATTTCAAATCTAATATCACAGCAGGTACCGTTTTAGAGAGTATATTCGCTTATGAAATTGTGTTAAAATCAGTCAGTTTAACAGCTGGCATGTGCTTGGACTCTGATCTGATTTAAACAGATTTATTGAAAGAGAGCAATGACTCAGATTTTCCTTCATGTGTGAGAGATCTACGGTACTTCCTCTGCAGAAGGGTGGTCTTGTGTGTTGTGCAAATCCACTTGATGGGTGAGAAGGTTCCATGGCATCCACCCAGATATATCTGGATTTATTCCTCTATTTCAACATAATTATTATGATGTAAAGTCTGCTCTCCAGGAGCAACACAAAATGAATTTCTTCAGATCTCAGGTGATGGTCCTCATGACTGATGATCTGATTTTCTCACATGTTTGGGCTGGTTCCAGGAAGACGTTCAGGGGCGACATCAGATCAAACAGATGCCTGTGCAGCAGGTAAATAATCAATGTCCTTTTGGAGAATACAGGCCACTAGGATATGGCCAGCGGGACTGAGACTGGACTCGGAGCTCAGCTGTGAAGGCTGTGACCTCTTCAGTCTTGGGGGAGGTGAACAGGGAAGAAGGTCAGTGCCAGGGGCCTAATTCATTTCTCTGGCCCCTCTCTTCAGGGGCTGTTGTCAAGCCTCAGGGTAGGCAACTGTATCAACACATTCTGGGACTCCGTGTGGTCTCATTCACCCAGACCCCTCTGAACAGTCACCAAAGCCGACTGTGCACATCGAGCAAACACAGGGAAAAACAGCAGACGTTGAATAACTATCGCCCTCGGGGGGCAGTTTTTTGGGGTTGTTCAGAATTGGCTGGAAAGAATGTTTTATATGCAGGCAGCACAGAACTGCACATGTGCAGACTTTGGTGTATTTTGGCATCGGGGCCAATACAGTCAAACGTCATTAACAGAGAATATCTGTTAATTAATAGAATATAAGTACCTGACTCCTCAAAACATTATCATACCATGTTATCACATAGTTTGGCTTTTAGTGGCATTAGTAATGTTGTTCTTGCAATAACAAGCAGCATTATGAAAATAAATCAGTAAAATTAAAATTGACAACAAGGTGCGTTTACCCCTGCTCCCAGTCTTTATGCTAAACTAGAGTGGTACCAAACTTTTAATTCATATAGTTTAACATGAACATAATGTACAAATTCAAGCTGAATGTGTGCCTCATCACTTAATCACAACTCAAAATTATGTGTAGAAGAAGCCACCATCATGTTATAACATGCTTTCTGAGCATGTTCCCTTGTTATTATCCCATTTAAGTATTTGTGGCCTGTAGTTTACACAACATCAGTGGGAGGTGGTGTTTCTATTGTAAGCCTTTCTGTTGTAGCCCTCTATGTTCAGAAGAAAAGCATGATGACAATAGAATGACAGGTTGTCCTTTGCTAGTAAACACAGCATTACTCTGACATGACAGGCACCTCATGTGTTATGGCAACACAGACATCAACATGCTGCACTGGTCACCCTCATAACGATTTCAGAGTGTGTGTATAGAAACGCCTGCCTTAGCAGCACAGAGGAATTATTTATGTAGTTTAATTGAAAGACTGTCCATACCTGTATTTATTTGATTGATTCAGATGTTTGACGAGCAGCAAAGTCACAAAGTCTGCTAAACGCTGAGGGATTTTATTCTGAAAGGCTAATTGTGCTCCGCATGTGCTGCACATGAACAGGACGCTGCCTGGGTGGCCTGAATGTTATTTGGACTGTGCTCAACCCAGGTCTTGGGTCAGGTGTTTACAATATACCAACATAGTGGCAGGTTTTGGGACAGTAATGTCACTTTGGTCCAGAATGAAACATCTCGATGACTTTTCATTTGGTACCATTGTGAGGTTGACATCTCCTTGTTGGGTATGAAACATTTCAACTAGTATTGGATGGATTGTCATGAAACTTAATACTCACAGTCATGTTAGAACGGAATCCTAATGATTTTTTTGATTCCTTGATCTTTCATCTAGCCCCTCAATCTATTGGTTTGATTGCCATTAAATATGGTTCAGACATTCATGCTCACTTCAGGATGAACTGTGATAACCTTGGTGATCCACCATCAGGTCCAAAAATTTATTTGTCCAATATTTTGATTTATGACCAAATACCTGCAAAACCAGCTTTCAGCATGCTAACATGGTATGCTAAGATGCCGAACATGGTAAATGTTATTGCTCTTAACATCAGCTTGTTTGCATTGTCATTGCAAGCATGTTAACATTTAGCACAAAGGGGCTGTAGAGCCTTTGTCTTCTTTATGGAACTAGGACCAAGTCCGTCCATTGTGTACACTTAAAGTTTCAATATTCGAGGCATCTTGCTGTGCAGGGCCTGCCTGAATCTGACTGGTTTCTTTTTTATTGGTCTAGGATTTTTCCAGGTCAAAACTTGAGACTTGAATATTTTTGCTTTCAAGTCTTATGTCCATTCTTTAGTAAATGAAGTCTCACAGCAGTCGACTCCAAGTCAAGTCCTCATTTTTTCTACCTAAGTCCAAGTCTCAAGTCAGCTCTCTGGGCTTCACTTGGCCGAGTTTGGTATGAGAGTGCCACTGCGTGCTATTGACATCCTACTGTTCAGACCTCAGGTCACGAATCAGCAGCCCTGATCCTGTCCAGCCTCGGGGATCTGTCATCGCCAGTAGCTCTTATGTTTGAGAGTGTCTCGTTTAAGTCTCAGACCTCCGATGGATCCGGGCCCAGAGGCCTGCCATGACCCCAGGATGTACAGCAGGAGTTGCAGCAGAGGTTTTGGCAGGGCCTGTGGTTCCCGTGCAACTGTTTGCTAATGACCTGCACAGCTGTGAGATCAGGAGGAAATGTGTTGAATAACGTAACATGGCAGGCCAGACTTTCTCTTTCTGACCAAGATCCAGAACATTTTTCCTCTAAGTATTTTATTTTTTATTGTCTCATCATCAGAGCAAGACTCCATTTGCCCTATCAAAGCTTTTCTGCATGTAATAGATCATATTCTGTGCTTACTTTACGACTTCCCATAGCCTGTCTTGGACATGACAAGAACCTGGCCAAAAATCAGACCTTTTTTGGCAGTTGTACACAGACATAACATTTACATGGACTGTAATATTTCCAGTATTAACTTGATTAAGACAACACCCTGAATAAGAAACTCAGGCAACAGCATTTTCTGATTATACTGACCCAACAAAAGGTTATAACTGAATTAAGAGTTGGAGTATTTAAACTTTCACATCAATGAAGGGCGGTTGAGAAACGCAAACACTCTTAATCAAACAATAATCCTCATTTAAGTTTTTAATGGCATTCTGGATCACATACAGCAAAGCACCTGTTGCCAGATTTGTCAGTTCAGGTACCTTTTGATTGTGTTGTGCAGACAAAACACTAAGATATTAGATAAATATTGGGCTTCTTTTATCTGTATTTATATATATATATATGCTAACATTAGTATATCATCTACTGTATATTAGGCTGCTCTGTGAATTTTTCCATCACGGCACAGGTTATGAGCATTTTAAAGACAGGAAACCAAACTGTCAAAACTGCTATGAGTCTACAGTGCTCTCATGTAACAGGCCAAACCACAGTGTTTCTGTAACTGAGCAAAAATAGATCCCACAGTGGCAAAATGACATAAAAAGCGGTTTGGGGTGAAAAATGGAACATTTAAATGAAGTGTGTAGGCGGCATCAGTTGTAAAAGTAAACCAATAGATAAAGATTTACCAATACTATTTGGAAATGTGCAGTAAGATCAATTAGAGTAGGGTCAATACTCAGATCATAACATAAAGTTTATGACTTATTTGCTTTATTTTGTGAGCTGTTTGATGCTCGCTGCCCTGAAGAACCGCATGAGCTCTGCTGAGGTAACCCTTGGGCAAGGAAACTCTTATTACAGTTTATCATGGTTGACCTGAACTGATCCAGTCAAATAGATCGTTCAGAGAATAAAAGACAGATCTGAAAGGCACCAAAGGGAGAAAAGTAATTCTAACGGCACTACAGTAATATCAATGTCTCTGCTTTGCATTGTTGTCTTGCCAAGGAAACACTTTTTTATTCCTTTGATTTTCTTTTTTTTTATGTTTGATAGAAATGCATCCAGTCGGAACGATATCTATCAGTGTCTGATATTCACCTGCAGTGCTTCTCAAAAGAAAACTTTTAGCTCATGACAGAACTTATTAGTCTGGGTTCACAACTTGGAATTAATGAACATGGAACAGGATTTTTAACACAGCTTGCACCAAACACAGAGTCAGGGCGTAGACACAGACTGACCTAATTGCTCAGATATGTTTTGTTTTTTTTTCAACCTGTGTCATTGCCTCACCTCTTGGCTTTTCGTATTGATAAAGTTAAGTGTCCCAAGGAGACCGAGAAAGACCAAATTTTTGAAAGAAGTGATGAGAAATCACTCTGCAGCCACTTTGGGCTGGAAAATAAAGCTCTGTGTTTGATTATCCCGATCAACATAACATGTAAACCATCAAAGCAGAGCAGTGATGAAACTAATCTTTTGAGAGAAACTGAAGGTGTGTGCTATTTCTGTCAGTTTTTCTTTTGTCTTCTGTTTTGGGCTTTTAGTACAAGCAGACACTAGACACAACAGGACCAGACATAATGCTTTTAGGTCAGGCAGCAGAAACACAATGCCCTGAAACAGTTAGAGGCATCATTCATCGACAGTCTACATGCTTACAGCTGGAGCTGGAGCCGTGTCAGCTCTACTTTCATGTGCTTTCACGTATCTCTCTGCTCACTTATGTATCTTTTCACTCTAATGATTACATCTTTAAGGAGGGGAAACAGCCCACCTTACTTTGAAAAAAAAAAGAAAGAAAATTAGGAATGGCATTCAACACAACAGGAAGACAAAAGGACAACAAAAGGTCAGACTGAGATTAAGGGCAAAAACAGGTGTATTACTGCCCTGTTTAGTAAATAGTGAGATCCAATCTCTAGGCCTTCCCGTTCCGCTGTCTGTTTGAGGGTAAATACCACCATGTGGCCCTGCAGAATAAATAAAGAAATGACAAAACAGTTTTGCCCGGGGAGCAGGACTACTGTAATAACAATCCAAAATTAGAGCTCCCATTGGTCGATATGAAATATCCTGTAGTCCTGACTAGCTCAGTCTATCATCATACCTCATTATGGAGAAATCCAAACAGTCAAGTACCCGATGTTTGGGTGTTTTACACCACCAATCTCGGACTCACAGATGTGTATGCTCTGAGCGCTTGGTTGCATGCAAAATGACATAACGTTGACAGCACATGCTCTTGCATTACACTTGTGTGTTTGGGAGTGTTTTTCACTCAAGTAGATTACACTTATTTTCCATGCTGCTCATCCCTGTGATGTATTATCCACCTAATTCAACTGATTATGAAGCCTTGTTTAATGTATTTAATCACTGACTTAAGATAAGTCTGATTCCACTTTGCGTCTGTTGTTGGGTAGTTTTTGCTAGGAATCCACTTTGAAGTGGAAAGCCTCTTTCCTGAGTGCACCTTGCAGAACAGCACCAGTGGAGGGGACAGTGTTTTAGTGACAACAAAGGACAAACATGACATAAACACAAAGTCACGCTGCAAGTGATTTACTGCACCTAGGAAAGAGTGTGCGTTTCATTAAGGCTATTCGCTCATCGCGCCTCTTAGATTTTCCTAAAGTCAGAGAAAAGGGTCGTGTGTGGATTTGGGTTAGGATGCTGAATTAATCTCCATTGGGAGTTCGCTCGGAGAGAATAACCCTCGAAGCTTCCAGGAGGATGAGGATGAGCTTTGTTCAGACATGTACAACACAATGCTTTCGCAAAACAGCAGCCCAAAGCTTTTTCCCACCCAGAGGGAGGGGGGTAGGGTGGGGGATTGAGTTGGAAAAGAGGACTGTTTTACCTGGCCAAGATGATTACCTCCCGAGAGGAAAAGAAGAAAACATGGAAAAGTCTTGCAATGGAAATAAAAATATATGTTCTCATGAAGTCACTCACTGACTTAACATGTTTGGATTTAACTTAAAGACATTTTTGATTGAGTTGCCATTCACTGTGAATGCAACTGGAATTTTGTTGTCTTCGGCTGAAAGCTTGTTTCTAATTCAATTTAGCTGCTGCAGCTAGGCTTTATGAGCAACATTTCTATGAATTCAACAAAAGAAATCCCCACGCAACACTTTGATTGCCTCATATTAGTGAGAAAATGTCAGAGTACCTTTGCTAACTAACTAGCTGCTCTCAGAGGGGATCTTCAGGTCAACTTCACAGAGGAAATTCAGGGGAGGATAGTGAAGGGACATGAAGTGCATCAGTCTTTCTGTAGTCTTTCTGTTTTCTTTTAACCTTTACTACCTGTCAGTGACAACGCAAAATGACAGTGACAAAGTCTCAGTTTATGTTCACTACATAGTAAACTACTGACCTTTATATTATATAGTAGTAAATACAAAGTACAACTGAGGCTGAATGTCAGTAGTTGCATTTGAACATAAATCAAAGTAAAATTAAGGCAAAAGTCAGAGGATTGTTTCAATTCATCCTCTGTGGGCCATGAATGTCTATCAAATTTCATGGCAAACCATCAAATGGTTGTTGAAGTGAATTTATTTTGTTTGCTCACCTACAGAATGAGTGAAACAGCAACTTCTGCACTCAAACCCATATTGGTAATGATATCCCTACAGGAAAGTGTTTAAAGTGTTTCCTCAATAAGAAATTGCTTTTTTTTTTTTTTTTTTCAAAGAACACATTCTCTCTCCTTTATCCTTCCATGTATCTGTATCCCTACACATTCTTGAAGTCCATGTAGAAAATCGGGGGGGGGGTAGGTTTTGCAGGAGAGAGATAGACTAAGCACAATTAGGGGGCTTGCATTCCTCTCGTTTTTCTATAAATATCCTGCACATTTCCTCTCTTGTGTCTGTGATTCTCATTAAACCAGTGGAAAATCTGCCTGCATCGTGTGGTACTGAGAGCCCCTTTATTTCTCACGGCCTCTGAAAGGGGACATACTGGGTGGCAGTTCTTGTGGGGCAGGCATGTGGGGAGGATAATGGAGCTCATATAATGTAGAGGCAGTGGAGTAAAAAAAGGAAATATAGCTGTGTTAATTCACCTGCTTGGTGTGGGCTTTGCAAACTTCCTCGGATCAAATAATGATGTTGCATGGTCGGGCTTTGACTCACTAAAACCCAGCATTCATCTCTGATATCCGGTGAGGAAACTTTGCAACTATCAAGACTTATAAACAGAGTTTGGCGTGTTTCAGTTCACTGAGCTCCAGTCAAGAAATTGATGGGCTTTGTTTTCTGTACACGAGCTGTTAGCCTCTAGGGGTACGTGCTGCTTCCAGTACAATAGCCGCTCAAACTTGGAGACCAGCAAAATTTAATGTGTCAGCATCCTGTTATTACCCCTGTGTGGCTGTAGAGGCCACAACAAAGACCTTAAGAAAGTAGTAATCTTTTTTTTTTCTGTGGTTTTTGAAGTACTGACAAGTGACTGACAAGAACTTGCTGGCTTAAAACATTAAAGTTTGTAAGATATATCACACTGTATAACACAACTGATTTCAAAAGTGTTTCAGAAATCACTCTGGGGTCATAAAGGCTGCTGACACTGAGGGGGGTGAGATGTTCACATCGCATAATCTTTCCTTAAAGGCATTCAAAGTGTTGAGCACATTTGTATGAAAAATGATGAATGTGGCTGTCTGAAAAATAAGAAGACTTTAACACTTGAGTTTAAAACCTGATTACATTCTTACCTGGACAGTTGTTGCATGATGTGGGCATGTCTGTTGGATTGCCTACCCAATTTCAGCCTGTGAGAGGTACTTGGGTGGGGGTGGGAAGGTCAGAAACTGTTTGACAACCCAGCATTTTAAGTATACTGACCCTGTATGTGTCATCTGTTGTCTTTTCCTGTGTGTTTCCAAAGTTAGACTGAACTCGGCAAACCCAAATATTTGCTGAAATTAGGAAAAGATGCTTCATTTTTCACATACTGTCACAGCCAGGACTAAACTTACTGCAGTCAGTTATCAGCAGTGTATACAGGCATATATAAACACCACACAAGGAAAAAGTTGTATTTCTGCAGCAGGAGTTTGAAGCACTTAAGTCATCCTGGCCATAAGTTGGGTTCATCACAGTGGCATTTAGGTGACACTTGGAGGCAAAAATTAAGCGAGGAAGTGTCTCATTAGGGCACAGGTGTTGAGTAATGTGGTGGAGTAAGGGGAAACGTCAGCACTTAGAACAAATGTGTAGGAGTGGTACACCTTCCTCGTTGCCCACAGAACCACAGGAAGGGATGAGTCAAACCCGAGAGTGGAGTGCTCTGGTCTGATGTCACAGCATTGGAATTCTGGGTATTGAAGTTCAGAATTCTGAAATGGCGCTCTCTTGAGACTAGCATGCTACATTGCTTTGTGAAACTGTGACGCAATTGTGAAATCGTTGTAGTACTTTTTTATTTCTCCACTGTATCCTGACACTTAAACTAAACCAGTGTTAGTGTTAAAGTGTGCACTAAATGCAGATATTATTATGATTAATTTAACATGTCAGTGCTAGAGAAGTGCAAGCATACAGTATTTGCACTACCTATTAATCATATTACAGCATCCTGGACTCTTTTTTTCCTCTTTTTTTCGTGTATAGCTTACAACATAGTCAGGATGAATAAGATCAAGTTGTTTATAAACGATGAAATAAATCCTGTTCTGGCAAATACACAATGGATTACTTTGTTGTTCTCCTTTATCAGTATAAAACATAAAATCTGTAGTAAAATCAGAGGTACACACTTGAAGGGAGGAAGTCCAAATAACTTCAGTGTGTGTGAGCTCTCTTAAAACATAATGTTCTCTGTCACTTTGAAACCAAAAGGTATTCATAGGCTGGAAGTATTTTTATGGTCCAAGCAGCGGAAATGTTTGACTCAGGTCAGTCCATTCCCTGAAACTCCAATCCAGAGCCATATGGACACAATAATAAATGCATACAAGCAAACACTTGATAGCACATCATCAAGCTCAAGTGTATCATAAACCCTTGGACATGAGACGGTAATAATGAGATGAGGAGACACTGATCGATCCGCCCCGGTGATATAAGGTTCACTGCATGCTACTCTGACGTCAAGAGAAAACAGAGCTGCTCCTCCACAGGTCCTGTGGTTTCGGTGCTTGAAAGGGACGGTGCAGAGTCCACACGAAAACCCCTCTGAGAAACTCTGCTTCTGCTCCTCCAGTTCTGGCTGTCCTCTGTGTAGCTGCGCTGAACTTTCTCAAACCCGATCCCACACCCATGGGAAGAGTTTTGTTACCTTAATAGATACACAGCACTTGTGTGAGATTTGACAAACTCCTCTAATGGAAGAAAAATACAAGGTGGAGCTCTGCTAGGTGAATGGATGGATGTTACATAAAGGGGAAAACATATATAAGCCTAAAGTGCAAATAGCACTGCTTCTCCAGTAGTTAAAGTATTCTACTGGATTTTGGATATTTAATGCATGTAATGGGTAGATACGATAATGAACTGCAATGAATTTGGGTAGATTAATGTCTAAGTTATAACTGTGATAGTACTGAATATACTGTATACATAGAAATATAGTGGGCCTGTCACTTTTTGAAAATGTCAAGTATGAACATATTCAAGCTAACATGTAATTTGATTAATTTAATCTGACCTCCTCTCCCAGCGCTGTCCATCTGTCGGTAGTCAGCGACTGTGTCCTACCCTTCAGTGTAGTCTTTATATTTTCCTGTATGATCTCAGACAGCAGCACTGTGTCTTGTGATTGTTGTGTGACTGTGAATTTTAAATCATGGCCTCAATTCTGTTATCATGAAGAAAACTTTGTTTTATCTTTTCAGTGATGGCTGTTTCTGGGCTTCTGGCAAGGGTCCTCAGGATGAGTGTGGTGAAAGCAGGCAGTCAAACGACGATGCTCCACTCATTTCTGGTGTCTCCCATCCCACCTGGGCTGCTGCAGCAGGTGAGTCCTCAGGTCGTAGAGTTTTTACACAGCCTTGTCTGTGCCTCAGTGCCGCATGACTTTGATGGCTAATGTCCTCCATGGTTATTGATTAGTTTAGTTTACTGATAGGTCAGTGGGGCAAGAACAGGTCAAGCTGATTGTAAATTCATGAACCCCCTCTGCTGTACCACAAGACAAACTACTACAAACAGTCTGTTGCACATATAGACTGTGAACTTTGTTTAAACACGTTTCTACCTTTGTTCAAAACAAACAAAATAAAACCACCTAAAATACAGGTATGTACAGGTTTCTAATGAGACAGAAAGACAGATATTAATATGGATATATAAGATGTTGTAATAATAATATATACCATGTCAGTCAAACATACATACAAGGCTCTGTTCTTACTCCTTGTTGACACATATGGGCATAAAGTAGCAGGCCACTCATGAGAATGAAGCTTCCTGGCACATTTTTGTTGATCACATTATTTTATGTTATTGGCTCTAACTCAACAATTCATGCAGCATGTAACCGCAACTGAACTAGTTAGCAGAGGCACACAATGGCAAGGCTGTAATTCTGGTTTATCCAAGTCCCACTAGCTCTTTATACCAAGTACATATCAGGCAGGTGTCGACTGCAATGATCACTCTTTACGGTGTCGCCCATGTAAATGTGTCTGATGATTAAAGACCCAAAACACCAGACACAGCACCAGAGGGTGTATTCTAGAACTGCTGTACCAGTCTTTCTCTATATATAATCATACAATCTACCTAGGTTGATAATTAGAATTATTAGTGTTTTCTCCACTAATTGTCCAGTCTATAAATGATTGTGAAACATGGTTTCCCAGATTTCAAATGTGTTGTTTAGTGCAGCAAACAAAAAGAGAGGCAGCAAATCAAATTGAAATATAGCCTGAGGAATGCTGTTGAAACAAGGGTTACAGTGTATTAAAAGTTCCCTTTTAAACCATATTACCTCAGTTTTAAGCTTGAAGTCTTTTGACCTCATCAAAGCTCTGCTCACTTTCCCAAGGTGACATGTCAGCTGTGTCTAACTGCTGTCTTGAGAGGTCCACATTTCATCTGCCACAGCTGCACACACTGTGGACAAGAGGCCATTTTCTCCCCAGTCAAGGTCATTAGGCCTCAATTTTCCAAAATCTGTCCTTTGAACTCACACCACCCATCTCATTCTGTTGTACTAGTGATGAGAGTGTCCACCTGCGCACATGTCATTGAGACCTAGAAAGAGTCACTCGCAGGACAGGCCGCTCTCAGTTCATTACCCACTGTCCTCCAATCTTTTTACTTCCTGAAAGACCCCAGTTGCCACACATACAGCACAGACTTACATTAGCCTCCAAGGGGACTTGGCTAATTTAAGGCCCTGACGCTGTAATTGCACCAAAATCAAGGCAACATAATTCCAGACTGCCTGAATATAACCCAGAGGTCTGCGGATGTAGCAGGGGGTGAAGTGACGTAATGTGAGTGGATGTTCGTGTCTTTCCTTAGTTCTGCAGGTGAAACTGGCATTCTCAGGCTATATCAAACTGAATTTTTTTCTTTTCATTTACCCCAAGAAATATAAAATAAATAAATAATAAATATATGATTTTGCAAAGTAATTAAAAGTTGGAAAAGTTAAGGGATCACCTGAGTTACTATAGTTTATTCTGAGGGTAACATGAATGTCTGAACCAAATTTCATGGCAATTCATCCAGTCAGTTGTTGAGATACTTCAGTCAAAATTGCGAATGTGAACCTCGTGGTGGTGTTAAAAGAAAGGACAGGGCCTTTGGGATTCATTGTCTGGGGACCATGAATGTAGAAAGAAAATTTCATTGCAGTTCATCTTTGAGGTATT
Source organism: Lates calcarifer (assembly GCF_001640805.2). NCBI lineage: Eukaryota > Metazoa > Chordata > Actinopteri > Centropomidae > Lates > Lates calcarifer. The sequence goes on along the minus strand of NC_066855.1, from coordinate 16,732,307 downwards.
TCACTGGTTAGGTAAAAACTTTGACCTGATGATGGCACTACATAAAAAATCAGGGGATCATCAAAGTCAGGAGGATACATCTTCAGGGGATGATGACTGTTTTTATAAACCCAAATGGAAATCCATCCAATAGTTGTTGAGAAATTTAAAATTTTAAACTTCAAATATGTCTACTTGTTTGTGGTGATCACCTGAGTCAGTAGGATTAATCCTCTGGGGATGATGAGTGTCTGCACAGAAACATCAAACAGTTGTTGCAATATTTTACTCAGGACCAAAGTGCTGGCCTGACCAACACTAGCCACTAGCACAACTAACAATGTTCTTGTTTTTTGAGTTCTATTACCCGGCAGATGAGACAGTATGACTTTTGATGGCCATATATCCTTGTAGTTTTGTTATTCACGCTAGGGCTGTAATTAATGATTGTTTTCATGATCAATACATTTTCAAATGTCCATAATGACTCCAGATGGTTTGATTCATCTGACCAATGGTCAAATACCCAAAGATGTTCATGTTACCATTATATGGAGCAGAGAACAGCAGTAAATTCTCACATTTTTGAAGCTGAAACCAGAGTCAGTTGAACATTTTTGCAACAGACTATAAATGTCTTTAAAGATTAGTCAATTATCAACATTTTTGGTGATTAACTTTATGTTGATGGATTGGGTGAATAATGTAGGACTCATAAATGTCATAAATTTTAAAGGTAGTGCAAATACTGTATAAAAAAAATTAACATATGCTATCAAACCTAGACCTAAGGGCAATCTGGAGTGCTTGTAACACACACTAACAAAGATAAGCTTGCATAACCTACACAACTGTCTAGAGGAGACACAGTTGGCATAAAAATCTCCACATTTGTGAGGCTGAAACTAGAGACATTTTGATATTTCAGCATGATAAATGGTTTTAATAATTAGTCAGTCGTCAAAATTGTTTGGCAAGTAACTTCTGAGTGATGGATTAATTGATTATTGACTTCTTGACAAACACAGGAACTGTGCTGGTAATACAAATTCTTCCCTCAGCTCTTCCAGTTTGAGTGGCTGTATTTTCCCAGTGCTGAGTCCAGCCGCTGAGCACTGACACCAGACTGCCCGGCCAGACGGAGTCCGCTGGCCAATGAAGCAGCTACTGCTCCTTTTTATGAGTCTCCACTGCTGTTTAGCTCCAGTCTGGTAAAATAATTTTGGTGTATTATTACCAAGTGTGTGCATGTGCGGTGCATGTGTGTGTTGTAATATTTAAGTAGCTAAAAGAAAAAGGTCTCCACGGCCTTACAAATTACAGCTTTTAATGGGATGAAGGAGGCTTGACAGTTGGCTGACTTTAAACACTGAAGGAATCGGAAGTTAAGTCATTTAAATCGTATTTGAATTATTTCTTCATTAAGTGTGACACTATGATTGATTTCTTTATTTTCAAGAGGAGTTGTTTATGATCAATTCAGAGCAGCACATTGATGCGGACCCTGTTTGTGTTCCTGGAGAGGTTCAAAATGAGAGGAAAATGTGACATCATGAGGCGAACCATAAGTCAGGACAGAACTTTTGTGGTCGGACATGTTTTTCAGTAGTTACAGAAGCCTGAGTCGCGTGTGCCTGCCTCCTTTGTGAATCATCTCTATGTGACAACGTTCATTTTCTGTTTTACAGTTTTTGTTTTGGTGAAGAATTTTAGTTGATTTTGTTGCAGCTTTTTTTCCTCTTTGTTTTGTTTTTTTCCACTTGTGTCAGATCTTGTGGTTTTCGCATGACGAAAGTCCGCAAGCACAGCCTTTTCCGGAACGGGGTGAACAGACTCGGCCAATAGGTCCTTGAGTTTCCACCGCATAACAACAATGTTTCAATTTGTCTAATCGGGGGTATTTAGGCTAAGTAAACTATCACTCTTCAGGATTTCATCTGTAGCCACAGCCCAGTCATGCAGACTTCTTATTCAAACCATTTGTGTGCGGTCGAGAGTGGGAGTGGGGAGGGCAGCCAGTGGAGATGACAGGGGGATTGGATAACTCAGGGAGAAAGTCTGGGATGCAGAGAGTGAGAGATCTTGGCAAGAGGCTGGAAACCACACGCAGCTTGCGTGATTGTGGTTCTCTCACAACTCTCTCCGCTTTTCCCTCTCCTCTTCCTCTTGCAGCTCTAAAGCACCTGCATAGTTCGCTGCTTGACCTTTGTGACCTCTGAACTGTGATGCAGAGACTCGGTTCTGGCGTTCTGTCATGTCATGTTGTAGATAGATACAGTGTGGTCTGTAAATATTTGGACAGTGATGATTTTTTATTGTTTTGACTGTAGTGCTATACCTCAGAACATACTAATTGTATACAGTACTGACTATACTACTTTCTATGGTTTACTGTTGTAATTGCAAAAACAGTATCAACATATTTTACTGGTCATTACTAACATGAAATGTGTGAAAAGTGTGCCATCTGGCATCAATCAGAATGTGACTTGACTAGTGATTTTTTAAAATGAATTCATTAATATTTCCCGAGACCCAGATTTTTATTTTATCTTTTTATTAGGTTTTTTTTTTCAGTTGTGAGTAGTTCCTGTATTTTCTTTGTGCCATGCAACAGTGAACATCAACAACACATTCAAAAATTAAGTTTTTGTCAAAGAGGGAAGGAAGGGATTTTCTGTTGCAATACCACAAGTGACCACAAGGGGAAAATTTTAGTTTTCAGTATCATATCCAGCTCCCTTAATATATCCGTGATTCACACACTCACATAAAATGGCGGGAGGTGGATGTGGTTTGTTAGACTGGAAATACAGAATCATTTCTGAGATGCTTTTTTAGGGTGAAGTGGTTGTGACCTGATTTCGATCTGTGAAGCTGTGGGGTGAGTAAATCTACCACAGTTTACAGATGTCATGAACCACACACACACAGCCGGTGATAACTGCACTGAGCTGATGGAAACTGTTGGCTTGAAAGCTGTTAATAGTCCTCTTGCTAACTGGTTAGCATGCTTGTCAGCTGATTAGCTCACTTTCTGGTCAGCTGTTTAGCTCACCTGCTGTTAGACTGTGGATGATGACATGTCCTTACTCTGTGTTGTGCGACTTTTTTTTGGAAATTTGTAGCAAATATGATGTCAAACTCTGCTCTCTCACTTCTATAAAACAAGGGCCACACTATTCATCTGATATGAATGTGAACAACCTCAAATTAATGCTGAGAGTTGGCATTTTAGTCGCACAGTTATTTCAGTGGTGGAATGTAGCAGGGTACATTGAAGTACAAATTTGAGGTGCTTGTACTTTATTTGTTATTGAGCTACTAGTTAATTTTCAGATTTAGATTTTACACAGAAAACGAATTAATATAAGTTGTACATTAAACAGTATATAATATAGTTATATATATAATATAGACTAATATTTTCTCATTCTCAATCAACTACAACAGTAAAATGCTGCTTACAGTCTAATAATAATGATGATCTAATGATATTATGGAACTTACACAACTAATATTATACATACGTGTGTATATATATATATATATATATATATATTTAACTTGTAATGGACAGTTGTTACAGTGTGATAGAAGTACTTTTACTTAAGTAAAGGGTCTGAATATTTTGGATACTTCCACTTCCAAATTGCTGGAGTCAACACTATCGTAATGCTTAAGAACTACACTGTAGGTAAAGGTATGTGCAGTATTGACCCTCAAAGTGGAACAATACAATATGTGATGATGCAAATAGCCACATAATCACCAACACTACCTTTTATTCGTGAGGTCATGGCACTGCTTACCTTGCCCAACTCCTCCATTTCAGTTTCCTGCATCGATTTAGAATCATAACTGGCCTCATAAAAGTTTGAGAGGGGACGTGAGAGCCAAAATCCAGACCCAGCCAGCAAGTTTTAATGGTACAGGTTTATAATGAAACACTCCTTGAGCCTCTCTCCCAAAGCGCTGACGTTATCCACTGGACACACGCGCATATTAAAAGCGCACGCTATTTATAAAGTGTGGGACTATCAGCAAGGCAAGGCGGCAGGGAGTTGAGAGGATGTGTGTGTGTGTGTATGTGTGTATACTGTATGTGTGTGTGCAAGTGCTCCTAAATGACCGTTACCAGGAGGTTTATCTGCCTCTGTAACACTGTGGAGTTTTGTCATGAGGGGTTTTGGCCGTTTGAGCGGATGAGCGGAGCGCTGTGTTGTTGTAAAGAGCAGATGTTTTGAGGTCACTACTTCTCGATCTGCCTCCCTGCAAGTGTTGACACTTGTGGGTTGGAGTCGTACTTAATGAGGGAATCATGATGTGTGGGTTGTGGCCCATAGGAAACACAGAATGAGCGTCATGGTCGTTCATATCCTCGAGCACTCCTCACCCCACAGTTCCAGGGTATCTGCAGGTCTTAAAGTCTTAAAAAGCTTTGAATTCAGTTGCCTCAAAAAAGGCCCTAAAAGGTATTCAAAAGTTTTAAATTTCATTTGCAAAGGTCTTAAATATTTTTTCTTGCCTGCTGTTGACAGTTGCCAGGAAGCTCATCAATTCACAATGAACAAGTGTTCATTAGACTTAAGACTTAGACTGAAACTGACATTAACAAATGTATTATTTACTTTACTTAATCAGTTATTCCACCATTCAGGTTTACAGCTTATCTGTGCCCAGGCATGGAATGTATTATGAAACAATGGGTCCCTGGACATGGACAAGTAAAAGGCCTCCCATCCTCCTATATAGGTCCCCCACACTGAAACACAACACAACAAAGTTTTAAGGCTCTGGCCCCTTTGGGCCCCTGGGCCTGTGCCCAATAGGGCTGTTCAGTAATCCAATCCATGGGTACAGGTCATGTTAATTGAAGGATTATATTAGTGGGAGTTATTGTCATTTGCAGCTGAGAAACAAAAATTCATGTACTTCATAGATAATTGTAGGCAGTTTGTTTTTCATCATCCTTCGACTGCTATGACCTTGAAAACAGTACTGTGCATCCTGTGCAGCAGTAGAAAGGTCTTAAAAAAGTCTTACTATTTAATTTGGTGAGCCCTTCAGACTCTGAGTTCTTAGTGTCAAATCAGTCCAACTTCCCTTTTGTTAAGATTTCCAATGACATTTCCACTTACATGAGATATTTTAAGGCATCCAGAAGGAGTTTCTATAATTATTCATCCGCTGCAGCCGTCTTGTTTCAGGTAATGGTGCATTCAGTCCGTCCATGTTGTTCATTCCTGGTCAGAGCCCATTGCCTCCACCTGCCCAGTTCACACAGACTCTAATTATTTCTTCTGATTAAAGTTCAAATATTCCCATGTGTGGCCACTACCAGCCTGTGGCGTCTAGTCACCACTCTCACCCAGCAGGCTTCTTTCAACATTCCTGAACTGCCCAGCCAACAATGATGTCATTTCCTGCTTGGGGCGCTCCTGCTATTTCCCTCATGGTTAACAGGAAGGTTTTCAGTGCAGCAGACAGTATCACCAACATGACTCAGGTTAGTCTTGATCTGATACCTCTGAGCATTACCTCCTGCAATGATAGCAAACCAGTCAAGACAGTCATAGATAAACTCTCCAACTAACTTTTCGGTGTTTCCCAGAGCCTAAAATTACACACTGGATGAATTATGTTTGATGCACGCAATGCTTCAACAGCTGCAAGCCGGCCACAACTTTACTCTTGTATCATTTCCTACGCTTCATCGGCTTTGACTAAATGCTCTCAGAGGAGTATCAAGCGAAGACAAGGTCGTCATTCGTCAGTTGTAACTTCTTCTTATCACGACCAGGCAGGACCGACACATGGAAAACCCAATGACTTAATGCATCACAGAAGTTTAAAGTGCCCTGGTTTCTGAGGAAGTGATTGGTGGATGCTGCGACAGGAGTAAACATGAAGCACCATCTGTAGCTCTTCTGAGGCAACATCCACTGATGAAATCTCTGTGTGTAATGGGCCACAGCGGGAACTCAGTCAATACAGTCTGGATGTTGTTCACTGTGCTTCTGCTGCCATCTGCTGGCAGACAGGAGAACTATTACCATGCAACACAGACAGAAATTTGCATGAGAAATATCAATGACCACAAATACAAAAAAGAAAAAAGCCATTAGGAAGAACTGTTCTTCGTTAAGCGGTGGCAATTATGAATACAGGAGAAAGGACAGGGTCCCCTGGAGTCTAGACACTGATTGGCTAAAGAAACGCAGGCAGAAAGATCATTGGTCAGGTGTAGTGGCGTCAGAGTTGTGTATGCCGAATTTTATCGGCGTGGGAAAGTGGAAGTGACCAAGGAAATTAGTGCAGGAGGAAATAGCAGACATTCACCAGCAGAAGAATAAAGGCAGAACGTGAGAGAAAAAGATGATTGATATTTGGCCAAAGAAGAATGGATGATGTTTCAATCCTTGCAAGATCTTAAAGTCAAAATGTTTAAAAATGGTTAGCACATACGCTGACAGGCTGTATGATTACAGGTGTGATTAACCATCCATCCTATCTAGAGTGATAAATATCTCAAAATAATTTTATATGCATACAAAAGTACACCAGTCCAAAATATACAAATAGATATCCTCAAAAACTACATGGGACATGATAAAAAGCACTAGGTATAAGTATACTAACACATTCATCATTAAACACCGGTCGGTTTGTTTTGTATTTTTCAGAACTGTTCAGCTGGTTAGTGCAGATATGTATGAGCGCGATCATCATTTTTAACATTTTCTCTTGATGAAGATCCAACAGAAAAGAAAAAAAGTTCAGGAGTTGTAGGTAGATGCAGCAATATAGAGTATATTGAGCCAATTTTCAGCCAATTTCATAAAACATAATATGTTTAAATCTCCATCTCTTAACATGTATGGATAATATTTTTTAAAATACTCTGAAAATGTTAAAAGAAACTAAATTAAAACAATCACAAAGTCACATTAAATAACAGTTAGCATTACAAAGGTTGTGATGTTGGGAATGAGCATCACCAGGACAGGTTTGTGTTTATCAACATACTGTACAGTATAAATAATAAGATCATCTCTGATTGTTATTGAACTTCCTCAGACATCAAGGATGTTTGATCATGGAGTAATTCAGACTCCCAGAGGAGGAAACAAACGCACCAAGGCGGCTGCTTCCTCCTGGATACTCCTGGATTAAAAAAGCAACCTGTTAAATTTAGTCAAGTGAGGGTGTTTGCATTTGTACAGCTGCTGGAGGAGGTTAATGTGTCCTTGTCTGCAGGCGTGCGTGCGTGTGTGTGTGTGTGTGTCTTCTGCTCTGTGAGTGTATGCATAGTGTTGGGAAAATGTGAGTCAGAAAATGAGGATGAGGGGATTCAGACAGCAGACAGGCCAAACAGGACGTAGTGTGTGTGTGTGTGTGGGGGGGGGGGGGGGCGTAGTCAGATCTTAATGCTTAGATGTTTCTACATCACTTTGTTCTAAACAAATAAGAATATCTTAAACATCTGTTGGATGGATTATCATGAAATTGTATTCACTTTAGAGATCATCTGACTTTTCACATGGCGCCACTATCAGGTCAAAATGTGAATTTGTCCAATAATTAATTTTACGACCATGTAAAATCAGATTTATGTTGTAGCTTATTTTGCTTTTCTAATGTTTATAAAGATCATTTTCCTGATTTAATAAATGGTAACTACATACATTCACTGAGCACTTTATCAGGAGCACCATGATAATATTGGGTAGTTCCTCCCTTTGCTTTCAAAACAGCCTCAGTTCTTCCTGGCATGGACTCCACAAGATGTTGGGAATTACCTTTGAGATTCTGCTCCATGTTGACATGATTATATTGTCAGCTGCACATTCATGCAGTCTCCAGTTGTACCACATCCCTGTGGTGTTCTAATGTATACAGATCTGGTGACTGGGGAGGCCACTGAAGTTCACTGAACTGTTCATGAAATTTTGCATGCATGCTGGAAGCAGCCATTAGAAGATGGTAAACTGTGGCCATAAAGGGATGAACATGGTCAGCAGCAATTCTCAGATATGTGACATTCAGACCATGATTGATTGGTATTAAGGGGCCTGAAGTGTGCCACGAAAACATTCCCCACACCATTACACCACCACTACCAGCCTGGACTGTTGACACAGGGCAGGTTGGGTCCATGGAATCATGCTGTTGATGCCAAATTCTGACCCCTACCATCTGCTGCCTCAGCAGAAACTCAGATTCATCAGAGCAGGCTACATTTTGGAACCTATGGAGTTGAACCTGATGTGGTCCTCTGCTGTTATAGCCCATCAGCCTCAAGAGATGCTTTTCTGCTCACCACAGTTATTAAGAGTCCTGTAGCCTGTCAGTTCCAAGCAGTCTGGCCATTCTCCTCTGACCTCTCTCATCAACAAGGTGTTTCTGTTCACAGAATTGCTGCTAGTAGTAGTAGTAGTTGTTGTAGTTATATAGATATTGACATTATTGTCCAAAACCTATACAACTAAACAACATGAAGTTGATATAGTTGTCTATCCAGATGTTGATTACAATTATTATTATTATTGGAGGTACAATATTCGCACTTAGTTTTTGCAGTTGAAGTTGCAGCCAAGACAATTAGATCAGTTATTTTAGATAAATTAAATGATAACCATTTTGATAATTGATTCATTATTTGGGACATTTTCTCTGTGTAAATCTTCTGGTTCTAGCTGCTCAGATGTGAAGATTTGCTGCTTTTCTCTGTTTTATATTGTAAATGGGAAATAAAACACATCAAAACAATACACACATATACATGCCTGTTTTGCAACCAGTAAGGTTACAGTTTATTGACAAGAAATTGACAAAATCAAAGGAAACAAACAGACTCTGCATGTAAATGTAGTCATACTGCAATAATAAGTACAATTTTGACTTGTAACTTTTGCCATTACTACAGCAGTAAAGGTTCTCAGTGTGAAAGATAATTGGACAGGATTTATGAGAATATCTTGGCTTCTTATGGGAATATAGAGCTGCTGCTTCTTAGAACCACAACATAGTTGCAGTGGTCGGGTGTGACCACGGGAGGGCAGACTGGTCTCATTCTCATCAGGCTGAGGAGAAACAGAAGCAACAGGTGACTGAAAATGAGCAGCTGGGTTATTATTCTAACAGAGACATCATACTGTGCCCCTGGTAGTCTATTTTTGCAGCTTATATGTGACCATAAAAAATCATTGTTTAGTGCACTTTAATGTTAGTCTGGAGAAATGCGGGTTGTCTGATTCTTTCGAAAGGTTCTTATCACTGTTGTTTTCAATCTGTATAATTAGTTTTCCTATTTCCTTTTCAGTTGTGCAAACTTTAATTTAAAAAATCTTACTAAAAGCGTCTAATTGAAGATGACATTTCAAAGATAGAGCCGGTTATTAGTTCCTGCAAAGAAAAATATTTTCATGTTAAGTACATGACATTGACAGTGACATTTAAAAGTTGTCAGGATTTGGCAGAGAGAGAGAGAGAGAGTGGGTTTGGGAGAGAGCAGATGATCAAAGCTTGACTGTAGCTGTGTCTATCACTGTTAGATTACATGAATTTTCCGGGTCTGTCGCCTGTTGCTGCGTCTGGATGTGGAAATGTTGCGCGCAAATGAGGCGCGCGTCTGCACGGGAGTCATTATCGTTGGACAGAAATCGGACCGCGTGAGTTATGAATGAATATAACATAAAGATGAATCTGTCCTCGGTGAACTCATCCTCTTGGAAAGCGGAGTCGGTGGTCATTTCTTTGGGGTTTTCGCTCATTTTCCTGGTCGGCACCGTGGGAAACTCCCTGGTCCTCGCGGTTCTGTTTCGCAACGGGCAGATGAACACCAAAACCACCAACCTGTTCATCCTCAACCTCGGCATCGCGGACCTGTGCTTCATTGTGTTCTGCGTGCCCTTTCAAGCCACTATCTACACGCTGGATGAATGGGTGTTCGGACCTGTGGTGTGTAAAGTCGTGCACTTCATCATTTTCCTCACCATGTACGCCAGCATCTTCACCCTGACAGCTGTCTCCCTGGACAGGTGCGTCCACTGCATTTCACAAGCTCCAAGTGTTTCTACGCATAAAACTTTATAACTCACCTGCAGCCTGTACAATCATATAAAGTCACTGTTTCTGTAGATGTTTTGTCAATATTGCACTGGACTTACTATAAATTGATACCAACAGGTGGCTGGATGGATGGATGGATAGATAGATAGATAGATAGATAGATAGATAGATAGATAGAGATTTAAAATGCAGTAAATAAAATACAAAGAAAAAAGGAAAGAAAAATAACATTTTAAGGGTAAAAGGTTTCAATCATTTACTGCCTTTGTCCTCACTCCTATTTAAAGGCTTTGTTGTGAAAATGCTCATCTTTTCATGTCTTTGCTGTAAAATAACACAAATTAATTTGTAACTCTGGAGCATTAAAGCCGCTCCCTCTGCTCTTCTCAAATCATCACATATATGCATGCACACGTAACCACAAACCACACAAATAACATAACCACCATCGGCAGTTAAGCTCAATTTGTGTCCTGGAATGCACATCAACACACCCAAAGACCGATTTCATGGACAGATCAGTGTGATCTGAGTTGATCATTTCCTGCATCCTGTTTTAAATGATCGTTTTCCACTTATAACGTTGTTCCCAGCAAAGGAAAACATGTTAATCTGAAGAAGTATTTGTCTAAAGTCACGTCTCCAATTTCCCTTTAATGTTGCAGAGTATAGAGAGTTAGAGGTTAAAGTCTAGTTTTAGGTGGTTGTCAAAGTCAGAGGCAAACAAATAGCTCTGGTGGGTTTTTAAAACGGGCATTTTAATACAAACATTGGATTTTTTTTTTTAATCTAAAAGTCAATCTGTGATATTTAAAACTTAACGCTCGAGGAAAACAAATAAGTGAACTTTGAGTTTAGTATATTTTATCACAGATTCATTTGAGATTGAATAAAAGCTCATATCAGTAATGAACACTTGGATCACGTGTTTGCCCTCTGCTCTTACAGGTATTTAGCCATTTGCTATCCACTTCGTTCCAGGGAGATGAGGACACCAAAGAACGCCCTCACCTCCATCTGTCTGGTTTGGGCCTTGGCCTTGGTTTTCTCTGGGCCGTATCTGAGCTACTACACACAGATGGACCTGGTTGGCACCGTGGTGTGTATTCCTGCCTGGGAGTCCAAACCACGCATTATAATGGACGTGTGCACCTTCATCTTTGGCTACCTCATTCCCGTCCTGGTGCTCAGCCTCACCTACGCTCGCACCATCCGGTACCTGTGGACCAAGCGTGGACCCTATAAAGGACATGTCTGAGTCCCGGCGGGCCAAGCGTAAAGTCACCAAGATGATCATCATCGTTGCCATTCTCTTCTGCCTTTGCTGGCTCCCTCATCACCTGGTCATCCTCTGTATGTGGTTTGGCCGTTTCCCCCTCAACCACACCACCTACATTCTCCGCATCCTCTCCCACCTGGTGGCTTACACCAACTCCTGCCTCAACCCCATCGTCTACGCTCTCGTCTCAAAGCACTTCCGCAAAGGCTTCAGGAAGGTTTTTAGCTGCACGCTGAAGAAGAGGGAGGTCAACAAGGTGCATGTCATCCAAGCGGTGAACACAGTCAGCAGTGTGGAGACATCCAACTAGAGACAGCAACTTTGAAATTGGACCAAGATGTAGGAGAGGAAAAGCCACCTGAACATTATGAACTACGAACATACCCAGCAGTATTCATTTCACCATCTAGGCTGTGGAGTAGATCGATTAAAGTTGAGTCCTAATTGGAGACTGCTAAATTAATTAGCAATACCTTCCAATTGGATTTAACATCACTACCCTTTTGTGTACAAATATATGCTGAAATTAGTATTTGTGTGCATGATTAAAGTAACTCTGGTCCAAACCAATTGGTCCTTCTGAACAACCAAATTATTTGTACCTCAAACCTATACCCCAACTGTACTGGCTGAAGCTATGGTTTTTATTCACCAGCAGTTTGGTGCCATGTCTGTAATTGTAAATAACTGTAACACAATAGTTGAGAGCTCTCTTAAACAAACCTCTAGCACCAACATAAGGCTCACAATTATGGTCTCAACAACTTTAATAACTTAAATGATCTCTTAACTTTTCATCTAGTGGCATTATCAGGTCCAAACTGTTTTAATTTGTCCAGTAATTTTGTTTAAGACCAGATACCTGTAAAAATAATGACATTCCCATCATCCCAAATGGTGAACATTTGTATGGTAGCATTCTTAGTGTGGGCGTGTTAGTATGCTGACATTAGCGATTAGCTCATAGATGCATATCGTCAGAATGGGAAGAAGAGAAAAAAACATGCCTCGTTCCAACTCGTATTGGAGTGCATGCAAGTATTAAAGTTGGTTAGCCCTAGTGCTAATCTCGTAGTCACAGAAAACCTAAATTAGCCGTGTTTGTTATGTTTTCATAGCCGTTTGTTGCAAAGTGAAACCAGATACAGTGTATAGCTAATTTTAAAAGAGCTGAAGTGTTTGTATTAGTGTAAGTGCTAGATTTTATTCTGATGTTCCTGCCGGGTGTGTTGCATTTGCAGCCTTTCTGCCAACAGTTTGTTGACACGTCTAGAAGAGATCATCAGTGTCAGAAATTCTCCTACTCGACCATTTTTCCCCCTCAGCTGCTTGTAGTTTAAACAGTTTAAACAATATGATATGAATGGGATAAAATCACTATGCCTAAGTAAAGCCTCACGGAGCAGTGAGCATGGCTGTAGAGTCGTAGTCGTGTTCACCAAGATCAAAGAAAAGTGGTAACAAAATAAAGTGGACTACACTCAGAGTTTTATGCTTTAATGGGACAAACATGAAGTCCTCAAATACCTTGTTTGGGTTCATTATTCCACATGTAGTCAACATGTGGCACTTATTGTACAGGATGGGCAGATTTTTCCCTAGAAGTCAACATTGTCTTGAAAAGGGCAAAAGCCCTGCTGATAGAACATGTGCTTTATTATGAAGATAATTTCAGAGAATTTGATGAAAAGCACATTATCAGTAATGACCATATGTTAGACACAGTTACAGTATAAAAAACAAGTTAAAGTTTACTAAAAACAAAGAAAATATAAAAAAAAAATACACATTAAATACAGCTATAAAACATTAAAACAAAAAAATACTAATCTAAAATAATGTGTCTTTAAAGAGATTGAAATGAAAATAAAGAGTTACCTTGCCTGATTTAGGTCTTCAGTGTTACGCAACATCAACAACAGAAAAAGATTTTGTAGACAAAATGACTAACTGCATTTTTAGACTGAAAAACACAGACATGTTTAACATAAAGAGGGTCTGTGGCCCAGAATTTGGCTGGAAACTGCCTGAGGAGTCAAAGAAGCTGTGGGTGGTGATGGACTGAAAAAATAAACAGTCAGAACGTTATGCAACCAGCATTTGTCGGACAGATTTTCAATCATTTCTGCATTTCTGAATATACATCTGTTGTGTCACTAATCTTGTACGGATACCTCCACAAGCTTCACTGTTATCTCTAGTGATTTTGACTTTTGGAAATATGTTGCATGATAATTTATTGTCATTGGAAACCTCAGTGTTATATGCTGACTGGTGTGCAGTGCAAGTCCTGCCACATTGTTACAGAACATACACTTGATTTGTTGTAATGTGAGATATACGAAGTAACTTGTTTTATATTCAAGTGGACAGTATTAATGTGGTGTACAGAACATCATAAGATTTATGTTAAAATAATAAATATCACTCTTCACTCTTCATCACTCTTTCTTTCTGCTTAGTAAAATTGTCTTTCACTCCCAACATGGTTTGTCCTCTCAGGATTGTCTGTTTTCACAGAGCTGTGTTTTGTACGGTCCTTCATAGAGTTTACATCTGATGAGTGGTTCCTGCTAAATAAAATCACATTATGACTAATTTGCTGATTGAGTAGGTACACAGGAGGAGGCTAAGAAGTACAGATTATGAGTTCAGGACAAGGAATTTTCTGTTTTATGGAAATGTGAAACACAACAAAAACCCTTGGCTTTAGGGCTTATATACAGTAGATGTGTTACATATGATTTTCTGTTGTTTAATTTGTATAAATGTAGTTTCTGGGTTAAAACCTTGTCTTCATGATCTGAATTCATCTTTTCCGCCTCCAGGAGAGATGCAGTCCCAGATGGTCCAACAGAAAAGCTCAGAGTGAACATTGGCATCATTTTCCACTGCTGGAGACCACTCTTGATGTGTGAAGGAATTAAGTTTGAACTCAACATTGCTTCTAGACTGGTAAGTAAACAGCTGGTGATGTTAATGTTAGTAATGTGGTGATAGCAAAAACTACATATAGCACCTTTTAATAAGATGTACTTTTGTCAAATCAACCAAAAATACAGAAAACACCTCATGAGGAAACAATGAGCCCATTCTACATTCAAAGGCCATGAATGAAACCGTCCCAGTCCCATGGAAAACAAGACTGAGTGACGGCTCCCATGGTTTAGTGGATACCTCTGTAGTTCAGTTTGGTCTAAGTTAATGTTAACAATCTGCACTGACTTGCTCCAACCCCCCAGATATTATGTAAAAGAACTTTGTATTCATAAATCACTCTGTTTACAGCACATATTTTTCTGTCTTTGCAGAGCAGAGCTGGAGTCTGGAGTTTGAAGACATCATCACTGATACTTGAAGATCATGAAGCTAAGGTGAGTAATCAGTTTTAGCTTCTTTCAGTCTGTTGTTTTGGGTTTATGGCCCTGCAACTTCAGTGTTTTGGTTCCTTCTTGCTGCTTTCATACTCCCCTCTAGTAGCAGGCAGCTGTTTCAGGATAATAGCTCAAAAAACCCACTGTCCACTACCTGCTCAGCGCCAAACAGCAAATGGTTAGAGCAGCTGGTGTACACAGTGGAGTATTTAGCAGCTAAAGAGCCACATATATTCCTCAGGAGTTGGAAAAATTGAGCTAAAAGTAAAGAGAATAGTGGACAAAAAGTGTATAGGTAAAGGACTGTTTGCTAACATGGTGGCATATCAACGTTCTGCAGTGATATGTTGTTTATGTGTTGTATTTATAGCTTGTTCTGCTGCTCCCCAGTGGCCAAAAAATCAAATAATGCTGTTTTAAATCAAGATCAGTCTGACCTTAATGTTTGAAGAGTAAAAGACACATTATAAATCATAATAATATCATGGGCTGTGTGCAGACTCTCTTTTAACTGTTGTCATTCTTTTTGAAATAAATTACTGTTCAGTTTAGAGAAGACAAACAACAGGCACAGATATTGAAGCTGCTGAGGATTAGCAGTTCATGACCCATTTATGACCCATTTCTTCACCAATTGTGTCATCATCCTAATTAGCATAAATGTAATTAAATACTGCTTTTATCTATTTGTAATTATTTAAAATTGCACTGAAAAGAATAGCAGATCACACAACATGACTCTGGTAATCAAGAAATTATAGGAAATATGAAATTATAATGTGAATCTGTACTGTACTGAAATTCCATCCCTACCCAGCCTGTACTAGCTATTATTTTATTCTCTATAATTAATTGAATACTGGCTTTTATTTGAGAATTTTTACAGTATTCTGATTTACGCTGCTTGACTGTCAAGTTCTCCTCCAATTAAAAGTTCCATTTAATTCGGATCAATGTGAAAGAACTTGGATTTATTCAAACTGTGTCAAATTTATCAACAATAAACCTACATTATTTTATGGCCACTTGAGGGCAGCAGAAGCGACCTGATGCTTAAAAATAATTATTCTCCACTTATCTGATTTTAGTCTCCATCAACTCCTGAGAAAAATATCAGACTATTGAAGTTTCTTTACACTGTGCACTTTTAAGCTGTCTTATCTCACTGTGGAATATGACCAGTGATAGTCAGCTGGGTGGTGGTGACTACTGGCTGACATTTTGTAGGGACTGATTGTTTATGAATAAGAGAAAAACTTTATTTACAATCACATGCACATTATATAATCTGACATGCCTCAAGTTGATATTGCACATTCTGCTAAATGCTAAATGTTACATTCAGCACATGAAGTCATTAACTGTGTCTGTCTGCTGTTTGGTGCTGGGCAGGTTGTATACAGTGGGTTTATCAGTTTATCAGTTTGTCATTGGTGTCGTAGTCGTTGTAGTAGTAGTAGTAGTAGTAACATAAAGATAATGATTAGAGCAGCCTTGACCCTCCAGTCTTTTCCAATGAGATGTGCTTGTGGAACATTGGACTGTTGTCAAGTTACGTAAAAGAAAACCAAACACAGTCTGGGCCGTTGCACTCGCTAACAGGCTCTCTCCTGCTGCTTCACTCCCTCTGTTCAAATGCATTTTAAGCATTTGAGCTCATTAAGTGTTTCTTCACAAACACGTCTGCTGAAGACATCTTCCTGAGGAGTGTCTGTTAGTCCCATAGAAAGCACTTCAGTGCTCATTAGGATGCACATAATCTGCTCCCAGCTCTAATGATGTGTTTTCTGCAAAGGGGTATGGGGAGCAGCAGCAGCTTATTCAAACAAAAGCTCTTATGTGGCAGTAAGCAATTCATGGTATATTTAACTAAACTGACAAAAGATGAATTTGCAGTAATTTAGCGTTGGGTAACAAATGAGAGATGCTGCTTGATGTTCACGTCTGTTATTTTTCATGTCAGTAGGCTGGGCTGATTACCTTCTCTGGTCTGTGCTGTTGTGTAAACGGTGTCAGCAAAACAAATTACGTCTCCAGCTCATTCAGAGTTCCCTTTATTTGTTTGAAATGCGAAGCTGGAACGGCTAAATTACATAAATACATCATGTTCATATTTCTGTACAAAACATTAATCAGACACAACGAGGGTTGACGGTAGTGTGAGGAGAGGTTGAGTGTGTCTTCTGTTAAAGGAGCTTGTTGTTACTGTGTGCAGTGTGCGCGGAACACGAGTTGGGGCTGATCAAAGTGCAGCTCAGGCAGACGTGTCAAACAGCCTCTCAATCATCTCCTCCACCTCCTCCGGTCGATACTTGTGATACTTCTCAGGGTTCTTGGTGAAAGAGATGTTGGCGCATCTAGAGGAAACACAAAAGAAGGAGGCATTAGTTAGTGTGAAGGGAATCAGACTGCAGACAGTTCTGATCGGCTAGCACACGTTGGTTAGAAAGCTTCAGTTGTTATTCCTGTGATTCAACTGTTTGTGATGTAGTTGAACAGTACTGTTTTATAAAGAGAAGGTGTTTCTGTTATTTAACCTACCCTCACTGATTTAAATGGGGTGGACAAAATAACAGAAACAGAAAGTGCATTAGTTGTATAATTGTACCTAGCAAACTGGCAGCGGAGTGCAGACAGTTGTATGCTAAGGTTTGGGTGCGCCTGGTCCATCACATATTTTGCTGTCATGTCATTCTCAGATATTACTGAAAGCACATTCATTGTGCACTATGCTGCAAGTGTTGGCCCGTTGGTGTAGGCGAGAGTGAATTAGGTCACGCCCCCAAATCCCATGGCGCTGCTGTTTCATTGGGCCTACCTGGCTGCATGTAATTAATCCTGACTTTGAGCAGCTGCTGCGAAAAGTTCCCCGCAAGTGAAGACCTGTAACTCAACTGAAGTAAGGACAAAATCTAACATCTTGGTTCTAAAACTCTGATTGTACTTAAGGGGCGTCAGCACATTCAAAATGGAGAGTAACGCCACATGGCTTTTTTTCCACAGAAGCAGAGGCCTGCGCTCAACAACTGAACAACGTAGGAGCCCGCCTTAGGATTTAAAACCAAGTAAGTTCACACCAACGGGTATCGACACAAAGTCTGTCAGCAAATTTTACAAAAAAAAAAAAAAAAAGATAATACAGCTGAGCACAGGACTGTGTAGCTTACATCCAACTAACTAACCTTTCTCTTAACCTGGTATCTTCATTTTACCTGAGCTGGCCTTTGAAAGACATGCTACTTTGTTTACCCAAGCCAATTCCTTAACACACTGTTAACAAAGCTAATATCTCTGTTATGAGGCCAACTCAGGTAAAATGAAGTTACCAGCTTAAGAGAGATTAGTGAGACACATTGTGTTTTCACTTGGTATTTTTTAAACAAAAGCCTCTTGCTAGTCTATTTATTGTTACCAAAGGGTTGAATGTTACCAACCTCTCCAAATCCTTCAACCCTCCTAACACCTTAACCTAACATGTCAAGCTAGCACTTACTATGAGCTTTTAGTGCACTGCTTTAATTCATCTCCTCCACTCCCTCATTATTTGCCTCATATTGCTGCACACTCCTGTCGAGTAAATGTAAAAACAATAATGATTTGAATGCAGCCTTCCTCCCTTACATAAAAGTCATTTAACACTACAGTAGAAAATAGATTAGTAACCCTAACCCTAACCCTGTTTGCTGAGGAGTCCTTAATTCTATTGTCTGCAGATTTTTAAAATGTGCAACTTTAGCACCCCTCTGTGGTAATATCAAAAAACCAGACCGTACCAAACCAGGCTTGAATTAACAGAGAGTACTTTATATATCAGTCTCAAATTGTTAAAATGGATTTCTAACGTTTTTAACACACCTTTGTATTTGTACATATTTATACTTTGACTTTCTTCTCTGGTTCCAGCTTCTCATTTAAGGACAGTAAACTGAATATTTCAATTAAGAGAAAATAAAACATTAGGATAAAAATATAATTAATTTAAATTAGTTAAATTGATAATGACCTTTATCATTACTTAATGGTAATATCTCCATTTGAAAATATCCAACTGTAGTGCCCCCACATGGTGAGAAATAGCAGTGTATCTTAGCACCAATATCCCAAATAAAACTATATCATTATAACTTCATTATTATTTGAATAATTTGAAAGAAAGATCTTACACTCAGTGCCAGCAACATATGATGTTAATGAATGTAACATTAGGGCTGTAACTAATCATTGTTGATTAATTTGATGATAATGGTCTATTCAACGCCAAACAAATCATGATGTTTTAAACGTTTAGTCTAAAACTCAGTTATTCAGTTTCGCCCCCCCTGAGTCTGGTTCTGCTCGAGGGTTCTGCCTCTTAAAAGGAGGTTTTTCCTCTCCACAGTCACCTAGTGCTGCTCATGGTGGATCTGTTAGGTTTCTCTCTGTAAATTTTATAAGATAAAGAGTTCGGTCTATATGTACAGTGCCTTAAGATAACTTCTGTTGTGAATTGGCGCTATATCAATAAAATTGACTTGACTTGCCAATGATGTATATCACAGAAAAATCCCTCAATTCTTTCATTGGAGGAGTTGAAACCAAAGAAAAATCAGTTCATCAAATAGCTTGATAAATGACTTAAATGCTTATTAAACTATCACAGTTGCCAATTTTCAGTTGATCAGATAAGTTGCAGATAAATGCAAGAACCCGACTCCTGATTTGTTAATTGTGTGTGCGTGATGTTTCTCTCACCTCTGCAGGAACGCTCTGTAAGCATCCGACACCACCTTCTTCTGAGCCTGTCGGATAAAGTCTCGCTGCTCTTTGTCTGGGATGGCCCAGCCCTTCTGGATCTTACACAACTCCTCCAAACCATCATTAAATCCCTGAGAGGCAGCCAGGAGAGAGACATGTGAGAGGTCATGTTTATGCTACAACAGTGTAGATTTTTACAGGCTCTGGTATGTGGAGAGAGATTTGAATATGTGGTGCCAAAAGTGATCTCACCTTGAACTTGTCTTTGATCACCTGTCGTTCTTTATCTTTCAGCTGGAGGACAACAAGACTTCAGTTAGAAATTTCATACAAAACTCAGACACATTGACGACAAAAGGCAACAAGATTCTCAGAGAACGCGATCATGTTAAAATGTTACTGTGTCCTCTGTTTGTCAGATCTGTGTTTTTGGATTCATAAGGGTGAAAGAATGTAAAAATTCTGAGACTTAATTGAATTTATCTCATCCTATTGGAAACTAT
This sequence comes from Lates calcarifer, assembly GCF_001640805.2. NCBI lineage: Eukaryota > Metazoa > Chordata > Actinopteri > Centropomidae > Lates > Lates calcarifer. The sequence goes on along the minus strand of NC_066855.1, from coordinate 16,712,364 downwards.
AAGACTGTCATACAGATATAAATTAGATTTGACAGTATCAAACTATTTGAGCTAGAATTTGTGAATAAACATCAAGCTGATGGAACGCTGTGTCCCAGACTATCATCAGCAGTAAGTCTGTGTTGGGGTTGACCTGTAGCCCTCACTGGGCCTCTGCTGAACTGGCACAGTATAAACTTTTCATCAGTGCCAAAACTCATACAGGTGTGTTGAAGTTGACACGTCTGTACCAAAGTTGGTGAAGTGTTTGCTGTTCTCCAAGAATGAAAGATAATAAAGTTCTGACCTTGGTGCCAGGTTGGAAGACGGGCATGTTCCTGTCTGTCAGGTGCTCTGTGACTTTCACCCAGCTACGACACAGTGAAATACATTAGGTTAAAACACAGGTGTGAAAGACATGAGGCATGTGTGGGTTCATTTTTAACATGTCTGAGTTTACCTGCGCTGGTACATCTGGATCTGCTGCTCAATCAGCTCTCTGTACGAACGCTCAGCCACCTTCTGGGTCACTGTCACCAGCTGGATCAGCTCAGACCTGAAGACATTTACAGATGAGACTGAACAGTCAGATATGTATCTGTACCACAGATTTATCTACTCAGCTTAAAGAACCAGAGTTGCTACTTTCATTATCAATGAATCTGCCATTTCTTTTTTTAGCTTAATTGTTTAGTCAACATAACATCACAAATGCACAACTTCACTGAGCCAAATCATCTTCAAATGTCTCGTTTTGTTCAACCAAAAGTCCAAATACCCCCAAATAATTCACTTTTCAATTATATGTCATTACATAAAGCAGACACAGGGATCAAAAGCTGATATCAGAGAATACTTTGTGTTTTTGCTTGAGAAACGGCTCTAAATATATTTTTTGTTAAAGCTAAAGCTGAGCAGCTAAAACCTACAAAAACACTGGTATGGTCCTTAACTGTTCATTTGTAAATTACAACTACAAATTTATGTCTATTTTTTCATTTGTGTTGTGAACCAGTAAATCATCATATCAATGGTAATAAATATATGTCCTAAAGGATTCTGATTCATTGAGATGAGTCTTGATTTGCCAAAGCTGCTGTGATGACAGGACAATGAACAACACAGAGAAAATCACACTCACTTCTCCAGAGACTTGAGGATGTAGTTGTAGTTGTTGTGAAGGAAAATGGCGCTCAGAGCTGAATCCTCATACACTTTGGATTTACTGAGTAAGTTCAGCTGCAGGTTGCCCAACACCTTACCTGAAACAACAAAGCCACCCATCAGTTCACAGAAACACAAAACATGGACATTCAACAGTAAAAAGGTGGAGCACATGAAATGGAGTTCTTGTGTACTTACATATATAAGTGCTGAGGAGCCTTTTGTTGAAATCAGAGGTGTAGCTAGTTGCTGAACTTGTCTCTGGAGAAGATACAGAAGGTGTGTCAGTTTTACTTCATTTAATCTTTTAACACTTCTTTTACTTCCTGTTTAGATTAAGATGTCTACATCTCCACTAAAACTCTCCTCTTGAAGATTATTATTAGTTACAGTGGAAGTACTTTTTTTTTCAACCTGCACTTCAGCACATGCACATCAGAGCCCAGTGTCTCGTCTCATGTTCTTCTGACGCAGTAATTAGCTACAATTACAATTTCAAGAGCAAACATGAAAACAGAAGCAATAAAACATCGTCAGACTTCTCAGGGGCCTGCACACGGGCTTTTGCTTACCTCGGGGGTCTAAAGGGATATTGTAAGTGTCCCCCAGTACTAAAAAGGGCCGAGGCAAGGCAAAAGAGAAGAGAAAGAGAAAGAGGCACAAGTGCAAAAAGGTTAGAAAAGATTTGTTAGTGCAGAGTAAGCCAAGTAAGCAAACAGTCATCAGCCAGGCAGCGAGGGTTTGAGGAGAGTCGGATAATGGAAAGGAAGGAAAGTAAAGCTGCAATCAACAGGGAACAGGAGGGAGCCAGAGACCTCATGCTGATTTACAACCCCCCAAATGTGAGGTGACTGGATTAACAAATCTAATTTATTACAAACAAATGAATAAACATGATGCACAGCCCCTGAATCTGATCACATGCTGGACAGAAGTGTGTCACTGAAAGAAGAGAAAAGCAATCTGAGGCTGCACATGGTGAGAAGAGGAAAATGAAGGGGGGGGGGGTGCTCAGAGGAAGTTAAAGGTACAGAATGTGTGAGGGGAGATACTTGGAACACTGGCAGTGGTGAACTGGTGTTACTGAGACACAGCTTGTGAATGAGGTCTAAACAAACACGTGTGAGTCCATGTGATCATTTTCTATATTTAAAGATCATTTGTTCACCTCTTACATCACCTATCTACTCATATAGAGCTTATCTGGACTGATGACACACAAATACAGGATGTGGACAGTGATACATTTCTTTCTTGTCCCTCAGTGCTCTGACTGAGCTTAAAGCAACAATAGATGATTTTGTGGCTGCAAGAGCAACATCCTATAAATACTAACACTGACATTCATATGACCTATCACCTCATAAAGTTTATATGGTGAACTTATTACACATCCATCAGTTAAGCAGCAACGTTATCATTCATTTATTATTTAGTGTTAATTAGCTGAAGTTTTAACTATTTCAAACAGTCTCCATCTTTTCTACAGTAGCACCACATTACAAACTCTGCTCTGTCCAGGAGACTTCCCAACAATTTACAAATATCTGTTCCAATCTAGGAAATTGAGGGAAAATATGAGGCCTGTATAATAAAGCGATACCAAACACTCCTCTGACTGGCCTTAAAAATGTCCTGGTAGCTTTTGATTGATGATGATCACTGTCCTGCTGCTTTGTCCTAAGATTTGGGACTGTGTATAAAAAGGGCTTACAAGTCCTACACTCATCACTCACTGTGGGTGTGAACAGCCTCAGATTAAAGCTTAAAAGTCAGCACTTTAAATCAAATGTCCTGAAGAAAGGTGCCAAAGAAAGAAAAAATACCACTGTCCAAATACTGAAAGAGCAGTTATGAGTTACATGAAGGTTAATGGAGGACCTACACTAAATGTTCCAGGTTGTGCTGTAATGTTAGGTTAGATCATAGACATCTGACAGGTACCACTGCACCACAGGAGACGGCACTTTACCAGCATAGCGAGGCAGCAGGAAGTCTAAGCTGTGACTGTGACTGTACCTTGTGAGGCCAGCATGGCTCCAGCTGTCTCATGGAAGTCCAGCAGCTGCTGCAGGAACAGGATGGCCTGCAGGAGAGAGGTCAAGGTAAGCATCACCTCAGCTTATTCATTAAACAGACTCAGCGCTGTTAGCCGTTCCCATGGAGACCACCTGGATCCCCAGAGACAGACAAACAGCAAAATCCTTGTGGACAGGTGTTGAGTTTCAAGTGCAGACAGAGCACAGAGTATGGAGGTAAGTGAGGGTTAGCTTACGTTGCTGGTCAGTTCGTGGACTGTTCCATCTTTGGGCATGTTGTACTCTTTATCCGGGTCATTCTGTGGTTAGACAGGAGAGAATTCAATGAATAATGTTTTAATGATTATCACTTGAGTGATGACAGAGATTTAAATTCAAGTTTCTCGCCTTAATGCTGTCTGCAAACTCCTCCAGAGCTTTGGCTCCAATCGTCTCCATAGATGTGATGAGAGTAGGCAGCTTGTTCTTGGTGCTCGCTGCTGTTCCCTGCACACAAAGACAAATACATTTAACTCCACAAATGAAATATAAGCCTATTGCTATGCGCCATGTTCTCTCACTCCTACATAAAACAACGCTGTGCAAATACTGAGACGTCACTGATGGAGACCTGTAGTGTTGCGTCAAACTCAGACTTGTTCATTTTCAGGTGTCTCAGGATGGGGAAGATGGTAAGGACAGCGGAGTAGTCGTGACGCATTATGGCCCTGCGAGCTGCAGACACAATGTTGTCTCCCTCCAGCATCAGGTTGTCCAGCGCCTCCTGTGGACAAAGGACATAATGAAACTGATGTCGACACAACGGTGCAGAGGAAAGAGGAAGTAACTTATTTGGCAACTTTCTCTCGTCTGTTGCCCGTAGCATTTTCTCTAAAACCTTTTCTTTTATGTCTTTTGCAATTATCCCCATCAGTTCTGCAATAACTCGTCCATTTACTGGTCAACAGAAAATCAATCTGTTACTACTTTGATAAGCAAATAATATTTTGTTTTCAGCTTCTCAAATGGAAGGATATGTTGGTTTTTTTTGCATGGCAATTGTTTCTGCTTAACGTTTGCAGACACCTAATGAACATAACTGGAAGATTGAATTGATCTGAATTGATTCAATTGATCTTTTTAAACAGCATCTGACCACAAACCACCTGCTCTATGTTGATGTCAATAAAGGTGAAGAATAAACTCTCACACTTGCCTGTGACAGCTTACATGTTGTTACACTGAAACTTTCTAAAGTGTCAAGAATGAAAGAAAGATGTGTTTGTTGTGTTTGTTACAGCAACAACACTTCCTGCTCTAGAAGCTGGGATAATATACATTCAGACGTGTACGAGGTATGGCTATTAAATAATGAGACTGTGCTTATGAGGATAAAACCACATGGTTCACAGTCACACTGAGTGTTGTATATTAAAGGTTGGGCATTCACACACAAACTGCTGTAAGTTTCCTATAAGCGACGTCTTTAGTTCACTGCAGCTACTGATTGAAGTGCATGTTTTTGCTAAGGTGTCAGAAAATGATTAGCTGTTGAGCTCTTGGTAAAGCAGTTTCCCAAAAAACTGTGTGACTTCTTCCTTTTTCCTAAGATCAAATCTGTGCTCAAAGGAACACGTTCTGAGTCTGTGTCAGAAGTTAAGAAAAGAACCACAGAGGTTCTGAGACAACTGAAGAAGACCTACTGCACTGCTCTGATCAGTGGAAGACCTGAATGCAGCGCTGTGTTGATGCAGAGGGGGAGGATGTTGAAGGAGAAAGACACTGAAAAATGTTTATGTTCAGTAAGATTGTATTACAGCATTAGTCTCCTTATGTAATAGCCATACCTTGTAAATGTTGCTTGGCAAGTCACATTTTGTTGCTTTAACAGAATCTGATCAACTCTTTTCAACAAGTCAGACTTGGGAACACTGGAAACCTCGGGCTCTAGCGTCACTTGATGGCGAGTATCTGACCTGAATGAGGGAGTCAAACGTCTTCTTCTGATGGTGCTCCGGGATGATTTCTGTCAGGAGTGCGTACTCGCTTTGAGCCAGTTTGACAAAGGCACTGATACAGTGGATGTAGGAGTCGATCTCGATGTCCAGGACATCGTCCTTCCCTGAGAGGTACACGAGGAAACATCGAGTCAGCCACAGAACCAAAGGATTCTGACATAAGACATGAGTTCTGGTGCTGTGGCTGGCAGCTAAAAAGCAGTTACTGAGTCAGTGTATGTATTCACATGAGGGTATTAATCTCCAGACTATGTGTTATGCTGCAGGCTGTGACTATAAAGGGAATGAGACGTGTTAAAGCTGCAGCAGGTGAGACTTTTATATAAAATGACACCTTTCTTATCAGCCTTGTTTTGGGTAATGTTCCTTCTCTGTCCCACACGTGCCCGTCACTCACCTGTGGTGGCCCCATGCTTCTCGGTCAGGGCATCAGAGTGGTGTTTGACCCGCAGGTCATGATCGTAACCTGGTGGGTGGGGTGGGGCAACAGGGAAACAGGTCTAGTCAAACCACCGGGGTCGTGACTAGACCAGAGGGAAGGGGGGACAAACCTGAACCTGGAACAGCTGCACCAACCACCACCAAGCACCAGAAGAGGGGAGGAGGGGAGGAAGCAGGGCACACCCACTGAGGTCAGCTGGGGGGAGGCTGAAGCCCCCAGAGAGGTTTGTTTTGTGCGTGTGACTCGAATCTAAAGTTAGTCAGTGTGTGTTACAACTACAAGACAGAAACCTGCTTCAACAAAAACATCACAACAGCTTTTAATTCACCACAGTTCTTCCAGATAAATTCCCTCCTCACACACTCTGACACTGGTCTACTGAATTCCTTGTAACAAGCCCGGTCAGCTCAATTTTCTTACATTTCAAACCTCCAAAAGGATATTCCTGTCTGTATCCTTGAAGCTTAACAAATGTGTCAAATGCACTTTCTTCCTCTTAAAAACATTTTCAGGTCTAATTTGGAGAATGATCTGATGTTGACGTCAGTGTTTGCTGACTTGCTGTTTTCTTCTTTGGTGCCTTTGCTGGTACGTTACTACATTACCGCCACCAGCTGCCAATCAGTGGAACAGCAAGACTTTGTGTCATCCACATGCTAACGGGTAAAGCACAAGATACAATCAGTTTAAACTCAGCGACACAAAGACATCACCTTGGACTGGAAATTTAAATGGGGACTAGACAATTAATCAAAAATATATTTGTGTGATAATCTTGATTATAACATACTAAAATGAAGGCTTTCTTATTTTATTCCAGTTGCAGAATAATAATGCTAGCACAGTTGTTCACATTCTTTTGTTGCAGACTCAGTTTATGTCTGTATTTATTATACTGCAGTTGTGTTGTATTTTTAATGAGTGCTGCAAAAAGATTTTTCCTTCAAGTGACATCCAGTATAAATGATGGATTTTTAACCACTGCTTTTTGATTCTGGGGTATTTACTCTAAAAACTGATGTCTATTGTCTTTGTTAAATATAATGGAAATACTTTCTCCAGTGCTTTTTTAAGCTCTGCTGGGAATACCTAATCTTGCTGTCATAAAAACTGTATATTATTTACTGTATATTTATCCACAGAGAGAAAATGACAGAGCAGATCCAGAAATGATTAGCACATTGTTGAAATACTTGTTTAACAGTGGATGAATCTACTGAGAGGTAGATCTGGCCTTATTCAATATAACTGAAGTTTTAATAAGAACCTGCAGTGTCTAAAAGCTGTTGTGACTGTTGTTGGGAGGTTTCACTTTGCCTGTTGCTCTAACTGAACAACAGTGAAGCACAACACAAGTAACACCAGTACACTGTCAGCGAGGAGAGAGAAACAGACACCGAAGAGAAGACAGAGGTGCGTTACCTTCCAAAGGAGTGAGGTTAGAGCCCCCCTTTTTCCCATCCAGCCCATGCTGTGAGTACTGTTTCAGAAGGTTCTGAGCCTTGCGAATGGTCCCTGGTCCCATAAACACAGAGACAGAGTCCAGAAGAGGAGGAGTAGTGAGGGGGGAGGGGGAGAGTCAGCGAGGTCCAGACAGCCAAGAAACAGAAGATGAAAGAGAGAAGAGGAAAAGGGAGAGCTAGGAAGTGAGTGATGAAACATAGACACCACATCCCTCCACCACCGAGACAGCCAGCAGAGGTTTATATCTATGGAGGAGGGTGGGGGCACCGCCTAGCACCACAGCTACACAACAGGGAGACCAGGTGAGAGACAGAGCAGACTACAGCTACACTGGGGCACATGTGCTGAAACACACAGTGCCCTGGGTAATGTAAGAGCAGAATAAACTGGTTAGGTCAGTGATAAACATAAAACAGCCATCACAATTCATACAGTTAACAGTCATATCCAGAATTAATGTCACTAATATTATCATCACAGTTTGTTACATGGTTTAAACAGGCAAACATCTACAGTACATTCATATTCTCAGGATTAAAAACAGAATATTTCAGCTTGGTTAGTGAGTTAGTGAACATATTGCACACTTAAAGCTGCTTCATTGATTAGTGTTTGTTTTGTTTGACACTTGGAACAGAATAACTGCACAACAAGCTGAGAAACACAAACCTCTGACTTACTGTTGAGACTTTAAGGCCTAAGTGTTAGCAAATAGTTGCCTCTCTTTACACATGCAGAAAACACAGAGCAACATTAGCATCAGACTCATGTCCACTCATATGAGAATTTCATGATAGGATTTTTTGGCCACGTCACTGGAAAAAATCTAAATGTCATTTTGTAATTGTTTTCTAGCAGCAGTTTGTATCTTCAAAGGTATTTCTGTGATTCCACAGATGTCTACTTTCTGTCCAGATTATGTCCCAAGCAAACATACACACAACAGACGTCTGTAAGACCACAAAAATACTGTTAAAGGTGCAACATGCTGTTTTACATACATCTATCTCTCTCTCTCTCTCTCTATATATATATTATAATATATTCAGTTATAATAATATCAGATATATTATATAGATATATTCAGTAACTAGCATATCTCAGTTATAATAATTCAGATATTTTATAGATAATCAGTAACAGGCAGACTGCTGAAATCACATATTGAGCTTGCTCCATTTTACCAGCTGGCTTCTAACTTTGTGTTTGGTGCTGAGCAGACAAGAGTACAGTGGGTTACACTCAGAACAGCTGCTGAGACTGAAGCACACAGTAAAAGTGCCACAAAACCAGAGTAAGTGAGTTAAAAGTGACACTAGAGCTGGGTGAGAATTCTTGGGTTCATCATCATGAGTACAAACATAAGTTCAGTAGTGGAGCTTTAACAGAATACGACTGGAGCTAAAAAATTCTCTCATCTATTACAGCAGCTACCACACTTCATCTGTCCTCAACTATTTTCTTGAACTCTCTGGAAGAACATCATTATTTGTGTTGTTCTAGCATTTCAGCACAAGCAATAACAAGACCAAAGCTGTGAGCGCATGTCGATGGAGTTCATTCAAATTCAAGCAACACTGTCAACAAAAAGCCTGTTTCATCGTTTAAACAGTGCAAACAGATTAGTGCGAGGAGCGAGATTATCAGCTGTTCATTAGCTACAGACTCTTCTGATCAATACTAACACAACTCTGTTACAAACCTGTCACTGCACACACATCGACTAATTTACACAAAGACTGTGGAAACTCTGCAGCCTTTAGTTTCATGCTGGTGAACTGCTCGTAACACAGCAGCGGGAGCTCTTCATCAAAGTCTCAACAAACACTCCAATAAATTCATGATTTGCTCCTTGTTAAAAGCACTTCTCACCAGCAGCACTCACTGAACCAGCAAACTGTTCCAGCTACAGGTTACTAAAGGTGAGTGATGCAGTCCTTCCTCTAGTGCATCTCCTGCTGCTCTCGTGACTTTATAGACACACAATCTATTTTCAAAAATCACATCATCATTATTTTGCAGGTGAGGGAACTGGAATGGATGCATACACCGATCAGATATAACATTATGACCACTGGTAGATGAAGTGACGCAATGTTCTGCTGAGGAACCTTTGGTCCTGACATTCATTTGGACGTTACTTTGTCACATACCACCCCCCACCTAAATACTGTCACAAACCACAACACTCCCCAATGTCAGGGGCCTCCCCCAGCAGGATAATGTTCCCACCACACCATAAAAACTGCTCAGAAATGTCTCCAGGAACAAAGAGCCAAAGCTGTTGACCTGGCCCCCAGACTCCTAAGATCCCAGATCTGACCCAGCATCTGTGGGATGATCCAGAACAAGTCAGATCCATGGAGGCCCCATCTGCTGCCAATGTCCCGGTGCCAGACACTACAGGCGATCTTCAGAGATCCCATGTCCAAGCCCCAACAGGTCAGAGCTGTTTTGCCAGTGTGAGGGGGACCTATGCATATTAGGCAGGTCCCACAGGTACTGAATCAGATTGGGATCTGGGGAGTCTGGAGGCCAGGTCAACAGCTTTGGCTCTATTTCTGAGCAGTTTTTATGGTGTGGTGGGAACATTATCCTGCTGGGGGAGGCCCCTGACATCCACCAGTGGTCATAATGTTATGGCTGATTGGTGTAAGCCACTTCAGAAATTAAACACTAATTTGACTGGAGCCAGGCAATGAATCAAGATAACAGTGATATTATATATGATTTATTTTGTATAGTCCTTCTCAGGTATTTTCTGAGCTCACTGAGCATTCCAGCTCAATAAAATTAACACTGCATCATTCCACTTATTTAGTTTCTGATAGAAACCTTAAAAGTGAGAGGAACAAGAATAGGATTTTGAAAATATTTTGACATTACGCCCATTCACACCACTCACCGCTGACTCTGAAGACAAAGGAGATGCATCTGCTCATTTTTAAAAAGATGGAGCAAGTTTCAGAGTGAGATGATATCAGTAGCCGATTTGGCTGTTACAAGGACAACCCACACAGCTCATTATTTTTAATTAATTCTACCTTTTCAGTCGTTTGCTCACGCCATCGCTGCAGTTCCCACTAGCACACAACACCATGAAACCAGAGGCCCTATGTGGATGCTAAAAATAACCTGCTACATCTCTCTAGAGAACAAATAAACTTCTGCCAATGCCACTTTTACACTCTTACTTCTCATTACTGAGGGGGAAAAAAAACAAAACAAAAAACTCATGCTGTCTCTCATGTGCCGTGAAATGTGGCATCTGACGAACAGCAGCAAGCACGAGGCACACACTAAAGCTTTGTGTTTACCTGGGATGTAGACTGTCATCACAACACAGGGATTATGAGAGAGGAAAGGATGAAGGATTAGTTAGAGCGGACTGTAAAATCACAGGGATACACAGTGTGGGCTGGTAGCAAATAGGATAATTATTACAGAGAGACTGTGGAGGATACTTAAAACAGAATAATGTGGCTGGATGGTAACCTAATCAACAGACTGTGAATGTAATGAAGATGTGGAGGGTTGTGTGATGAAAGAGTGCCATTATTTAATAATGCAGAATCATGCTCGTGTGTTAGGCTAATCTATTAAAGAGGTCTTGTGCACCGGAGTGTGATTACAGACTGAAGTGGAGTGATAATGGATTTTGTTTGAGAAGGCGTATCTGTTGCTGACCTGGTCTCTTGGGAGCCTTTTTGGTGGGCGTATCCTTGCGTTTGGTTTGGACAGCGGGCGAGTAGAGGATCCCGGAGGAGGCGCTGTTCTTGCGGAAGTGATCCTTGAGGCCTTTGATGGATCGATCCAGCTGGTTGGACCTGATCTGGAAGTAGACGTTCATGAAATCTGCAGGGGAGACAGAAGGAGAGTGTATAAAGGAGGAATATAACAATGCTCATCACCAGTGTTTTTCTATATTTCTTTAAATGTCAACATATGCCTGTTTAAGCTTAGCAGTGCCACGTAAATCTCTCTGTACTTCACAGTATACCAGAGTTTTAAATCTCGGGTCTGTGGCAACATTCCTGCACTGGTGCACCTGTAGTAGGAGAGTAACTGTGGTGACAGGCAATGTTACAGCAACTAGTAATATGGTGGAAAACCTAGCAAGTCTCCAAGACAAGTTTCTGATACTCCAGATGAAGAAGAAACTCTGCATTCAGAGTGAGGATTACAATCCAAAACAGAGAGCAATCGACAGCGAGGACAAACACGGAGTACCAGTGGAGTGGCTTCACCTCATTGGAGAATGCTAAGAAAAGTAATTACACTACTGGGGAGACAAAAGTTCAATACATCAGTTTGAAGATCACAAACATATATTTTCTTTTTTCTCTTTTTAAATTTCAGTCATTTCAAAACACTGTAGTTTTAACCAAATGTTACTCAATTCGACTGTGCATTTGTTGGAACTATTTTCAGCAGTGGATGAATCCACATGTAGTGCTCCATTGAATATTTCGCAGCACGACGGAATACGACATGTACAGCTTTGGATACACAGATATATTATTTGTTGGTTTTGGCCTTTTCCTGAAAGAGTTTTATGTCCTACCTTTTTTAATCACCTCATGATTCCTCAGATTTATCTTGAGGCATCAAATTCAGCAGCAGGATGTGACTGAAGAATTCCAGTCATTCATGAGAAGCACCAAAAATGTTATCTCTTCATCTTTAATCCATCCATCTACTCTGGTGAATGTGTCACTAGCTTGGCCACAGACCTTTTCTCCAAGTGTGAGTTCCTAGGACACCGTTCAGCTGTTTCATTCTCACCATGGCCTCAGTTCAGCGAATACTGAGACACCCTGAAGCTACAGAGAAGAACTACCCTGTTACAATGGAATCTTTCTGCACATGTAAGGCTGGTGCTCTATTGACTGACTGGGAGATTATAGTATATGTAACATTAATGTACAGCTATGCATCTCATCGCCACTGTCTAATTATAGAACAAAAACACTCAATACTGAAATTTCACGCCTCGGATTCGACCACCTTAACAACCTCAGTCTTCTCTCTGTGTGACGCCTGAAATACAGAAAAACTAAAGGAGGAAACTGAAATAGAAGGAAAAAGAAATCTGGTCAAGGAGCAGCAAAGAGACCACATCAGCACAGACTACAACCAGCTGACGGATAAAGTCGTACCCTGGTTTCGTCCGTATTCCACCAGCCAGCCGGCGATGCAGATGATGTCTTGGCAGCACGGCTTCAGGCAGGTGCTCGAGCACCACCTCCTCCTGCACCTCCAGCTCCTCGTCCACACTGATGGCGTCCAGGATGAGGATGGGGGGAACGGGTTTACTGTAGCGGGTCAGCAGGCTGCGGAACTCAGCCTCCAGCAGCTCTTTACCCTTCTCAAAACGTGCTTTCTGCAGAGGAGGAACATTTGTCTATTTTCAAGGACTCTTTGACTCTTTGTGTTCTTATCCTGCTCACATAAAACCTTTACATTCAAACCAGAGTGTACATCAGCTGACATATGCTGCATATATGTCTGGTGGAAAATATGACAAAAAAAGAATCTAATACATGAGAATACTGGTTCATTTGTTTGTGTTACTGTGCGACTTTCAGTGGTGGAAGACCTTTTCAGATCCTTATTATTGGTAAAGGTATCACACAAAAACACAAACAAACTAAACATTAAGTTGAAATGTTTAAAGTTAACACTGTACCACTGTGTTGAGTTCAGGGCTGTCAGGGTTGTTGTCCTGAAAGTATTCCACAGCTTTCTGAATCTTGGCAATACAGGCGAGATACTCATCCAGTCTGCCTGTCGGTCTGGGGAAAAAAAATGCAGTGTATGAAATCAAAATCCATCACCATTTCTGAAAAGGCAATCGTTAGTCTACCAGCCAGACAAGTCTGTCAGAGTCTCACCCCTCTCTGATGATCCTGTCGGTGTCTTTGGCCACATGGTAGTAACTGATGACGTGGTCCATGCAGGACAGAGTTTTGTCCACGTTCTCCTGCAGCCGCTGCAGGTTCTCTGTCTGTTTGTGGACGGGGATGATGGAGTTCTCCAGCTGCATCAGGCGGCTCTCAAACGAAGACAGGATGGAGACCTTCCACAACAAGACAAACACATCAGAACACATGCAGAGAGACACTTCCAGGTATCTCACATCTGTTTCCTCAGGTTTAACAGCCTGGACAGTATTTATCAGACATGCCTGATATTTAAATCAAAATTAAATAAAATCATATTTTGCTTGCAGATTTCATGTCTTTTTTCTAACCAGACCACATCCCACCAGTTGTAGCTCAAACAATTTAAACCTGGTTCAGAGACTCTACAGACTGTTACTTAATTGATCAATTAGACACAAGATGGAGGACCCGACATAGCTCATTCTTCAGTGGCACAAATTTATAACAAATTTGCAATTACTCAAATTATGTAGACCCAAATGACCTATGGCCTCAATCAGACTGGCAAATAGACTTCACGGCCTGGTTAAAATCCTGGTTCAGATTTGTGAAACCTTTATTTTATGCTGAAAACTACAAACCACATAACGCCAGTTTACAGACCTGAACCCAATACACCTGATACTACACTGAATGATTCTTCAGCTATGACTTCATGAAGTGGATGTGTTTTTTAAGTAAATGTAAGATGAAGCAGACTTCGTGTGTCTGTGTGTGCTTTGTATTCATACCATGCCCTTAGTCAGCTGATCACTCTTCTCCAGGTTTTCTCTGATGAATGACAGCGTCTCCTGCTCCTGTAACAATACACAGAAAAGCTGTGACTCGCGTCTCTCATAATGTAGGGAGAACATGGCATTTTATTTGTCTGTAATTAACAATATAGGAATGTAAGCACAATTAATGAACAGTAAGAAAACACAGCTGGCTGGGATGCTTCCTTCCTCTGCAGCCATGTCTGACCTGCTTCAGTTTCTCCTCTATCTCCCGCTTCCTGGCGGACGCATCCTCGGTAGGAATCATCCTGGGTGTAATTCCTATCGAGGACGGTCAGCGGTGAATTAAAACCGACCAATTTACTCGTTTAAATCATAGAAATAACAGCAACGACGCCCAAATGCTAATGGTGATAGCTAAAGGCAAGTTCGAACAAAGTATCCAATACAGAACATCCTCTTCCGGTTAGAATTTCAAAGTAAAACACGCTACTGTCGGAAGTCGTGATAATTCATTCAAGACCTCAAATGTTCTCAACGCAGATATTAAGTCGTCACTTACCAATAGAGTCAAGATTTTTACATTGTAATGAATATACATCACATGCACCCCAGTATGTTAGGTTTCACATCTCAGCAATTAGCTACTACTTTTTTTATCTGTGAAAAAAAAAAATTGATACGCCTTTATTTTGAAGGCACGCACGCCGGTATGTGTGTAAACTTGACGCGCTCAAAGTGGCGAGGCTTCTTTTCCGTATCCACCTTGTGATCCTGTGTTTCTGGAACAAAATTGACGTCATGTTTATTGTGGCAAATACAAATGATTAAGTTTTTTAATTTATCCTTTACATGGTTATGTTGCGTGCTCTTGGTGACGGCTGTAGCCATCACGTAAAGGGTTGTAAAATACTAAGAATAAAACTGTACCCTCATGAGAGGGTGCATGCAATGACCCAAAAAAACCGCTGGGGTTCGCTGTAGTCAACTGAAGGACCAACACACACTGTTAAACATGAAAACCCATAGTGTTGAATATTAAATACATATATAAATGTGACATTAACCCATGAAGTAAATAACCATATGAGCAAATATTGAAAAAAATTAAATAATAAAAGAAAATGCATAAACTCAGCTCGTTATTATGTAATGTGTTTTCACCCAGCTCATTCTCACACGTTCATTCTGCTGCATCAGTACTTTAACTTTTGATATTTTTTGCTGTCTATCTTATTCCACTTAGGTAAAATTTTGAAGGCATGACTTTTACTTAAAGTGGAGTAACTCTACCACGAGGTATTATTAGTAGTATTACTTCAGTAAAAGATTTGAATATTTCTTCCAAACAACAGAAAAAATCTGTTGTAAAATAAAAACACACTCTGGAAAATGGAAATGTTTAGCACTGCAACCAAAAATGATTTTCATTATCAATTAATCTGCTGATTACTTTTCCAATTTCTTGCTTAGTCAATGAAATGTCAATAAAATAGCAATAAATAAAAACATAAAACCACAGAGTACTTGGGAGAAAAAGAGAAAAATGACCTAAATGACTTTACCAAAAATCTGAATAATTGATAATTAGTTTTCTATCAGTCAACTATCAATTTGTAGAAACTTTACAATAAAACTGCTGCTATGAAACAAAATGACCTGCAACAAAATCTCAGTTCATGGTATTATTCATATGATTATTTTTCCCCATACCAATTTTTTATTAGTACAGTCCATAATAAAAATCTCGGACTTAAAGAAGAAAACATATCAGATTTATAATTATCATAATTATTTCACAAGTTGTGCAGTGTGTAATAACTATTCTCATAAATAAAAAAACTACCACAGTGTTCGGAAAAATGTTACAAATGTATTTGCACAAAAGAAGATGTTGCACATAGTTTCTTTACATACATATTTACAAATCCCCTGGAATACTTTACACTGTTACTTTAAAACCCTGTCCATTATACAAACAAAAAAGTTTGTACAATACCTCTCAGAAACTATTTTGTTATTTTAATTTTATAAGGATTAAAGTTAAGAGGCGATGAAAACATAAACTAAATAAGATATCGGAGGAAGCTGTGAGACTACATGACACATCAAACTACAGTCAGTTTAACATTTCTAGCACTTGCACCTGTTTTTCACTCATGCATTTACACTAAAGGATCAGTTACAGTCTGTGAGGATTTATTGCTGAGCTTCAGTTACGGAAAACAGCTACCAGACCTCTGACCTCTCTGTGGAAATTCTCTCTATTGGGACTGATGGAGTCACACATTACATTACAAAAGAAAAAAAAGTCTGTTATTTTCGATTCGTGTTGCAAAAAAGATCTCTTTCTATGTGTCCACTTGCTAAAAGAATACATATTATAGCATTAAGAATAATGCAAAAGTGTTAAAATCGCAGAGCTGCTCTCTACGATTCCTCCTCTTTAGACAGTGTCTGTAAGAAGAAAAACACGACACACATCAAGATTTTGTGGAAAACTGATAAATGACACAAATATTCGGTGTTTCACTCAAAACTGAAGTCACCTGTTTGAGGAACTGTCGTCCAAAGTAATTCGTAGCCATGTTCTTTAAGCTGGTCTTCCCTCCCACTTTACACCTCACATATCCATAGAGGTTGGCTCCTTGCAGAACCACACCCATGATCACTACAGGCTGAGTGGAAGATCACAGACAACAATGAGACCTTTGAGGAGTTTTCACTTTAATAAATCCCACACTTTATAAACCTTTGGCAAGATGTGATCGGTTTGTGTGATTCTATACAGTAACGTGATATAAATGGCTCTGCCTTCTGAGATCTATTCTGCAGAAAGTAATGCATAAAATGTTAGTAGAAAGTACTAATTGATAAAACATTATGACTCACCAGTTTATCCAGATGAATTTAATAAGATACAGTAAGGTCACAGTCATTTCTGCCATGTTACTGCATTTATATAGCTACAGGATATCTGACTGCATATATTAAGTCTGTTGCTAGAAATCTTGGCATCTGGTTTGAGCTTTGAGCAGCACATTACAAAACTTGTACAAACATGTTTTTACCAGATACCACTGCCAGAATTTAACCTGTGCTAAGCTTTTACATGCTTTTATCTCATCGCTCCTGTATTTCTGGAACAGCCTTTTGCTTAAATAGAAACAGTCAGAACCCTGCAAGATTTTTTAACCAGAGTTAACAGGTTGGAAAACGTCAACCCTGTTTTAGCCTCTTTACACTGACTTCCAGTATGTTTTAGAATTGATTTTAAGGTTGTTTTATTCACTTAATAGTCTAACTCCACAGTATATCTCGGATCTTTTATCCCTGTATGACCCTGCTCACACTTTGAGATGCTCGACCAGGGGCCTTTTCTCTGTTCCAGACTCTCGGCTGAAGACTAAAGGAGGGCAGAGTTTTTCAAACACCAGCCCTGAGGCTCTAGAACATCCTGCCCAAGGAAATATGACAGGTTGAGTCAGTGGCTTCTTTTAAATTCAAGCCTAAAACCTTTGTTGCACTGCCTTTTTCTGATTTCGTCTGATTCTGTTGATGGGTTTTACCATTTTTAATTACTAATGTGGTTTACTGGGGTACTTTTATTCTCTTACTGCTGTGTTTTTATGTGGTTTTTGTTTTATGTATTTTTTGCTGACAATTATTTGGTTTTAATACACATAAGACTGTATAAATAATTAATACACTGACACAACGTTTTAGTGTTGTTTAGATCACTATTTCAAAGACAGGATAGAAGCTTTTAGGTACTTCAAAGTTGTTCTTAATTTCTGTGTTTTCAGTTGGAAATACTGCTTTTGCTTTTTTACTGTGTGCTATTACTGTGAACTCAGTAGTCCTCTATGAAGCTGGTCATACTATATTTTCTTATTGTCTGGATGACATGATCCTTTATCACCATGTACTCACACTGTAGTTTATTTTGACTCAGTCCCACACACACCGTCCTGCTGTAAATACTCACTAAAACACCAAATGTGAATTAATCCACCACTGAAAATAGTCCCCACCAAATGCACTTTTTCCTCCTGTTAAAGCAACTTTTTCTAAGAACTGCGGTGCCCAGCTGTTGTAGGAAATAACTGAGACTTTTTGGGTTTGAGAGCCACAGGAAAGACAAAGAAGTATTGAGAGACAGATAAACACATTTTTGACTTTGCTCTGGTCATGGGATTTGCTAAGAAAAAGAATTATGCCAGTTTTATCCTTAAAATCTGAGGACTTACCACCCATTTTATCTTAAAAGAAAAGAGGGTGCTGAAGGCAAAGATGACCCAAAGGATTGGACAAATAATCAGTCCAAGCCAGAAGATTCGGGACTCAGAATCTGACCCTTGTTGCTTCCCAGTACCCTGAAGAAAACAGGATATTCTCACAGTTAGGACATCTGCAAATACCATGAGGCCAAGTGACAGCAAACAAATGGTCAATGTCACGTAAGGTTAAAACCCCACAGAAATTATACTGTGACACCAAAGCACAGAGAGCATCATGGAACATGATAAGGAGCATCGTACCTTTCTCGACTCAAACACCCAGTGGCTTCTTCCATCATCATCCACCTGGTTCCACCACCTGAGACCAACCATCAACCTCCCAGTGATGTTCTGTTAGTATGATGAAGATATTTATGGAATTGTCACAGAATTGATGAAAAAAAGTAGGGCTGAAAATAACAACTGTTTTCATTATCGATTAAGCTGCTGATTATTTTCTCAAACAATTATGTAATTTTTAAAAAAGTCACGAAATAGTGAAAAGGCTCTTTAGATTTTCCCACAGCCCATCTTCAACAGTTCAAGAGGGTACATCTAAAAGAGTAGACATACAAAAGCTATACGTCAAAACATCAACAATTTATCAAAAAATACAGTTCTAACATAGAAAAAGGGGAAAATGTACAAAAAATGAGGAGACAATAATTAGAAGCTAACCCTTAAATATATCTAAATTTGATTTTACAAAAAGATATAAAAGTACTCCCTTTGAGGAAGGAGGGTTTTCATATCTCCTCCTATGATATAACTGGATACAGTGAAAACAATCACAAATTTATCTTGTAAAAGTAAAAGTAAAAGACGAACCTTGACTGTCCAGAAGTCACATGACAGCAGGAGGATGATTGCAACCATGCAGGCGATGAAACTACGACTGAAAAACTCACAGAGCAGGTAGATGATGATGGCACTGACTCTAAAGAAGAGGTGGAAGAAGGACGCCACTGGATGCCTGGTGACAGATACTCATTATGTTTAACTCAGTGTGGAGTAAGTTTTATCTGCTATATTCTATGAAAGGCCTGTAACTAATGATTATCTCCATTATTGATTGATCTGCAGATTATTCTCTACATGATTGGTCTAAAACATTTCAGGAAATAGTAAAAAATACCCATAATAATTTCTTATAAGAATAACTAAAACGGTGTCCACTGTGTAGCTGTTCAACAAGTACTGAGAGGAAGTTAAACTTCTCTGTAAACTTACTTAATAGTCTTCTTTGACTTTTTCCCTGCATCCTCCTCCGCATCAAACAGAGACACATCTTCATCATTGGTATCCTAAGGGATCAATAAGGAAGATACTTAATCCTTGGGGGCACACATGTAAACAAAACCATCCCAACTCATCTTTGTTTGCATATGGACTAGTCATGGGTCATGTGAACTTACGAGATAACAGCATGTTAAAAACAAGAATCCACGTATGAAAATTACCACACCCTTTACAACCAGCACTGAAACGTTTTCAAAAATACCTTCGTTTAACTAAATAACAGACTATAATTTAAGTGTAAGCAGGTATTGCGTTTATATGTTATGTTATATGCAGAAATTATACCTTCTGCTATGAAGACATCTGTGTTTTGCTGTATAGTCGTTCTTTTACTGCCTCTACAATAGCTACTACTTATGGGTGTCCGCAGTTAGAGTTAGAGTTAGAGTTGTTGACAAATACGTTAAAAACACTCATATCTGCTTACAAGTACATTACAATTATGTGTATACACACTGCTTATAAAAGCTAACGTCGAGGACTTGAAGTGAAATGTTAGCTTCTTCTGTATTTAGCTAGTTCAGCCGTTCAGGTTGCTAACTGATAAATACTGAGCCATATTAAGACATTTACTATCTTTAATGACATATGAGTACTACTACACAAACGAGCCGATGTCAGGTTTATCAGCAGGAGTGTTGTCACTAATTTGATTTGAGGGTTTACATATTTGTTTAATGACTATAGGGATGGGGCAGGGTAGCAGCGAAGCTAACTTTAGCTATGAACCAACGTTAGCCATCTCCGTAGCAAAGTTTGAATAGAAGTCTACATGCCGAAAACAAAACAAATACTCTTCTGGGTGTTGGTCGGTAGAAAACTGAACTACTATATGGTTTTAAGAGCGGTGAAGTGAAGCTAGACTAAAGATACAGAGATGTAAATAGCGGCTAAACTTAGCGTGCTATCTACTTAGCAACATTAGCACGACATATGTTCACCTCAGCTGCTAAATAATTTGAGCTGATTAATTCATTTTACAGCCATTATTCAGTCATGTTAGATGACGGTACATGGGCTGTTTGACAAATAAAAAAGTAGGTAAAAGGTAACGTTAAAATGCATCACTTACTTCTGTTATCATGGTGAAATTAGAGCAGGCTCTTCCTGCTTACATGCTCAGCTCCACGTCACTGTACACTGAAGTCACGTGGCCAAAGCGTGCCACGTATATTGTTACGTGATTGCAGCGTCATGTCTTTATTTTAGTGGTTGAAAGTTTTGTTCATCTCTCTATCTATTCCCTTAAAAGCAGAAAGGACAGTTTCACAGTAAACAGTTTTCAAAATAAAACACTCTGAGAAAACATCTGGACTTGATTTTAGTGTTCTGACACATTCTGACACACGTTTTTTTCATCCTTGTATGAAATGGTTAAATCCAATCCTCCTGTGTGGCCCTGTAATTTATTGAACGAAAATAGAATCCTTTTACCATCTTTGTATATGTTTAATTTTTTTGTACCTGTTTTTGTTTTTTTCCTGGTGTGCACACCTGACCAACAATAAAATCTACCCTGAACTTGAACCTACACATTAACTACATACTGTACTGTGCAAAAATGTAAGGGTTCTATAAGTTTGCTTAGAACAGGTAAGCTGTTCCAAGCATCTTGGAGATTCAGCTGACTCCCTGACAAGACTGAGTGATAGATGTGTCTAAGCCTTTGCACAATGCTGTATATGACATGCAAAAAGCCAAAATGCCATCTCAGTCTCAGTCAGTCTTTGTGGTGTAGTTGGCATGTTTCCCATTTATCCACAAGACAATTTCCAGGGAAATCCACAACACAAAAGGCCAAATGTTCCCACAAACTGTGAACAAACAGCAGACTTATCTACAAATGAAGTAACAATATTTTATTTGCATACAGGACATTTTCTGAATTCACAGTGTGATGAAAAGTACAGTAACAGTAGTCCACAACATACACAGGAATATAAATATGACTTGAGTCCAACAGATACACAGTTTATCATATTAGTTTTACCACAAAAATAATCTACAAATTTATTAAGGTAAGACTTTCCATATTTGCATGTCTCATTTATAATAAGTCTATTGTTAACATTTTATGCAACAGTACTCTCCTATTGTTGAATTGTCACTTGAATCACTGAAGAACAACTGACTTCTATTCATTGCTGTGCTGCTGTTTATGGAATAACAGCTCCATTTGCAGGTGAGGTGGGAGGAGAGGGGCTCTTGAGCCGTAATGGTTCCCCAGGTGCCACCAAGGCGACGATGTTCTCCTTCTTGGACAACCAGAAGGCTGGGTAAAGAGGCTCCAGGAACTCTGCCTTGTACTCGTGGATGAGCGTCATGGTGTCCTCCTACGCCGTAGAAAGCCAGGAGGCCTCGTGTGTAGTCCACATACACCCCGACACGAGTGAACTTCTCCACACTGAGGGGGGTCTCCACACCGCTGTGCCAGGCAGAGAAGGTGCGTCCGTTCCACTTGAGACACCAGGAGAAGTCGTTTCCCGTGATGCAGCTGTTGCTCTCACTGCCTTTGCGATCGATGCTCTTGTAGGTCAGGCCCATGTGTGTGCCCTCACCACTGATGTCTGCCTCAAAGTAGTGCCGGCCCAGGTAGAAGCTCTCTGTGGCCAGAACTTGGCGCCAGTTCTCAAACCGCTCAGGTACATCGGGATAAGGATGCTGCCAGGGTGTGGTGTTAGTCACCTTCCTGTTTTCTTCTGTTAGGCGCAGGAACTTGTGAGCTGTGTCAGCATCGAAACTCACGTGGGCGGAATCTGGGAGAGGAATTTTGAAATGTTTGTTTACTATAGGTATGTAACTACTACCAGGGTGACCAAGGGGTCTGAGCACTAGATCCTCTCTGCTCTCAACTTGCAATAAAATGCACTTGAACACTATCATCTTCTGGTTTTCCTGTTGATGTGGGAATGAGGGTCTTGGACTCAAAGCTTTATTAAAATCCTGACTACAACCATGACGGCACTGTCTCT
The DNA here is from genome assembly GCF_001640805.2 of Lates calcarifer. NCBI lineage: Eukaryota > Metazoa > Chordata > Actinopteri > Centropomidae > Lates > Lates calcarifer. Next base: position 16,690,067 of record NC_066855.1, on the reverse strand, counting down.
GTCCACTGACCCACATTCAAACATATAAAACACTTACACTTGAGGAAGTCAGCGTGCGTCTCTGGATCTGGTATTGACATGTTCTGCTTCGCTGCAACGATGGCATGAACTGTCGTCTTTATTCCCATTTTGTCTGAAACGGAAAAAACTACATGTCTGTGTCTGATATACAACACAATCTAGAAGTATTCATATACAAGTTAACTTCAATTGGCACAGCACTGCACAGAGGGAAACATGTATTTGCTGCTAATCTGCTCCTGCTGGTGACCCGATTTGCATCACACACAAAAGAAGTGACTCACAGAAAATACATGTAGATTTTACTCAAGCAGTCAAAGCATATTAGACACATGTTATGTCAGGCCAGCTCCAATTGCACGGGCAGAAAATTCTTGACATGTGTGAACATGCCCAGATGTAGCCTATCTGTATCTGTGGATAGGGTAATTCGCTGCTGGAGTGTGGTTTCCCCAGTCTTTAATCTTACCATTCTTGCACGTCTCTTTAACTTTTTCTATGTATGAAGACACGATCATGGTGCAGAGTTCCTGCGTGGAGTCTACGATCACACGACTGAAGGAATTCAGACGATCCATCAGGCCGATGTAGACCCCAGGCAGAGAAATATCAGTGGCTTCTTTCTTCCACTCGGAGTACTCCTGGAAAACAAACCAGGGGTTTCTGAGGGGCTCATAAAGTAACATTTAAGACGGTTTGAAACCACATAGACCTAATTTTTAATGTCTGTTAATATAAAAAAATATTCCTACTATTTTTTCCCACTGATATTTTTCATACGTTTCAAGCATTACATGTTAAACATGACCTAGTCCTGGATAAGCAGCAGAAATTGGATGAATGAATTTGTGGGACAGTCTGGGACAATAGTTCTGGGTATTTCTCAGCTGCTTTGGCCTAAAATCACCTCCATAAACATTTTATAAGTAATGTCATTGTCAATGGCAGGTTAGAAAAAGTATTTAAGAAACTGATATTAGTGCTTTTTAAGCTTTTTCAAGACCTGCAGATATCCTGACAAACACAGTGTCTTCAAGAGGATTTCTGTGGCCTGTAGTCATTTATCCTTGAGAGACTCAATGTCTTGATCCCAGTGATGTTACCTGTAAGAAATCCACATCATTCTTGTTCCTGGAGAGCTTCTCCACCTGCGCCTGAGTCTTCTTCAGCTCGGTGCACCTCTGCTCCAGGTGTACCCGGATGCCCTCGGCCTGCTTCAGCGCCTGCTTCTCCTCGCCCTCCAGGATCTCCGTGACCTCCCTCTTGGCCCGCTCCATCACCACCTGCAGCTCCTCGAACTGGGTCTCGATCACCGCTCGTACCTCAGTCACAGATTGCTGTGGAATAATTTCACATCACATTGTATGGACTGAGAATTCTTTACATCCTGAGAGAGGAGGAAAGCGGTGACAGATAACAGCTGAGGAATGCCTCAGATCACATCATGTAACTGCTACTTTGTTGAGGAGACACTTTGTTACCTCACCACCACCACCCTGAACAACATGAAAAACATGGGATTTCCTCCCACACCTCAGGGAAACCTGTCCGGTCTGGTTGGTTCTGATTCATTGGGGCTTATAAGTAGCGGGGGCGGGGGTTGTTCTCAAGCCAAAAATAGAAGCCACAGACTTATTGATTGTGACATTCATGTGACACACACAGACACACACAGTAAAGCGAGGTTTGAGATCAGTCACATGATGGTGTTTACCTCAATGGAGACTGTGTTTAGCTGAAGTTTGTTGATGGCGTTCTCGGCTGCTGTCACCGTCTTAACCATCTCAGTCTTCTTCTCCCTCAGTTCCTTCTGTGAACACAACGAAACGAGAACAGACCTCAGCGTGTCTCCTTACAGAAACCACAAACCATGCTGTAATGCTGAAAATATGCCAGATCCTGGCAGAAGAGAAAAGAACATGTATTTGCAAATGTAAACTTCTGGGCTGTTTCTTCAGGAAAACTCTGTTGTGTACCATTTCCTCTACTCTGGACTTAAGTTACACATCCTGATCTACACTCAGATATTTGAGGTTTTCAAAGCATCGTCTCATTTCAGATTCAAGTCTGAATTCCTTGGGCAGGTTCAGACGACTCTGGATCTGAGGCTGGTGCTCAGGGAGAATACCTCTCCAGAAAGTTTAGACCCTGAGGGGAACACTACACTTCCTTTGCTTCATACAGTGTGACGGGCCATGTTAAAAATGAATCAACCTGAAATTTGTAAAATGACTGTATAAATACCCCACAGCTACAACGCACACTAATAATATACTGTCTGGAGAGTTTACTTTGGACAGAGCTACAGGAAGCCCTCTCTCCCAGATCCTCTTTGTATCAGCTCTAGAACCACTTGCAGGAATCTTTGTGTATCAGTGTTGGTTATTGATGCTAGTTGTCTTATTTACTGCATCATGCACTTGGACTTAGAGGACAATAAAAGTTGCAGGGGTGTGTATGACTGGAAATACCTTCAGAATGTTGTTAAATGACCCTCTAGATTTTAAAACATCACTTTGGGTTTAAACCCCTTATTAGACAGTAGCTTTGAACAAAACAGAGGTATGAGTCATGTAAAGAGTTCTCCAAAAGGACACTTTCTAAAGTGGAACATTCGCTTTGAACAGGAAGTTAGTCCACTCTATTGTCCTCAGTGTTTTTTTTAGAGTTGGTGTCTGCTCTGTGGAAGTAAATCTCTCTAAAGAAACAGAAAGTTGAAAAATGCAAGTTGAGTTCCTGCATCTAATTTCATTTAAACTTTAGTATTATTATGTCCCTTCATGTTTTCTATTCATGTAATGTTAGAGATTTCAAGAATTTCTTTTTTGCAGGACATTAAATGCATCACAGTGGCATGTGGTATTTTCACCTACATTTTCAAACTGCTTTACCTACACCATGAGCCTCGCAGCAGTGTTTGCTTTACAGCTCTAATGAAGCAGTTTGAGGTTTTGCAACCACACACTGCAAATAACAGGTGTAGGCTTAGAGCTACAGATCTCTGCAGGAATGTTGAGTGGAATGACTGAACCTGAGGGTCACAAAGAGAGAGAGAGACAAATGACACTTCAGCTGAAGCCTGAGCTTTCTCTGTGTCAGAGCGGCTAAACAGATCTGAGTATTGAGTTTCCAGACGAATGCAAAGCCTAAAAATGTTGTTAATCAATCAATCATTATTTGACCTTTACAGTGGATATTAAATGAGAATTACTGTTTTAATTGGATTAAGTATTCAGAGCTGCATTGAATTGCATTTTGAAGACACAGCTCACCCCCCTCTCCACTAGAGCTGAAGGCCACATCCATCAAAGCAGCTCAGTTGGATACTACTATATATATATCTGTTCTACAGTCTGTGAAAGCAACAGTGTGGACAAGGGTTTAAAGGATTACATCTGAGCTCCTGAACTCAAACTGCACATTAATTACATGTGCACTGTTATATTTTGTTCTTCTCATGTTGAAAACTTGTATTTACCCAGTGTGGTTATTTTTATGTCGATCTGCTCAGACAGTGGTGAACTCCACCTTTGCCACTAATCGAAAAATAAATAACAAAAGGCAAACAGTCAGCCAAGGCTTGGATGACTGTGTCTAATCTGAGAATGCTGTGGACTTACTGTTTGTTGAAAAACTACAAAAACTAAGAATTATTTTCATTACAGATGACTTTAAATAAAAAAACAAAACAACTTCTAATTTAATTAATAAAATGTCAAAAATGTGTGAAAAATGCAAAGATTTGAACCACTGGTTCCTAATCTGTGGGTCAGAAAACTTTGGGGACACCCTTTTTCTTTCTTCTTTTCTTCATGGAAAATATTGGAAACTTTCCCCTCTAAAAATCCCCCAACGATACAAATTAGAATAGAAAATGGGCTATTAACTGTGCTGAAAAAGTTTGAGATTTGAATTGAAAATTGATACATTTAAAGATAATTTCTAAATGTTTCAGAAGGACAGATGTACATTAGACCACAGGTAAATTTCAACTAAAGCTCTAATTAAAGGACAATTATACGGAATAGTAGAAAAGTATCAGAGAACACTTGCTTCTATTTGTTTGCGAGCCTCCACCACAGGTACGGTGTTGTGGCCCTTGTGCTCCTCCGTCACACAGTCCTGACAGATGCAGCAGGCGTCAGCACAGCAGAAAATCTCCAGGGGCCACTTGTGGTTCTCGCAGGTCCTCCTTTCGATGTCCCTGAGCGGGTCCACCAGCCGGTGGTTCTGAAACTTTGGGTTCTCCAGGTGAGGCCGGAGGTGGGCCTCGCAGTATGACACCAGGCAAGTGAGGCAGGACTTCAGGGCCCTGGAGGGGCTTTCAATACACGAGTCACACACCACATCGTCGGGGCCCAAAGGTTCCTCTTTCACCTCTTCTTCTTTTACCTCCTCTTTTGCTCCATTTTTCTCTCCAGCTATCTGTTCTTCTGGTTCTTTCTTCTCCTCCTCCGGCTTCTCGGGGTCATCGGACTCCTTCAGATCTTCTTGGATTTTGATCTCCTCTGCTGTCTTAGAGTCCAGATTTTGCTCCTCTTTGCTGTTAATCACTGGAGATTCAGCCTCAGTTCCGTTCTGTTTGAGACCGTCAGCAGCTTCAGGCTTGTCAGGACTCTTCAGACACTCTGGACATCTTTTACTTTTGTCCCCGTGGCAGGAGCTGCAAACAGAGTGACCACAGGGCGCCTGGCTTGTCTCCACTCAGCACACCTGAGCAGACACCACACAGCTGCTGTTTGGTGATGGGAGCTGCTTCTACAGCTGCTGTATCTGCCATGTCTCCAGTCCTTCTGCCGAGCCTCACTTCCAGAGAATAACTGGCTCAGGCACTTTTTGTCAGCCGGCAGTTCCTGAATCTCACTGAAGAGCTTGGAAGCCACACCTAGATGATGTGAACGTCAGTCCAACGCTTCATAGTTTCAGTCTAAATGTTATCCGCCCCCTTAGCACTCACATGCAACCAGGCAGCCAGGGAAACACTGATACACACACACACACGCACACACACACACACAATCACTGCCCTCCCCACCCTGAAGGAAAGAGAAGCCACAGGGTGGAGCTTGCAGCAAATGAGGAACACAGAGGTGTAGGGTTGCATTCCCCAACATGCATTGTATTTGATCATGAACTGACACTTACTAATCTGTTTGTCTACAGACTTCTTTTACTCACCGTGCTGATGAACTCAGTTACTTCATTGTTGCTCTGTTCTATCTGCTCCAGTGTGACTGAGCTGTCTTGATAAAGCTGAGGAAATCATCCCTGCAGCCTTTTGTCCCACTTCCTCCTCCTCCACGTGTAAACCTTTCTGCTGTTCCAGAGTGGAAAACCCAGCTCAAATGCAAATATTGGATGACTCAGCAAGGTCACAGAGACAATTCAGAGCAGATGCTGCCACCAAGTGACCAGAGCCAGTGACTATCAGAGAAACACCCAGAAGGACATTACTCTTGAGTATGTGTAGAAACTGAAGTGAAGAGTAAGAAAGTTTCATCAGGTGACTCACTCACTCTCTCAGCTGCATGCAGGAGTGGCTCTCGTGTGGTCATGTAATTAATCACATGTGTGCTCAGCCAATCAGAGACATGGATTTCACTTTTTTGTTCTTTCTTTGTTTTTATAATTTTATTTAGATATTTTATCTGTTAATCAGTTTAGTTCTATCCTATTATGTGTGTGTTTTTACATGATCATCAAACAAATACAACATCTCTTTGGGAAAATGGGTCTCAATTGTTATTCTCAATTGTGCCCTATGAATAAATTGATGTGACTTTTTGTTGTGATTGTATTCTGCAAATACAAGTTTGATTTATTTTTTAAAAGTTTAATTTATTAGAGTGAAATCTTGAATAAAAGCAATTTGTCAAGACAGACATATTTTTCTCAGGAACAGGTAGAAATCAAACTAAATAAAAAAAGGAGAGACACATGATTCTAAATGTGGATAATGTTGCTCTGCTTGATGAGTAACAGCTTCACCATATTGTGTTTATATTTTGTTTTACTGCCCCCAAGTGGCCAAACAAATCAATTGCATCACTGCATTTTAGTGTATTTACAGTGTGTTACAGTACATGAGCATTTCCTGTCAAAAAAGAAATGGCTTTTTTTCTTAAATGTGTGAAGTTTCAGTCATAGCTGTCTGTAGGCTTCAAAGAAATTCCGAATGCTTTAATTTGACGTGTAAATACACAATAATTTATTTAATCACAAATGTCACTCAGAGAACAACTTACTGTCAGCAGACGTTTGGATTACATGAGACAATGTGTCCATAAAGGCAATAAAATAATATTGATGAAAATGAATTCTGAATTATGATGGTCAAGTGCATACACACACACACACACACACACACACACACACATACACACACACACACACACACACACACACACACTGAGACACCTCCATGTCCTTATGTACTGTCACTACAGTGCAGTCAAGGATGTGCTTTTGTGCTTCTGAGGTGAGAACACAGCAAATCAAAAAAAAACATCACCACTGTCCGTCACTGCAGGAAAACAGGGGCCTGTCTCACAAAGCAGGTTCACTGTTAACTACCAGTTACCAAGGGCAACCACCACTGCAGAGCTAAACCTGCCCAAAGCAGGTTTTGTTCAGATACTGATAAAGGAATAGTTTGGTATTTTAAGAATTATACTTATTTGCCTTTTTGCTGAGAGTTAGACAAGAAGATTGATACCACTTTATTGTCTGTACAATGAATACAGAGCTGGAGACAGGAGGTGATTAGCTTCGCTTGACATGAACAAATGAAAATGTAATTCTCTAAATGTGTGAAATATTCCTTTAAAGGTTGGATATTATATTAGGATTCATGACGAACAACTAACAAGTCTGTGTTTGGCGCGGATCCTAATGCACCATGTTCTGATTTATTTCATTTTAGCCTGCATTCTGAAAATAATATGCCAATAAATTACACTAAAGACCTGTTAGATAGTGTAAATCTAGAGTAATTTATAGCATGCTTGGTCATAGCCAGTTATCCAGGACTGCCAGGAGCCTCAAACTGAGCCTAAACTAGAATGAGCTTACCTCCGCTAAGGCTGAACAATCCCTCATATGTCTGTCTTGTTTTTATGCCCCTGACTTTTAAATCAATCCTGGATCTGCAGCAGATTTTAATGGGTTCTTTCTTGGCCCATGTCTCATCCTTTCACCAAGCTTGGGGAAAAGTGGTTCAGTCATTTTTCTGTAATCCTGCTGACAAATAAACAGACATATAACCTCCTTGCAGAGGTAATAAGTTGAACTTGCTTCATGAGACAGACCCCAGATCAGTTTAGAGACCTGTAATTAATCTCCCATTGTGACTTTTAATGCAGCACTTACTCAGCCTAATCATGCTTTTGATTCAGTGCTTATCTTTGTGCTATTTGTTCAGTTCATATAGTCATTAAAAAATCAATCATGATGTTAATTTAACTCCTAATATCAAAACAAACTACATAAATCTTTAATGTGTCAGTATTGTATTGATTTGTACTCTATCATGTATGTTAGAGGCAGTTCAAACCTGGACGGTGGAGGTTGTAGCATGTCAGCAGAAATGCACTGTGCTTTCGAGCAGTAGCAGCAGTCATTAGTCTGAACAGTTCATCTTCATCACTGCACCCCCACCAGCTCTGTGATCGGGGGGGCAAACACCATCAGTTCCTGGTATTTGTTGAAGAAGAGGTTCAGGCGAGAGAGGTAGCTGTCCTCCTGGTACGGAAGCTGTTTTTCAGTCAGGTACTTGGACACCACAGGCTTCACCTGGACCGGGGCGAGGAGAGAATTAAGTAAAGAGTAAACAGTAAAAATTAACCAGGTAAATGTTCTCTCTGGTCTCTACAAGAATAGGAAGCAAAAACAATCACTGTGTTAACTGTTTGGTCTACAAAGCATCAGAAAACAGTGAAAACAATTCATGTTAAGCAATGTTATCCTGTGCACTTCAACTGTATTATGATCTTAAATGGTTATTAACTGTGCAGTGTTTATTTAAAGGGACACTCCAGAGATTAAGTATCACTCTCCCATAAAATGGAAAATATTTTGAGAACCACTGACTTCATTCAAGGTGTTATCATGTTCTACTTATTTACCTTTAAACACATGTTGTCAGACAGAAAGGGGAAGAGATGGTGCTCCACGTGACAGTTGATAAGCGAGTGTCCGAACGTCCAATCCAACACAGGGTTCCGTGGCAGGTTCAGGACTCCGTGGGTCATCTGGTAGATCCTCTTTGGTCGACGAGTCGGAGAGAACATGGGGAGGCCGATGTGCTGAGAATTACACACAGTTTAGTTAAGTTGCACACTGAAATTGCATGAGCAATAGTGTATGGGGACTAAACATGAAAAGCTCAAAATGCACAGACATGATGAAATGCCTTTAAAAATGGCGCACCATTTATAATCTATGAATGTATAGTATAATCTAGTAGAGAGAAAAATCTCAACATAAGGTCCATTCAGCAGCTGTTCTGGAGTTTTTGATCACACTATACCACCTTCCTCAGTAAATGATGAGGACTGAAATTTCTACACCAACTCAAAATTGTTAAATAATGAGAGGAAAAGACCAAATTAAGCTGCAGGCTCTAACTCACAGATCAGCGCCTCTGCTTACTGATGCTGCTCAAATGCAACAAAGTGCAGACTTAGAGAATCATGACGGACATGGAGCATATGACTTAAATGTTGATAACAAACTGGCTGATGATAACATCAGGTCTGAGTGGAGCAATGAAACTTTGACCTTTACAACCTTTACGAATACAGTCGTGATTAGGTTCAACTTAAAGATGAATAATGAATTAAATTCCTGATCTTATTTGTTCAATTACATTGAACAGTGTATGTTATGTATAAGTCTTGAAAACCTCAACATTATGAACCACTTTAAAGGGCCTTAACATTTCCACTAATGATATAACTTAAGTGACACAGATTCCAAAACAAATTGATCCCTGTATGCATTTCCACAAAACAGGAGGGGCCACAGGGTAGTTGTTTTGTCCAGTTGGTAAATCAAGACCCAGATTAACCAAATTGGTTTTCACTTCAAGAAAACAAGAAAACTGTTGCCACTGCTTGAATAAATGCAAATTTTAAAAGTATATTTTATGTTTTTCATACAGTGTCAGTTTGTAAAATATGTGTTTCTCATACATAAAGGAAATGAGAAGAGTTTTCTTGTACACTTTTTTAAAAAAAAAGAAAAAAAAAAGGTTATCCTCGGTTAGAAAGAACAGAGGGACATTAAGTTCAGGGGGAAAAAAGATAGGACAACAGCCAACAACAGCACCAGGAGACAGGAGAGAACAGGTTTTCAATCTGACATCCCCACTGAGAACAAACATTTTCCCCTGTTAGACCCTCAACTTCACATCAAGAACCTGTGGTTTCTAATCCACCACACACTTTGATCAGAACAATGCACAATGACCTGCAGGACTCAGGCTCCATCTGGGAAAAGCATGCATGAATTGTTCCATTTTATCCCTTTAGTTCACTGACTGGTCTGATCTATGAGAACACAATGCTGCATTCAACAAGAGTTTCTCAAAAGGCTTTCTAACAAGAGCTGCTCTCACAATCATTTGGTGTGAAACGATGCAGCGTGAAGTCTTTGCCAAATCTGTGAGAGGTGAACACATGTGCTTGGCCAATTTTTGTCTATTTGTTTCCTTTTTTCCAAAGAAACAACTTTCCTGAAAGAAATTCATTTAGTCAAAGCACTGCTGTGCCTCGGTACAACCTCACAGAGCTGCTGACTTGGCTGCAGACTCTTACTCTTGTTTAAAGGATAACTCCATCATTTTTGAACCTGAGCTTTATTTTCCCATGTTTTGGGGTGTAAATGACTGATAAGGACAAAAACCACTAAACAGAGTACCCAAAACCACTAAACAGCTGCTGCAATGTAACCAAACTGTTCGCTTCAAATTCCGTCCACCAACATGCTTGTTTTTGAAAGTTCAGGTTATTATTATGCATGTCTGACAACATTACAGATAGGATTCCTACAGAGACCTTTTTATTAAAGAGTAAAATCCTTTCTGTTTGACCAGAAACATCCACTTAATCATACTGTTCAAAGCCACCAGACTCAGTCATTTTACCAAGCAGAACACTGCTCAGTCTGTTAGTTTGTTTGTGTTATTGTCTGGCACTCTTACATATGTAAAGGATCTGAATACTTTCTCCACTACTGAAAGTCACACAATAACAAACAAACTAACAGACTGAGGCAGTGGTATTCCAGCAGCTCCCGTGTTCTGCTCAGTAGTGATATAGAGCAGTTTTGTAGTAAAAAAAAAAAAAGACTTAGTCTTTAATTTTAAAAAAAGGTCACTTATAGAAACTTATAATAATAATCTGAGACTGTCAGTGGACATATAGTAACATAGACAATTGCCCATTGCATTACATTGCAGCAGGTGTTAGCAGCATTCTAGCACACTGTTCTTGCTCAATACTGCACTGATTCCAAGATTTTCATTTACACCCAAAAACATGGAAAAACAAAGCCCAGGTTCAAAAATCCCAGAGTTATTTCAGTTATTTAAGGAACATGCACTGAGCATGTACAACACATTCAGCCTGCTGCAGGTATTTCTCACCTGGAAAATGTTGACATGGATATACGGCACAGAGAACATTGCTCTGCAGATGAGCATGAAGAGCAAGGCGCTGTGAGGTGACTTGAACCCAGAGACGTGGATAAGCAGCCAGTACTGTGAATACAGGCCCAGCGTGACCATCAGGATGGTCCTGATGATGTGGGCCAAAGAGTGTCCTTTAAGCTGAGCTGTAAGACCAGAGAATCAGAAAGTATCACATGTGTGAGAATGAACTCACACCCGAGTGATGGTGGTGAAGTAACACAGGAACTTGAATAAGATCAGAGGGTAAGAAATCTATCTCAACTTCATGCTGGTAATGACATTTGATGTTGAAATATTTGAGTAAACACCTAAGCCATCTGTCTGTCTTTGGTCCTTTGGCGCCTCTTACCGAGTGCAACGAGTGGAGTAATGACAGGCACAGCCAGGGGAGCTACAAACAGGTAGACAGTGCGAGGCAGGAAGGGGACCTTCCATACGCTGGAGTCACCCAGTCCAATGACATTAGTATGAGCATGATGCATCTTAATGTGTCCCTGCACGCCGGCTCGCGCTGAGAATGAACCACAGATCTGAGTGGATGAAGGACACACACATACACAGACAAAAACAAACACAGATGGGAATGTTTATGAGAACCATCAGTGATGCAACACATAAAAACAATAAATGAAAATGATCAAGCAGGAAAGTCAATATAGGTATTGACTGACCCTATCCCAGTTTTATGTTTTTTCCATTTGCTTTGATAAGCAGCTAATAACAGGCTGAGGGCAAAGAACAGCAAAGGTTATGATGAGTTTTTGTTTACCCAAAGAGCTACAGAACAGTACACATCCACATCCCAGTTCACAGGTTCAAAAGTTCACTGAACTGATTCTTCTGGTACTGAAGTTAAGAAAGGTCATTAAAACATATGTAATATCCTGATTTGCAGGATGAACATTCGCCCTTGTAAATATTGTTCTTTCCAAGGTCATACATGGTCAGTAAATCATTTTGTTATTTTATTTAGTTTCATCTATCTATCTGGCAGATCAAAAATAAGTTTTGCCTGAAGTGTTAAACAGTGGTCTTCAGTTTGAACGTCTTACCTCGATGAAGAAGATGGCCCAGAACTTCCCCCAGGCCTGCGACTCGCTCAGCGCCCCGTGGCTGGCCAGATGTGTCCCTTTGACAGTGATGACGGCGTGGGCCACGCCCATCAGCAGCATGCCCGCTGCGAACCACACGATCTGAGAGGAGGACAGCAGCAGGAAGGCTGCAAGACAGGGAATAACACAGTAGTGTTTTATCTGCATCTGAATTCTAAAAGATAAGGTACTGATGTCTTGACCTTGGTAACAGGACTCAATATGTCTGAAAACCTAAAGCAAGGTGGTATTATTCAATCACTGTAAGGCTGCAACCAACAACTGTTTTCTTTATCAGTACATCCAACAGTTATTTTCTTCGCCCATCATTACTTCCTGAAGCACAGGTGAATAAATCCAGGGGTATGCTACTGTGCTAACCTGCTAATGTCATGCTAACATTTAACATGAAATGTTTAGCATACAAGCTTGTCAGCATGTTAACATGTGTACATCTAGTACAATAGCATAGCATGCTAACAGATTGCATGCCTTCACTGTATAGCTTAGGCTGACAGAAATGACTTGAAACACCAGAGAGGTGGAAATTCTTTTCTACATGAAAAGTCAGAGGAAGCAGAAGGAAATCTTCTGCAGACCATAAATGTCTGTTGTAATGGTAATCCATCCAGTCATGGACGGATTATGAGAAACTGGGATCCTGGGCACAGACAGGTAAAAGGAGCTTGTAATCGTTTTATGTCTCTGTGTTCATTTTGTGTCTGTTTTTGGTCATTTTTTGTCTCTTTGTGGTCATTTGTATCTTTCAACTGAGCTCTTTGACTTTCAAACAAGAAATATTAAACAGGAAAGTCACTTCATACAGAGGCTCTGGCCCAGGGCTCCTCTGACCTCTCTGGCCCCTGGGCCTGGGCCCAGTGGAGCTTTTCATTTGTTCATCCATGCATCCAATAGTTGCTTGGAAATGTATCTAAATCTGGACTAAAGTGTTGAACCAACAGACCAACTGACTGACTTTGCCATCCCCACAGTGACACTGCTGTGTGGCTAAAAACACATAGTCACTCCACTGCAGCAGCAGTGTGACTCTCCGCCATGATGTGTAGAGAGATCAGGTGAAAGAGGGAAACTTTATCCACCACTGGAGGTGACTATGCTGCTTTGTGCCTGATACCATTTCAGTGCACAGGGGTGTTCCTTGCATGATTACATCATTGTGTACTGTCTTTATTTACATGTTGCACAGAAAGGTTTTCACAAAGTGCAGAAATGTGTTTAAATTCTTAGGATTTTCTCAATGGTTTTGTCCTGTATTCAAATTTTATTTTCTGATCATTCTGTCCAAAAGTCGTCGCAGACAGTTTGATGATAGCGTGACCTCAGTCTGACCTCAGTCTGATCACATTAAATAATTAATGAAATGCAGCATCAGTGTGGCTGTATCTGTAACTATAATAACCCTGCAGCACCAGCTCCCAGTGCAGCCTCTGGTTGGCTTTCACAGCCGGTTTTAGGTGACACGCTTCCTAACCCAATAAAATGGTGCTAATATACTGCACCTCCTATTTCAAAGCAGCCTATTTCTAGGTGATAAGTCACAAGCTCAGTGATACACAATGACAGATGCCACCACAGCTCAACTCTGCAACTAAATTCAAACTCAGAAGTGAACATTTCTTCACCAGGAATTTCCTTGACAATGCAGTAATAAGACACATTCAAAAGTTTAGATTACAAATCAAGCCTGAAGCAGGTGTCCTGTGCTGCTGCTAAAAGTTGTCACTTCCAATGATCCAGTGACATGAGGCACAATGGACACCGGTCCTAATTGAGGTCAGTCCCTGACCACCAGTGACCCAGATACATAGGAACCATGGACTAACATAAATGTGCAAACTAGTTGTGACAACAGTGTTGGGCTGAGGGGTGACAGTGACAGAAAGAGTTGCAGCCAGATTTCAAAACTGGAAGAGTTATTAAGTTATTAGTCAAGTTTTATTTATTTTGTGCCAAATCATAAGGACCATGCACAATATTAAACATAAACTGATCACTTGACCAGTTGATGGAACATTTCAGTCACTAAAGCTTCTCCAATGTGATATTTATGATTTTTTTTCTATGAGTACAGATATTTTTTTTTGACAAATAAATTCTAAGATATATAGATTATCGTGGACAGTTTTCATTATTGGCTGTTATTTTACAGACAAAAGTAATGATTTTGTAGAGAAAATAATCATTAGTAGATTAATCAATAATTTTTTAAGATGTTACCTCGGGCTTGAGGAGATTCTACTGAATTTTTTTTCTTTTCTTTTTTTGCTATTTTCTGATTTTATTTTATAGACTCAATTTGGCAATAAACCAACTCAAAACAAAACACCACACAGTTTAGCAACGGATGTAAAGTCCACAGGTCAACGCAAGTCAAAGTTAAGTCAAAAGTTTATCAGAAACTTTACTGTGAAAGTCCTTATTGGCTTGAGAGATTGTGAGAGAAGCCCAGCTCCCTTCCTGCCACTTATATAGGTACGTTTGTCATCAGAATGACTTACAGGATCCTTTAGCAGAAATTGGTTTCCAAAAAGTACAACACATGCAGTATTAGACATTTCTAGTTTCTCTGATACCTTATTTTCCCTCTCTACTAATAATGTTTAGGACTTTTTAACCATTACAAAAGAGGTAATACAGCAGCTGAATGAAGTCTTACCGGGCGGCAGACAGAGGAATGCTGCTGCCAGGATGCTGCAATCGATCCCCCGCCTCTCCCACCAGCTGCTCTCTTTCACCATCCTCTGCACCATCCTTGTCAGCTCCATCATCAGCGTCTCTTTCTCCAGCTCTTCACCACCTGTCCCTGCATTCTTCTTCCACTCTCCCTTCATCTCGCCGCTGCTGCACTCTGAATCACCTCTCCTCTTGACTAACATCTCCCCCATCCCCTCATCCCGTCCTTCCCTCCACTCTTCTGGTACACTCTGCATGTCAGCTCCTCTGCTGACGAACTGGCTCAAAACAAAGTCACCATGCACTCTGTGTCCTCTCTCAAGCAGCCAGTGCTAAACGCTGCACCCTCGTTGTAAAGTACACAGGTCAAAGTTAGCATTGCGAAAGTCTTTATTGGCTTGAAGCATTGTCAGAGAAGCCCAGCCCCCTTCCTGCTGCTTCAAGAGGCTCGTGGACCCTCCTCTCGTACTTCCTCTTCATCTCTTTTTCTTCTTTTCGCCCCGTCAGCTGACTCCTGATGCAGTCCAGCAGCAGAGGAATTTAGTGTCCCACGGCCTGATGATCTAAGTCTCTCTGCAATGGGTCCAAAAATCCTCACACACGCAGCCACACAAAACTGCAGCTGCTCAGCTCAGCGTCTCATACATTCTGCATGTCGTTCACCCCCCTCGTGCTCCTTTGTGTCAGCTCCTCTCCCCCTCCCATCCCTGTAACCTTGGCAAATGTCCTGGGAAACAAGAGGGAGAAAGGAGGGCTGAGGAGTGGATTAACAGTGGCTGTTCAGTTGTTTTCTTCACTAGGGGAAAAGGTTCAGAATGAAAAGGAGAGGATGCTGGTGTGCAAGAATGTGTCCTGATAGATGGGGTGTGTTTATGTGCTGGCGCAGGTGAAGGTATATGTGAGCTGCGTGCATATATCTGTGTGTGTCAGTGCTGCCTCTTTTTTTTTTTTTTTTTTTAACTTCTGGAGAGAGGCCAGTGTTCTGGGCTTGAGGCCATGCTGACTGCAGTGTGCTCTTTAAAAGATACAGTGTCTGTGTTTTTTACT
This sequence comes from Lates calcarifer, assembly GCF_001640805.2. Taxonomy (NCBI): domain Eukaryota; kingdom Metazoa; phylum Chordata; class Actinopteri; family Centropomidae; genus Lates; species Lates calcarifer. The sequence continues at coordinate 16,674,524 of NC_066855.1, read as the reverse complement.
CCAGAGGACAGCAGATACTGCAGAGAAGGGAACATAAGAACACCAGGCTGTCTAACAGCTCATCTTACATCCTCCCACAGCTCTCAGCTTGTTGTTTTTATTTATACAAGCACTAATCATCAGTGTCAGGTGCTTTGATATCTGTAAGAGGATATATTTGTAGTTTTAACTACCAAAAACCATTTCAGTATAATTTTACATCTTCTCCCTGGAGATCTAGCAACAGGGCATTTATTGATGACTGTTTTCTGAGTGATGCATGGCCAGGCTGACCACAGGTAACAGAATACAAATGGTGATGGAAACCACTGAGGAAAATGTTAAACAGTCAGCGCTGAAATGAATCGAACAGACGCTCGAATTCAGACTACTGCTCTGGTATTTCAGAAAAAAACAAAGTTTAGCCGCTGGTCTCTAATATTAGACTGCCTGGTGTTGTTACATTAGCCTTGATGGCTCATTTAGAGGCACAGGTTTCTGAATATGGGCTGTGTTCGGGTTAGGGTTAGTATTTATACAGGACCTGGAACTTTAAAGGGTGCAGAGGATTAAAATGGAGCTGCAACAATAAGTTGATTTTCAGGTATGAAGTATGAAGTAGTAGAAAATGGAAATACTCAAGTTAAGTACAAGAACCTCAAAATATTGTTACAATTAAGTACAGTATTTGTGTCAAGGTATTTAGTTACTCTCAACCACTGGCATTGACATTTTATAACTAAATAAACAATTTTTCTATAATGAAAATAGTTGCAGCCCTAGGGGAGTAGATACATTGAAGACACAGTCGGTCACACACAAAATAATAATTTTCACTTTATTCTAATAAAAGATAATTATGCTTGTGAGGACATCTTAAGATGATTATTACAAAAACTGATTTTGCCAACATAAAAATGTACATTCATGCACAGCCATTCTCTCAAGTGCACAGGCAGACAAACCTCCAGTGAAACCAAAGAGCAACCCAAGATAACAGTGTTATCTAGCACACACATACGTAACCTCACAGTGACACCCCATTGTTTTTGCTATTGCAACAGTGTTTGTAGAGCAAAAGTCAGTCAGTCGGTCAAAAATGTATAGTTACATTTGTGTATGTGCCAAGGAGTAAAACAACATATTCAAAGTAAGAAAACGGTACAAAGAAGACATAATAAACAACAATATTTAGGTACATTCACTAATATGTTAATTAATACATTATGCAGAGATAACAAGGTGTCACAGTAACAATTGGACTAAATTTCACTGATTATCCATACAAACACAATACAGAATGTGTGTCCATGTGTCTGCATATGTGGCAAAATTTTCCCATAAAATGTTCATTACTTCTTTTCTAAGTCTCTATCAGATGCTGAGAATCCATGTTGCCTCCACAGGGGAACAATAACATTACATGGAACTGGCATCAAGTACGCATAACAACATTACTGTAACTTTATCCTGTGAATATACAGACAAAATAATATTATACATGACTGTACTCTAAGTGTGTAATGAAATATTAACACAAGTGTCATGTTACTAAAATGGCTTTAGATCATCCGGCTCTTAAACCTCATCTTGTTATATCCCAAAAGGCCACAAGATGGTGCTATTTAGCCAGTAAACAGGTGTCTGGTCTTGTGGAGTTTCATATGAAAAAGGTTCTTTTTCTTTTGCACACCCACACAGGTGTTTTTTGGTTGAAGTTGGGTGGAGCCACACTGGGAGTCAGAGGGGAAAATATGACAAAAAAAAAAAAAAATCATATTCCCATGATGGAGAGTAAGACCAGGACAGACTCACTGATATTGATACCTATACTGATACTTATTATAGCTATTATAGCTTATTAGAAGTGGCTAATTATATAATACTAACACTTACTTGTACTACTCTCTGTTTAGAGCTGCAGCAATTAGTTGATTAATATTGTAGCTAATAAACTTATTATTCTTATTAATAACTGTATTTTTAACACTAACAAATGTCATCCACACTCTGATTCATATCCTCATAATTCTGCGATGTTGGTCATCCTTAGTAAATGGGATCTAAGAGCTATGCTGATGCATGCAAACACAGTAGCTTATGTCTTATCTGGTAGGAATGAGTGGTGCAGACTGGTGCTTCACTTTTAAAATAAAATATATATTTCTCGGCACTGACCTTCAAAGTTCAGTGTCTTCAATGGCTTCTGGTCCATCTAAGGTGTCCAGGCGTCTCTTGCAGGCATCCAGCAGTTTTTTCCTGGGGCCCAAAGGGATGTGAATGCTAGAGAGGTCCTGATCTGAACAAAGTAGCAGAGCCTCCAGGTCGATCTTCTCTCTCCTGAAGATCTGCAGGAATTCACCGAGGCTCTGCGAGGCCAGGAATGTCTCAAGAGGACTGTTTTCTGGCTCCATGTCCTCATCCAGCTCAATATCAGCCTCCTCCCAAGGCAACTCCTGCAGGTTTCTTTCTTGAAGGCTCAAGGCACTTCCGATGCTGTCCTCGTCAAAACTGGGTGAGCGTCGCGGCAGATGTCCTCGCAGACGAACATTAGGCGCCCGGCCCACAGGTTCACTCCCTGCGACACTCCCCTCATCCCGTGTCCCAATCCCAAACATGCCCCCACTCATGTAGTTCCTCCTGAAAACCATGGTGCCAAGCCCAGGTCGGGTGAACAGTGAATCACGACCGGAGTCAGCGCTAATCTCTGAATATGCAGCCTCATGGAGGCCCGGGTCGCTCATGGCACGGGAGACAGTGTCTGCATCGTCATCATTGTCACGGGGGAACATGTCGCGTATGTTGAGGCGTGACCTCTCCTTGGGGTTGGCGTAGGTGCCCTGTTTAAGGAACATTACATCGTTGCCTAGCTGCAGGCCAGACAGCGAGCGCACACTTTTCCTCCCGTCCTCGTAGATCTTGAACGTTCCATCAACCTGTTTCTTCTTCTCCAGCTTCCTCTGTATCTTGGCCTTGCCCTTGGCTGTGGAGTGCAGAGTGGCCTGAGAAGAAAGTATACATTTAGAAACCAAGAATCAGCAAGGTTTCTTTTACACAACTAAAACCCACAAATGTAAATAACTGTAAATGTTACACCTTGTATAGAGTCAAAGTCCTGCTCCCTAAAGCTAGCCTCTGTCCCAGTAGGCCCAGCCAGACAACATGTATTTGGGGATGTCTTTCATGAGCCATTTTAAAAAACTGAAACATGACAGTGGTGTTCAGACAACACCCTTTTCCTACCAGTAGTCAACACTGATTTCCTTTTATCATGACCACAATCTTTCTCTAACCTTAAGTTTGATACAGGGTGAGATGACTGGTTGTATGCCATCTACTAACAACATTCAACGTGACCAAGATCTTTCCCTACTACTCACCAGGTAGCTCTAATTTTACTGTGGCTTAGTTAAAACATTGACCATAAACCCTAATGCTCTCTGGCTGAGGTCTTAAAATGCTTAAAATGCCCCTGCAAAAAGACAAAAGGATTACTCCCTGATGACAGGAGTGTAGGTTGTTTTGGAGGGCAATGACAAACGATCTATACTGTCATTAAGGTCAGAGAAGTTGGAGTTGGTGGAGTAGAAGCTAATCCTGAGGTACAGCAGGACTTTGATTCTCTATTGTCATCCACATTAACACAAAATCAAAGAGAGACCACCTGCGAGTATGGCATGTTGGAGGTGACAGTGTTGAACTTGCGACTCAGTGTGCTGCTGCTGGTGTAGCTAGAAAAGCTAATAGCATCCATGTTGTCTAAAGCCACGGATTCCTTCATAAACTTCCTCTCCATACGCTCTCGGTGCTTCTTCTGAAGCTTTGCGCACTCTTTGATCCGGCGCTCGGCGGCGCGGAAAGCCCGGTCCTTAAGTTTGCTGACCAGCTTTGGGTTGAGGGTAATCTGCTTGGCAGCGATGGAGTCCAAGTAACGAACACAATCCATGTGGCCTTTGGTGGCAGCCATATCCAGCGGTGTGTGGTAGTCATTGTCCAGACACCACACGTTGGCACCGAAAGCCACCAGAAAGGACAGGCAGTTGTGGTGGCCGTTGGCAGCTGCCAGGTGAAGTGGTGTGTTCCCCCAGATGTCACACTTGTCTGGGTCCCCTCTGGAAGAAGAGGGGACAAGAGGCCATGTTAATCTCCACATTATTGGATGCACACATTATTCTTATTCAAGTCGCATTAAAAAAGAGCCAATTGTTTTTTGTTTCAGTTCTCTCAATACTGATAGAGGAACTCAGTATTGAACCCTTTCTGCAGGTTTCTAATTTCGTCCTCCACACCAAACAGTTGGTTTGAGAAACTCAACCTCACTTTGCTGATCCCCTTACACTTAAGACTAAAGTTAGGAAGTAAGATGACTCAAATGGCCTATAATTATGTCAGTTCAGCTCCTCTACAGTGAAAAGGACCCTGAGGATTACAGTCAGAGATGCTTTGATGAATTACAGCACATTATTACTTGAGCTAGGTAATGTTAACATCTTATTTTTTTGCCTATCACTTCAAAACTTAGGTACTGTATACTGTCTGTATAAGACAAACATAATAGAAATATGATTGGAATATCATTAAAGTACTACTGATAATGCTGCACCAGCGAAAACAGGATAAACAACAACACACACTGAACTTTGGCTTTTAGTTACAAATTGATTCTGGTTCACTGATGTTTACTTTTCCCACATGCAGCATCCTACACTGCAAACCACTTTCTGATAAGGCAATATTTATAATTCATAAAGGGTTTATAAGCTGTAACTAATGACTTGACTAATAGTTAATAATAATTTAATGCCAGTTATAAGCCATTAATAAGGACAAGTTTTGGGTTGCCAGATTTGTGGAAAATTCTCCACCAGCACAACACTTTTCTACTGACGACTTATCTTCTGGAAAAAAGCTACAGGACCAAATACATTTAAAAACTGATCATTAACATTTAAAACGGCAGATTTGCATTGAACATTTATTACTGCACGCATAAAGTTTGACAAGCTGCTGATCTGTGTGCAAAACAAAACACAGAAAATGTGAAATAATGATGGTAAGAGCTGCTTTTATTGAAGCAAATGAGCTCCTGTTTTGCTTTAGTAAACATCCACTGGAGAGGTCTCCCTAATGAATTAAAGAGATAAAAAGACAAAAGTGTCTGGACAGAGCCAGACAAGCTATTTTGCCCTGTTTGCAGTATTTAGGCTAAGCTAACCCAGTTTATAAATGGTGCCTTATCAGAAAGTGGTACCCAGCTGGTATACAGGGATGAACTCTGCATTGAACTAATTTCACCTCTAAGTCCCTCCCCTTCCTGTTTTCCCTCCACCCACATGGCCGGGTCATCTCTGAATCCTGATCAATAATTGAAATGCTGCAGGTTAAACATGACAGAGGTGACTTTGCATTATTTATCCCACACACCAAGTCTTTTTTTCGCAGACACCCAGAGACACACCACAGACGCAGGGTCACCACCTTTATCAGTATGAACCTTGATTTTAGTCCCTGTCTGCAGTGCCACACCCTGGCACAGTGTGCAAATATGACATTAGATACTAGAGCAACAGAGCATGCAGTTTATTTTAGGGTTTGGAGCATCATATTTTGCTTCTAATTATTTTACTGTCAGCTGAAAAGGCAATTAAGCAGATCATACTCCAAAGTTACGTGTAAGAAATGTACCACTGTATTAACATGAAGGAGGAATCACACCTAAGTATCTCAAATAGTAATTTGACCATCTGTTGTACTGGCAGGAGCTGTGAGTCAGAGTGACACAGCAGCCAGTCATCAACCTCCAACTACACAAACAACAGCAATCTGTTTACTAGCAACATGCAGGGCTGAGTGTAGAACCTTAATACTTGTTTTCATCTATAGCATGAATATAAAAAACTCAAGTTCCCATGGCCTTAGTAACCCAACAGGGGCCTTCTGGACAGAAACGTGCTTGTTGAACCTTCCATCCCCGCTGAAGTACAGAGCATAGGGCAGACTGCACATGGAAACCAGTCAGTACGACGGGAACACCATCCTGTTTTTAGCCACACAGCAGCGTGACTTTTGAATGGCAGTGTCAATCAGTCCACCACTGTGGTCCAGACTGAAATATCTCAACTACTATAGGATGGACTGCAATGAAATTTTGTACAGACACTCATGGTTCCCAGAGGATGAGGCACACTCCCTTTATTTTTCATTTAGCACTTCAAAGTTTTTACATGTCCCGTGACTATACTGACTCCAGAATTAAACCTGTTATTTTTGGAGCCCTGGGGGGTCTGGCGCTCTGGGGCAGTTGCCCACTTTGCCAAGTTGGCAATCCAGCCTTGCAAGTACCTAAATAGTACTGCAATTAACAATATTTTTCATTATTGATGAATCTGCAGATTATTTTCTCAATTAATCAGTAAATTCTTTAGTGAGTAAAATCTCTGTTTTTCTGAGTCCAAGGTGTCATCTTTGAATGTCTTGTTTTGGCCTAAAAACCAAAGATATTAATTTACCAAGACATCAAACAAAGAAAAGCAGAGAATTTTAATGTTTGAGAGGTTGTTTTTTTTTTTTCAAAATCTCGCTTAAAAATTATTTATCTGATTAATCAGATATTTAAATAGTTGCCATTTATTTTTCTGATGATCAACTAATGGATTAATCAACTAACTGTTGCAGCTCATTTGTATGATTTCCTATTACTGAATTAGATATTTACTGATTTTATCAAAATTCTTCCTGGTTTTACATGTGTATTATTACAGTGGAGTTCCTTGTGTGACTACACAAAAGTTTCTGGATTAGTTTGGCTGCTTCTGTGAAATGTTTTTTTTTTTTTAGAAAACTCTTTTCGATTCTCAGTCATCCAGGTCATGGTTATCCAGGAAGGGCTGAATCAAAGGCAACTGGACTTGGTTATAGATACTGGAGGACCTTTCACTTCTCAACCAGGAGGCTTCTTCAAGTCATGAACTGAAAAATTCCAACTTTGATTCAAGCCTCCTTGTATATCTTTTTGTATTGTACCAAAACTCAGGTGTCATATTGGTGCTAATTTAAACATTCTAAATAATACTCATTTCCTAGTTACATTTACTTATAAATGAATTTGAATCAGAAAAGCTACACAAAGCCTCTAAAGAGAAAACATTTCCTCTTCTTCCTTCATTTACCTTTTGCTGTGAACTCTGATCTGCAGCTGAGCTTTAGTCCTGTTTCTTTGCTTCATATCCACTCTGCACTGGATCCTGCAGCAACTGTTGCAGGACGAAGATGCCCCATCCATCACTGTGACCTTTCCTGCATCAGACTCAGCTGCCCCCCACTTTACCACTCGCCTTATAAACCTGCCACCAGCAGCATGACATACTGGACTCTACCCTGCTCCTGTGAGTCTGCTGCCATAGAGAACAGACAGTAAATGCCACACTGCTTTATCTGCTTCTTAAAACCTGAACAAAAGACTTCTCTGATACATTACCTACAACTTATCTCACCAGAATATAGACTTACTCCTAAACCCTTTGTTTTCTCTTACAAATCCACAGTACACACTCTGTGATCAGGGTATAGGAGTGTGCATGAGGCTTTCAGAGCAGAGATCATATCGTTCATGAGCTTACAGTCAGTTTCTGTAGAGACATAGTGCCCTTTCAGTAACTGATCAGGATAAAAATGGCTTCTGTATTGTAACTGAATCAGATTTAGAGCATCACTTTGCTATGTAATGGATCAGCCTAAGCCACATTTCTAAGATTAAATATATATATATATAAGTTATCATGCTTCAGATGCATACAGTGTTATCCCACTCAATCAGCATGTGTGTGTATGCGTGCATGATGCAGCATTAAGTGGGGATTTCCTGCTGCATGTGACCTTTCTCTGTAATTAGGCTGTTAAAATGTAAAACCCTTCATCTCCAGCAGCGCTGATCAGATTAGCGATGGGGGTGGAAGCCGCACTGGTGGCACAATATTTCAATATTGTTAATGCAAGCAGGCACAGATCAGTGAGGTAAAGTTAGAATATGACTAATATTTTATGTTTCTTGATGATAACTTGGGTTGCAACTAATGACTATGTCAATTATAGATCAGTTATTTGTCCAAAAAATGTCTGAAAATGGTAAAGAACACCCATCACATATTCCCACAGCCCACAGTGACTAACCCAAAATATATTTAATAAATGACTTTCTTATGAGAATAACAAAACCAAGAAAAATATATATCTGAAAAGCTGGGACCAGAGAACTTTGTCACTCTTTCTTTTGTTTTGTTTTTGATCGGTCGTTGCAGCTCCAGTGATAAGAAAATATTTTGGGAATATGGTAATGTAACTCACTTCTCCCTGTTTAATTCTTTGTAACTTTTAACAAGGTTCTGTTAACAGTGCTTCTAAACAGAACTTCTCTTAACACCTGAAAGGTTTTTGGCTGAAAAAAAAAAAGTTATTTGCACTTAACTTTAACTCAGATGTTTTAACAAAAATTGTCAAAATAAACAAATAAACAAAAAGTGAGGAGAGACAGACAGCAGTGTGAGGGAAATGGACTGGTGGTGGTCATATCAGGAGAAAAGTGAAATTATTTCACCCCCCAGTGATAAGCTGAATCACCAATTGAGAGAAAACCACTTGTCCTACTTTATGAAATAACTTTGTGATAAGATGGATGGATGCTCGGATTCTGCCCCTTCAGGTCCCTGGTCTTCAGACTCACCCTCTCCCCACGATGAGCCGGAGCGCCTCCAGGTTGCCGTGGTAAGCAGCCCATAAGGTCGGTGTCATCCCATCTTCGTCCGGTGCGTTCAGCTCCTTCCGTGTGGCCTCCTTCAGCACGTCCAGGTAGCCGTCACTGGCCGCCCGGTGGTACCGATCGTTCATGGCGGCGCCTTCGGCTTCGAAAGCCCGGCTCACTCTGGCTTCGGTTCCATAGAGGGTCTGGAGGTTTTGCCCCGCTTTTTAGGCAACTTTTAGTCCGGGACGCGGCGTGTCCGGAGCGGGCAGAGAGCCTGTGGAGAGGGACAGAGAGAGCTGGCGGACTGGTTGCTAGGAGATGAAAAAGAGGCGTGCTGGTTGTCAGGGAGGGGCGGGGCAACGATAGCATATTGATGATAACTCTGACATGTTTGTTACGTTTGAATGAAAGAGAATCCATTAGCCTACCTAGCATTGTAAAAACAATTTGGATTAATTCAAGTTATTTCATACTGAATAAAACTGATGGCAGTGTGTTTACGCAATTTGTCATACTATTAAAAAAACTTGACATTTTTGATTAATTAAAAAAACATATTTTTTATAATCATTTGACATATTATAATGATGTGATTACTTTCTTTTTCTTTTTTTTTTTGCATTTGGTGCTATTTCTAGTTATTTTGGATTTCTGGTCTTAGCTTTGTAGTTTGTTTGTTCTTAGTTGTGTTTCCTTGTTACTGTACCTACAACATGCTTTGTTTTCTGTGGCTTAAATAATATATATGTTATATATTACATGGAAAAATACATATCAACAAGACCAGTTTTGGTCTAACTTGACCTTAGGTAACTGGTAAATATGTAATTACTGTATTTTGTATGTAGGGCAGCATGCATTCGACACTTGATTGAAATATGTTTGATGATATGATATCACTTCCTGTATCAAACAGTCATTGTCTGATTTTTGGCCACCTTCACTCCTGAGCTGTAGCCATGCAGGAACACACATCCTGCATCCTGTGGCTTCAGTGTGCTGATTAAAGCAAACATATCTGCCAGAGTTCTAAAAATAAAGAAAATAATTTACATAGTGGATGCGCTCTATTGGTTGCTGTTTTATATCATCCTCGGGACAGCTTTCAGCTGCCATTAGCCTACCACAGAGCCTGAGCTTGGAGCAAGGCACTCATTTGTTAGGTATGTTCTTGTGGTTTTGATGGACAAAGTTTTGGTTTTATTTGCCTGGGTTTTATGGTTCCACCCCAGTATGATGGAGGTGAATGCAATTTCATTTGAGCTGCCCTTGGCCTTGGTGTGTCTTGGTTACTCCAAACAATCCACAGATCTCACAGTGGAGCTGCTTTCTAACACAGAAATGAAAACTGTTTGGTGAGTGCTGTGGATTAATTAGGTGTAAATTTTGACCACACTAAAGAAAACCTACTATTAAGAGTTAGCAAATCCCAAATGAACCCACAGTTTTGCCTCTGTAGACTTCATCTTTCTAATGGTAAAATTTTTTATAATTGATCCAAGAATAACTGAAATGCTGGAGGATCATTTTCCTTCCATTATAACAAAATATATTTCTTTGCAAAGTCCTTTTTCTGTTATCTAAAAAATAAAAAATCAGGCATTTGGATTCATGTTAACCTTCATAAAAATACACTCAACCTCTAAAACACAGCAACACAGTTTGCAAAAGGCAAAATCATGATATAGAGTACACATGATTTGCTGTAAATGAGCTAAAATATGCAGAACCACCACCTGCAACCAGTTGCAGTGGCTTATCAGTTTTGTCTGAATGATTAGCTGCTACTTGGGGCAGTGCAGTGATAAGACTGAGGTTACACATTTATATCAAATCAGTTCCTGGTGTAGACTGTACGCAAACAGTGACACTACATGGCAGAGGGCCCAGCTGATAAAGACTTTCAAAGTAAAATAACATCACTAACTTTAAGGAAACCCAGTCTGTAGACTGACAAAAACTCTGTTCTGGTCTCTTGGAGCCATGCAGTAAACTTTGTTCCAATGGCACAATGGCTGAAAAAAAGGTCAACATGAAAAGTAAACACGATACCTGTAGCTTTTCCGATGAAAGGTGTGTCGTTATTAATGTACTGGATCATGACCACACCCACAGCAGTGCAGGAAGGCGGATCAAGTGGATCAGCAACTTTCAGGTGCATGCCTTCACAAGTTCAATGTTTCAGCTATAGTGCAGCTGCCTGAGAGAGAATCCCAAAAGTGAATGAAAAAAGAAAAAAGAGGGTCAAAAGAACTGAAGAGAATCTTAAAGAGGAATAAAAAAAAAGGTGAATATGAATCTTGATCCTGGAGCGACAGAGCTGGAGTTCTCTGGGAATCCCACAAGTGATGAACAAGACAACCAGATTCAGGACCAGGAGATGGATCCGGTGCTGGTTTGGGTTCCCAGCGGGAGGCGTCTGATCTCTGGTCTGCTGGGGATGAATCTGGTCCTGCTGGGAGCGGCTCTGGTTGGCGGCCAAGCTTTCAACCCCGACGGCCTGAGGCACCAGGAGCCCCAGGTGTTCATGCTGCTGCTGATGGGGATCAGTTTGATCTGGATGCTGTGGTACCTGCTGTGGGCCAGGAAACAGCCTGGCATCAGCCCACATAAAGACCACCATGCTGGGGGGATCACTGTCATCTGTAAGCACCTGTGTAGTATCATTACAACAAAATTTTGATTTGGATATTACAGTGAAATCTACCTTGTTTTTCTCTTCTGTTCTGTTCCAGTGGTCCTCATACTTTTCGCTGCCTTCAGTATGCTGCTGTACATCTGCAGGATTGGTTATATGATCAGTGTGAAGGAGTGTAAACCTGCTGCTACAGTGCTCTCTCCATTCATAGAGGCTCCTTTTCTCGTGATGCAGGTAATGATATTTATTTTCTGGTGTTAAGTGTCTGCTGCCACTTCACTTGCTGAGTAAACAGAAAAAAGCAGAGGAGAGAAAAATGTGTTGAGCAATGCTTGAGCAATATGTTTAATACCTATGCAACTTTTTCTCAACAGCAGCTAATATTGCCATACATGGAAAGGAAAGGAAAGGAAAGGAAAGGGTGGGTAGGGCAAAAAGTTTTTGTTTGCTGAATTGAGGATCTTGAGGATTGTCTTTTTAAAATCATTTTGGAGGATGGGGGCATTCAGTGACATCAGGTTTCCATCTAAATGTAATGAAAATCTTAGCAGAATTTGCCAAAAACCAGCAAAAGAAATTGCAGATCAATACACATTTTGCATCCACTACTTTTATGCAAACATTAGGAGTTGGTAAATTGAGATAAACAGCTGGTGGTGCTAGTTCTTCAATCAGCACAATGTCAGGTAGGGGTAAACAATGTGGAAAATCTAACTCTCACATTTCTTACAGTAATGTTATATTTATCTTAATTAACACAGCAGACATTGTTGAATTAAAATGATAAGAATTAGTAGTTGAAATAATTCAGTTGTTAAATAAACTGCAAACCCGATCACTTAGAATTTTGAATCATGATATAATCCATAAATCCTTTAATAACTAAGGATCTGTGTGACAAAATAATTTGAGCACAAAGGACTACTTACCAGATTTGTTTCTACATCTGACAAATTGTTAAATTGAATGTGTCCAGTATTAATTTTACAAGATAAAGAACAGACTGCTTAAATAGACCCTAAATTACTAAACAGTTAGTGATGTGAGAACAGACTGTGTTAAGCATTAAGATATGAAATGAAGTAATGTTGCTTTGCACTGAATGCAAAACAGAAATGATTTGCATTAAGTGTATGTTTTGGCTCATTATTTGCATGTCTCCGTAACATTTAATTTCAGTTCTTTTCTGTAGCACTTTAAGATTTGTATTGTTTAAATATAATTAATTGATGAATTAATTAATGAATTTTCTTCTTTATTTTAATAGACATATTTACTGTGGGCTCACTCCAAAGACTGCATTCATAGACACAAGATAATCACCAGGTGAATCACTCTATATATTTGCTATTTAACCTTTCTACATTGTTACATATGTTTTAGTTTACAGTAAAGGATTGTTGTCAGTTCCAGCTTCAGGTGTATGTTACTTAGCATCTGTTTTTTTTGTTTCTGTAAGCCATATTTGTTTTATTTGCATGCTGGTTGGATGCAGGTCTGGGCTGATGGTGATCCTCTCTGCTGACCTGCTGCTGTGGTTAAACGCAGTCACGGAGGACACCATCCACGAGGAGATTGAGCTGGAGAAGGAAGATAGGCTTCATTTCAGCAACACAAACTCATCTGAAGCAGACGGCTCTGATTTAGCAGGTAGATTTACAGTAACAGGCCAAATTTTATTAAGTTGAAGTAAAACTTAGACTATCAAAACTTGAATAAGTCTTTAGAGGAAACTCTGTGACTTTTAGGACTCCTCCCAGTGGTAAGATAAGAAGCTTTGCGAGAAATACCTCTTTGTATAAGAAAGGGAAACTTTATAGTATAAGTATAATCATATATCCCTGCCTTGTACTGTACATTGTCAGAATATTTCTCCATGTCTGCCTCAGGTGATTCCACCTTGTGTCAGTGCAGTGCGAGTGCAGCCTGCCTCACCTTCAGGAAAGGCTTTGAGATCCTTTATCCCTTCAACATTGAGTTCTACCTGATGGCGGGCTGCATGATCTATGTCATGTGGAAGAACGTAGGCCGCAGGATGAGCCCAGGTCATCACGTCACTCAGAAGGTGACCCTTCATATCGTCTACCAAGGCGGGATCATATACGGCCTCGTGTTTGGTGCCCTGGTCCTCGCAGCAGGAGTGACAGTCTTCATTCTCTACCAGGTCTGGGTGAGCCAGCAGCAGCTTCGCCTCACCGCCTTCCTCGTATTTTATGGCTACCATTTAGCTGTCATGCCTGTTATGTCTCTCTGCTCCCTGACTGGACTGCTGGTCCACAGGCTGGAGAGGAAGGCGCATGAGGGGGGACACAACCCCACTCGTAGCCTGGATGTGATCCTCCTGGTGGCAGCTGCCCTGGGCCAGCTCGCCCTCTCCTACTTCTCCCTGGTGGCGGCCCTGGCTTTGGGGACTGGCGGGCTACTGGGGGACCTGGATCTGTCCTACTCCCTCCTCAGCCTGCTGGAGCTCATCCTCCAGAACATCTTCATCATCGAGGGCCTCCACAGGCACCCAAATCTGTTCGCTAAGAAGAAGGAGAAGTGGAGGAGCAGCATATTTAAGGTACTTTCATTTCATTTGAATGTTTTGTAAACTTGCATGAAAAGGTTTTGTTTAAATGATAAACTGTCCCGCAGCCTAAGAGAAAGGTCACTGCAGCAACACAAGAGGAGAAGAAGACAGACATTTCACTGCTGGAGGGGAATACGTCAGCACCCCCTGCTGTTCAAGAGCACGATGGGAAAAAGTCCTGGACTAAAAGAGCGATACAAGAAATCTGTGCTTTCCTCATCCTTTCTAATATCATGGTACTGTCATATATGCTTGTTATAAACAAATATACTTTCCTTGGTTGTGCCTGCATCTATGTCACTGATGAGTGTGCCCTCCTCTTTCAGCTGTGGGTCATTCCTGCTTTTGGAGTCCACCCCCAGTTTGAGAACGGCCTGGGGAAACAGTTTTTCGGCTTCAGCGCTTGGTTTGTTCTGGTGAATCTGGGCCAGCCACTCAGTGTTTTCTACAGGATGCACTCAGTGGGAGCTTTAATGGAGCTGCTCATTTCTGCATGATGAGTGGCCACGGACTTACACAGACTTACACAGACTGTTTAAGTAGATAAAACCCATATAAAAACAACATGATACACATTTATGGATGATTTAGTTTATATATTAAATGGTCACACCTTTGCGTATGCGGACAGCCATGTATGCTGCTCATGTGGGGCTGTTTTTCTTTCTGTTTGAGCCCCGTACATCTAGTGAAGGAAAGCCGTAATGCTACAGAACACAGTGATATTTTACACAATAGAGTTCTTCCAGCTTGTTTGTGCTGTATTAATATAACAATACCAATACCATGTTTATGTATCCACATTCTTTTGGCCATGTAGCAAATTGAAGGAAAATGTTTTCCATGACAAAACGTCCTCTGAGCTCAAACTGATCAGTTTTTAATTCTGACAGGATAAAACACATCATATTCACCTCTCCTCTGATTTTCTTGTCCTTTCAGCAACAGAAAACATTTTCAGACATTTTGTTTGTCAGGACATGAGAGAAAAGATGTCCTCATGTCACTGAGTTTCAGTCCCCTTTTACACCATGTTTAGTTTCTTTTCAGCACAGAGTGAAAAACTTCATTACGACAGTGTCCTTCAGCCAAGAGTTTCTCATTTCCAGTAGTTCATACATGGCAAGATGAACAGAAAGCATTCAGTGTGTTCTGAGACACACCAAAAAGCTTTGTGCAAACATTCATCTTTGCACCTTAAACCACAGATTACCTTAATTATCTTTTTGGCAAAGCGAGTAATTACATGTTCAATAAATCACATCTCATGATTACGTTTGGCATTGCCTCTACTGCATCTGCTCATGATACAGGCTCCATGTAATGTATAGAGACTAATTTACTGACACACTTATACTTTACAAGAAGTAGAAGATTATCACTGCTTGTTGTCTTTAAATAAAACCAAAAAGATGTGAGATGCTCCTCTGATCAGAGCTGAGGTGTGAGGAAGTTAAACTGGCAGAACTTGTTGTTGAGTGCATGAAGGGAACCAACAGGAGTCAACTGAATGTCTTCAGCAGCTCCTCTAAATCCTCTGGATCTCAAACAGCCTTATGTCTGTGTCATACCAGACTGGCGGATCCACGTTGCTACGGCAACAAGAGTCAGAGAGGAAAAACAAGACATTGTGAAAACTCAAGAACCATGACAGACAAAAGCTTATTCAACACATGACTTGCCAGGCCAGTCTGAAATAAATCTACCAGGCTGCTTTGTTGTCCAAAAAGCAACAGGTGAGACAAACAGGTTCTTACCGTAAATAAATGACTCCCCACATGTATGTGCGGAACCACATGGCCGTGCCAGCGTTGGCTTGGTATTTTCTGATGAGTATAGGATGAGGGATGGGCAGGAGGCCAACAAGTGTCCCGTGCTGAAGGAACTTGAGGATTTCTGACTCGTCTGTCAAACCCCTGAGGACAACAACAGCTCTGATCTCATCTGGATGTGTAAGATTAAAGCTGCACTAACAATATTTTTATATCAACAATGAATCACATCACTATGTGTGAGGTGTAAGGGGTCATTCATAGTCACAACGAAACAGCAAATTATCACTAATTTCTCCTCCACATAGCTCAGAGGAAGCAACCTCTGCAGCATTTTAGCATCTTTAAAGGTGCTATAAGCTTTGCTATTGCTGCCTAGCTAACATTAGCATTAACAGCAGTTTACTTCAGCCACTGTTTAAGAGAGGAGGTTAGAATATATCCTCTGGGCAGCACTACTTCTTCATCCTCTCACACTAGACTAAGGGTAGAAAGGACACTACAGTGACTCACTATCACAAAGTTGCATTATGATATGGGATGGGATGGGGCTAGTTGGTTAGCATGCTAAAAAATCACTGATAAATCCACTGTACACCTCCTACCCAGCTTCAAATGGTAGACATCAACTGGGACTGGGAAATTATAACAGGCGTTTTCACTATTTTCTGGCATTTTATAGACAAAACAACTTCTCAGGAAAATTAATTGATAATCAAAATAATAGCCAACTACAGCCCTAAATAAAACACATCAGTGATTTACATCTTAAGTTTTGATAGAAGCGAATCCAAACACCAAACACAATTAGACCTTGTTGACACTGATGGTTGAGAAAAAAAAAAAACCCACTTAACATATATAACACAGTTATATAGAGTAATACATTTGATTTTGACTGTAAAAGTTACCATTTCTTACTTGTCAATGCAAATCTTCTCTACCTGAGGGACCAGCACTTGTAGCAGCCGCATAATAGTCTGTAGAGGAAGTTTTGCCTTCCATGACAACACCTGAGAAAACACAGGTGGTATGTTGGAGGAGGTCACGTGAACTATTCAGTGTATACAGAGCAGTTATAGTGTTAAAGAGGCACCAGATGAGAACAAAAAATAGAAAATAAATATAGATAGTAGCAACAACAGATATAGTGGAAAACACTCCTACTAACCCAGTCTGGACTGGCACTCCAGGCCACTGATGAAGACACACTTGACAACCGACTCCTTGCTGCTTCTGATTCACTGCGGTAGACCTGATGACGTAATAGAAAACACAGGAGTCATTAGGCAGGAATTAAAGACAAAACACCTAAAACAGAGTAAGAGCATCAGTGACGTGTCTTCTGTGTACCTCGTGGTCTCTCTCCGAGTTGGACTCTGTGTCACTGGCACCAGTCGTAGCACCGTTGTCTGCAGTTACCTGTGGAGATTCTGACTGTGGGACAGCAACCATGGTACCATCCTCACTCACCTGGGACTTCTCAGTTATCTTATCGATTCCTAAAGAACACAAGAGACTCTATTTTAAACTGCAGGAGTAAGAACAACATGTAAAAACATTGTTTGGGCATGTGCACGACTGTATCTACTGACATGAGAAGGGACATTAAGCAAAGTAAGCAACAGTGCCTGATAAATGTAGACTCTTTATACATGCCACTAACAGTTCTCATATTGATTATGTCAAACAATAATCTGGATTTTTCTAACAGACTTTACAGAGGAAACTTCCCAGGGCCTTACGTGTGATTGCTGAAACTGAGCATCAAGTAGCCTACAGACTGCAAAATGAAACACAGTCCTGTTTCAACTACAGAAGCAGCAGCGCCCTCTGCTGATGAAAGACGGAGAGAAAAGGCTTACAGCACCTGGTATTCCCAGGTGGCCTCCCATCCAAGTACTAACCAAGCCCAACCCTGCTAAGCTTCCGAGATCAGGCACGGTCAGAGTGGTATGGCTGTAAGCAACAGTGCTTGATGAATGTAGACTCTTACATGCTAAAACCCCACTAACAGCATATCAAAACATCTAAAGACACCACTTCTGTAGTATGAACCAATCCGTATGTAAAATAAATAAATACCTAAATATGCTACTATCGTGTTGCACATATATTGTTTTTTTTTTTTTTGGATTGAGTGCAGCAGTTGTTTTAACATAGGAATCAACAGCTGAAAATTGGATTATGCTGCAGGAGAGGTTTCACATTTTTTTGGTGCTTTCAGTGCTCAAAGAAGTACTCAGATAAAAGTAGAAAAATAACAGTGTAGGAACACTCAAGTAAAAGTCCTACACTCAAACTTTTTCAAAAGCACTGAGCAGGTTGGGTGATTTCAGAATAATGGGTATTATATTATTGAACTGCGTTTACTAATGCGTTCATGTTTACATCACTTCAATGTTGCAGCTTTAAGAGCTCTTATGCAATCAATTTTGTACCTGGAGTGGCCTCTAAGCTGGCTTTCAGGGTGCCGGGCTCAGCAGGTACAGCTGGTCTAGAGCCCTCCATGGACTCATTCTCTGCAGAGTTAGTCCTGGAAATCCCGGACTTCTTCTCCTTCTTCCTCTGCAGGGCTTTCTGAATAGACGGCGCGTCAGAAGGCAGGTTGGCTAGCTGGTGGAAGACATTTCGCTTACGGATGATGGCATACACCAGATTGCAGTTGCCTGTGAGGAAAATTTTCAGACAGATTTTCAGTTATAGGCACCATAATGGCCTACAAGGTGTTATATTGTTAAGTTCACGTCACTGTTCTCACCATCAAACTGATACTGGATGATGTTGTTGAAGACCTCCAGCAGAAAGAAGACCAGATGGTGGTTCTGTGAGGAGGAGAAGAGGAACCAGGGTGTGGTGAAGGCCTCCAGGAGATGGAGGAGCTTGTTGGCAGCCACCATGGACAGGCTCTTCAGATAAGGGGAAACTGTAGAATCACAGTAGAAATGATGGTAAAGATGAGCAGGGAGGCGTTTAAAAACTGAGCCACCAGGGGGTGATGTTTCATCTGTGGTACTCACTGTTCACTATTATTGTGAGCAGGCAGTCAAAGAGAGGCTGGAGACGCTGGTGTCCACTGGTGATGATTTTGTGGAAGATCTACACATGAAAAAGTCAGAGGAATATTTAGGAAAATACTGACTGAATTATATTTTTAGAATATTCAAGAAAATAATAATGATAATAATAATCAACATCATCATCTCTAAAATGAGATATCAACACAAAAAAGGAAAGACAACACTTATATTCTTAGATCCTTACAAAGAAAAAAGAAATATGGGAACAGTTCTTTTTTTCCTTAGCTTTCTTTCCTTAGCATAGCACCATGCCAGTAAAATTGACATGAAAATACCTTTTAGCTTAGTAAATTCATGTTAGCATGTTAACAGTCATACAGTTAGCATGTTTAAGTGCTAATGTTTACCATGTCAGGCATGTTAGTATTTTACATTGCAGACAGTTAACATGATAACATTGTAGTGTGTAACATGCTAAAGGTTAGGTGACATGGTTAGTTGCACAGCTGAGGTTGATGGAAATCCAGTAATTAGCAAAAAGTAGGAAATGTGGGCCTGCTGCACTACATGAAGTCAGATGAACAAACTGACAAAACTGTTAAGATTCATCCTGGGGATCACAAACATTCATAATATATATTTCTCTCTCAAAATATAAATATGTAAACCTAACACACGAAAAAGTGTCTTTATATACAAACTATGGGTGCTATCAGATCTATTCATAAAATGTTTCACCCCAAAAACCTACCACAATCAGGAGGTCAGCATGATTTCCTGTGAAAACAGGAATGTCCATGGGGACACGGAGAGTATACGGCTTGTTCAGTCGAACGCCAAAGTTTCTCTCTCCACTTAACAGCAGGATGATGAACACGCCAATATGCATGAGGCCCACACGAGCTGCAGACACACACAAGCAAAAAGGTGGATTCTCCAGAAACACAAACAGTAAGCTATTATATTTAATCTCTCTCACACACACAAGGTAGAGGGCATGACTCACACTGATCTGCTCTGGCATCGTTCAGGTAGAAGAGGATGGGAACCAGCATGTCCAGCACATCACTGCTCTTCAGGACAAAGAACAGGAATTTCTAAAACACACACACACACACAACAGTTCCACAAAGACACAAAAAAGTATAATCACCACTTCATGTACTACTTGCTAAGTACTATGTGCTAATAATTCCTTAACTCTGGGCTCCACATTTTAGAGATGCAAACGTAACTATTGTGTGACAGCTACAGAGTCAACACAGCAATGATTTTTCAGTGCCCAAAATCATGAATTTACTGCTCACTCCAGAGTAAACTACTGAGTAACTGTTCTATGGGAGTAGTAAATAAGTGTAAGAGGGAGGAATTGCAGACACAGTTGACAGCATAACATCAAGATTCTGTGCCAGAAGTAAGAAAACCTCATCCAAAATCCCACTGACATTTGCAATAACACACATATTTAAAAACCCTGCCTTGGAAGAGCTTTCCTTTGTAGCCAGAGAAAACTTCTTGGATGAGCAAATATTGGAAGTACTGCTGACATTTAATTTCAACAACCACTGCTTGTTGCTTCAAGACCATTCATAGGAAACTGAGCTCCACACCTTGTTGAAGTCACAGAATTTCCAGAAGAGGATCAGCAGTTCCTGGTGGAACTGGATCTTCTTGGTGGAACGAGGCAGGTAGGTCTGAACCAGAGGATTATTCAGCAGTCGAGCCAGGCCCTTGAGGATGAAGCTTAAGTCCTAATAAACCAAGTGAAAACACACTTTAACTTCCCACTGTATTATTCTTTTCAGTGCTAAATGGTTATCAGTATTCCACAGTACCTCTTCTCTGTGGATCCTGGAGAGATAATTCACAAAGAGGTTCTCAGGTCCAGCAGGCTGAAATAACACAATAATCAGTATCAGTGCTTTTATTACAGTTCATATACTATATTAACTCATGGATTCATTCATTTCCCTCGTACCTCCTGCTCCTCCTCAGGGGAGGGGGATGTGGAGGCGTCCAGGGCCTGGAGGGCGGCACTGGCGGCTGACCCAGCTTCGTGCTCCAGGGTGACGATAAGGATCTGGACCGCCTGCTCCACCAGCTGCTCCCGGTGGTCGGAAAACAGCAGGTGGTTGTACGGGATGCCATAGCCCACAGGGTCGTAGGCACACACCACGTTGAGCAGGGAGGTGAACAGAGGCAGGGCATGTCTGGGTGAAGCGGTGAAAGACAGGTGGAGGTCACCGAGTGGTCACACACAGTGGGCTATCAGAGTTTTCCATGTGTTAAGAAGTGAGGGGCTCTTCAGAGGGGCTGTCTTATGTTCCATAGTGTAGGTTAATGCATAGCAGAGGGTGACGCATGTGTATGTGTCTGTGTGTCTGTATTTGTAAATGGTAAATGGTAAATGGACTTGTCCTTGTAGCTCTAGTCGTATTTCTAGTCGCATTGTTACACTACGTGTCACATTCACCCATTCACACACACATTCATACAGCACACGAAGCGCTCTAACACATTCACACCCATTCACACACTGATGACACACATCAGTGTGTGGGGTTCAGTATCTCGCCCAAGGATACTTCAGCACGGACTGGAGGATGGGGATCTAACTGCTGACCTTTCGATCAGTGGGCGACCCGCTCTACCTCCTGAGCCATGGCCGCCCCATTTGTGTTACCTGTTGTCTGTGGAGCAGAAGAAGGCGACCCAGGGATTGATGTTTTTACGTTCAGAAGATGGAGGGAGGTACATAGCTTCAGAGAAACAGGTGAGGAGCAACTTCAGCAACTCTGTCCTGAACAAACAGGAACACAGGATGAATGGATGAAACTAAAAACATTAAGAGTTCATAACCCCATCAAGGCCATACTATCATTTAAATTTGTCAGTTTAATAACATATTTCTCAAATATATTGAAATCTGCATTGTTTACATCCATGTTCGTATCTGCTAGCAGTGTTCTTCCCTGACTTTATCTGGAGAACTATAATGTTCTTAGTGCTCTGTCACCACCAAACTGTTGATCAGTGGTGTTGTGTGAAATCAAAAAATGCCATATGGCCATCTCTATGCGTTTCATAGCTTAGCACCACATATTTGCATTATCACTCCGCAGATGGTAGGAATGTGTCACATTCATATATACATACATATACATGTGGTGTTATCATGCATATGCTAGTAGAGCGTGAGATGCAAACAAAACTGGGATGCTCATCAACACATTGCTTCATAGCACCACCAGTAGTCAAGAACTAGTGGAAAATCTGTTTAGGTAGGGTAGGTCCCTGGAATTACATTTTTAAACATACACACAAAGGAAACAAGATTGATAAAATGTTGGTAACAAACAGGAAAGCAGGGATCGTTATCCACTGCTGCTGATGCTGCAGCCTCACCTGTTGAGGTCATGGACGTAGTTTAGGGGAGGTGACTGAGCGAATCCCACCCCGGCCTCCCAGATGTACTCACAGCTGTCTATGGACCGAATGTCCTCCCCTGTATCCTGCAGCGGAGACAAGAGTTAGAAAAAGTGCACTCATGACATGTTAACATGTGCTGATGGTAACAGACGCCTTAAAATACACTATATTGTTTGTGGTTCAGTAAAATGAGTATTCCTGGGACTGTGTTCACACCTACTTCCACCATGTGATTCAACAAGTGGACTAAGCTAAGTACTCTGCTGACAGTATCTGTGTGTGACACTTCAGCACTGATAACTAGAGCCTTATGACTAGATCTGACTAGGTGCTGCTATTGTTCTTCACAAGTAAACTGACAGGAAAGGGCACCATGCCATGCACACAAAAGTTCACCGGTGTTCAAACACACACAGAAGAACTGCTTTTATGATTTTTGACTCGTCACTCCCTGAAAAGCAATGTATTACTTAAGAGCAGATCAACAAAGGAATCTCAGATTGTTTTATGAATAATTTTTAAAAGCTTGGAGAAGTGAAAAGTATTTTGTATTCTACAAGAAAAAGCTAATTCTTTGAACAATAAACACATTTTTTGTATCCCTTTAATCTTCTCTGTGAGGTTTAGGGCCCCATAGGAGAGGTCCAGACCCCTGGGTTAAGACTGCTGCAATGGTCTGTATGTTTTAGGTAAAAAGTGGGATAACTTTGGTGAAAAAGTGTTAGGTTACATGTAACTGTCATTTCAACATCTAAATGTTGATAGATAGTTTACCAGACTTTTAAAATGTTTATTAAAGTAAAGAAAAAGAAGTAATTATATTTTCCTTGAAAGGTCAAACATTCATGACACTCAGAAAATCCACTTAAGTAATGAGTTTCTGTGCTTCACATGTCAGAGGCAGGTGAGAACAAATGACAGCCGCTGGTCATTTTCCACCTTCCACTGCACGATTTCACCCACACTCCACTGAGTTTAACATTTCCTCAGGGAGGCTGTGAGGTGTGAGGAGTGGTCTGATCACAGACAGGTTGCAGCTCAGCCTTATCCTCTCACCTCCCGTGCTTGGGTGTTTGCTTAATGTGGCTAAGAAGCGTCCACCCACTTCTTCTCAGCCCAGTTAACAAACATGGCCACTCCTGCCTCTCTCTGTGTCACTCATTAACTCGAGCTACTGCCTGAGAAGGTTGTATGAAGGAGATAACAGCACACTACACCGCTACAGGGCTAAATAACAGGGACAAGGCTCTTTTATATGAGGTGTTGCTTAAGGGATAAAAGAAAGTAAACACCAAGTTGAAGTTAGCATCATTTTCTTTTTTATGTGGAAATATTATTGCATGAATAGTTAAACAATTGCTTTTTTCTGAGAGTCAGGGTGTAATTAGCCTAGCTTAGCATACGAACTGGAGGCAGGCAGCAGCTAGCCTGGCTCGCTCTGTCCAAAGTTAATATACTACTCCCATCACCTCTAAAAATATATGATATACAATGTTCCCTTTAAGCTGCACGCCTGTGCAATCGCGCACTGCTCCCACTTTCTCCGCACACAGCAAAACTACGTAGCGCATATAATTACTGTGTGCGTCTGATGTTGCTCACAGTGGTCCAAGGAATTCTCAGGGAGTTTGTGTGTATGCTCAGATACATGAAAAATTAGGGGGAACATTGGTGATATAGATAATTTATATAGTTTTTTAACCACAGCAGCAGCATTACGCAAGGAATAGCACTGTGGGTCAGTTGGCCAGTTCACCACCAGGTCCAGATCTCAACAACTATTGGACTGTCATATAATTTTGACAATAAATCCTAATGACTTGGATCGTGTGACTTTTCATCTCGTGCCTTCATCAGTTCAATATTTGACTTTGTCCATCACTTTGGTTCATGACCAAATACCTTATTACAATATTACTATATATTTCAATAAGTTACCTATTGTTTTTGCATTTCTGTTTCTGTACAGATTAAACAAATGTGTACATTTGGTTCAGAAGTATTTTTTTGCTTTTGTTAGAGAAGGTCAGCTCTAAGGCCAAATCTTTAAAAAAAACAAAAAACAACATCTATCACAAAATGTTGACTGTTCCTTTAAGCAACACCAGATGTAGAGCAGAAATGTCATCCAGTTAATAAATAAGCTCGGGGCAATGTTTTAGTAAGTCTCCTTAATTAGATACTGAATGTTGGCTGGTGTTTGGCTGCAGCTGCAGTGTGGCATCAAGAGGCCGGTGCAGACCACAGCTGAACGTCTGCTGCACAGAAATCACAGGGTGAGTGGACTCACTGGGCTGTTCTTCTTGTGGCTCTGGACGGTGAAATCTGGACAGAAGAGCAGGTCGGCGATGGCCAGCAGCAGGGATTCAGCCAGCGGTCGAGATTCATCATCATCGCCATCTTCATCCAAACGCTAGAGAGACAAGTTCAGAGATGTCACATGACACAGTTACACAAATGATTCATATTTGAATATGGAATATGCCAAGAACTAAAATGATCAACCTTGACTCTGTCCAGACTTATCCCATTTCATGAGTTTTTCCTCTGTTGAATCTTAATTTGCAAAGAAACAACTAATTCTAGCTGATCACATGAATGCAACAGGACACATCAGTCATCAGTCTGCTCCTCTATCAGCTGTCACTGATTCCCAAACTGAAACTCGTCAGACACAGGAAAGCAATATTCATTAAACAGTCTTAAAGACACAGGAACAGTGACCTTGTTTATTCCTGCAGTTACAGTGAAAAACCAGACAGGTTTCCTTCTTGAGATACTGAACATTTTCCTCTCATTACTTTTCTGATTTGTGTAGTTTTAGGCACAAAAACACCAGAAACTACAGCCTCAGAAATCAGCACCTACTGCCTCGTCACCATTACAGGTGTTGATTAGTATTAATAGTTATTCTGTCCACACCCAGTATTTCCCTGCAGAACAACAAACTGAATTCATACGATTACAAACAGCGCATTAGCCTGATTCAACTGCTGCAGCTCTGCTTTTTACCTCAGTCCCACACTTTAATTAAGGGACATCCAATCCTTCCTTAATTCAGCCACTGGCCAGCGGGAGGGGGAGATACAATATGGCCAGTGTTTGGACTGTGGTCCCCGGCCGACCAGGTAACCAGAGAACCAGCAGCCGTCAGGAGGACGAGGGGGAGAGGTGGGAGAGGAGGGAGGGGGTGGTTGGCTTTGGACAGTGACCTCAACAGCATCAACAGCAGCAGCAGCAGTCTCATGTTACACTCCATATCCTGCTCTGAAAATCAGGCAGCACCATCACTTCTAAGCGGTGTAGATTATTAGAGCTGAGAAGCTCAAAGGGCTTCAAATCCTCAGATGTGTGCAGAGCTGAATGGCTGCTGATGGAGTAAACTCCACAAACTGTCTGCAGAGGGATAGGATTCCTCTGTCAGCTGCTTGTCTCAGGCAGCAGAGGTTTTGTACAACAACTGCAGCTGTGAATCAGATCAGTCTGAAGGCTTTTTTCATGATTTCTTTCATTAAATGTCTACCAGTTGTGTTGAATAAGCAAAAAAAAAAAAAAAAGAATTAAAATTACAATTCATTCTTCTATGGTAAAAATACAGATTATAGCTGCTTCAAAGATACCCTGTGGGGTTTTCTTCTAAACAAAGAAAGTTGTGTTTACATTCTGTTTCTTAGCCAAACACACTGCGTGAATCTTTGAGCAGCAAATATGTTGAATGCAGCCACTTCCTCATAAAGCTGCTTTTTGTAAATATTCTGAAACCTGCATTGTTTATTTCTCCTCCTCCTTTTCCCATGCCGTTTGCTACCTTCTTTGAGTTTTGGTTTAGCCACTCCAGCAGCAGTGCTGGTATGTTGGCCCACTACTTTGGTTCAGATCTGAAACCCTGTTTCTTTCTTTTTTTTTTTGCCAAAGGTTGTGTCAACATGTTAATGTAATTAATCTCTGTCTCCACATCAAACAGAAAACAGCTCTGCCAGTTAATGCCTTCCTGTCAATTAAAAGTATGAAAACAGTCATTTAGATAATAAGAATGAGGAAGAAAGAGGCTGAAGAGACACAGCTTTCGGGTCTTACAGTAAATACAGCATGGGCGCACACACACACACACACACACAAGCTGGTTTGTAATTTAACTTGTAGAAACAGGGCTAGTTGCTTCCTCAATGCATTCCTTTTGTATTACAGTCCACTCACAGAACTTAAGTAGATCACAGCATCACATTCTCTTTCACCAGCTGAGATCATTTACGAACTTAACTGTGACCACTCTGCAGTTTCCAGCCTCCACAGTGCTGAATCTTTACACTTATCATGATTACTGAGCAGAGGGAGCCAGACTGAGTGTCAAACAGGAAGTGACACTGCAGAGAATGGTGCAGCATGAGTGTTTGTGAAGGATGGCCTGGCATCTCTGCACCACCTCCTGTGAGAGATTTAGTGTCATGTCAGACTCATACCCCTGCTCTGCCAGCTCCGGGCACGGTGGACCAGAAGAAGCCTCTCCAGTCGGCGTCCTCGAAGATGTAGGGCAGGATGCGGGTGAGCAGGCGGGTGCAGTTCAGGACAATCTGACGCTCTCTCTCTGAGGGGCAGCCCGACTCCGCGCCCTGGACCAACCTCTCCACTGCCTGAGAAAAAAAAAAAAAACACAAACCGTGAGGCTGTACTGATGCTTTTAAAGTCATCACAGGGTCAAATAAAGACGATCACCAGCAAAAAGAAAATTTTTAATTTCAAGTATTTTTAAATAGTTCCATTGATTTCTGTGATAAGATTCCTTGATTCAAGTATAACATTCTTTGTACAGTGTACACATCATATGAGGTCCAAGGAACACTGGATCCAGACTTCACATTCACCCAAAAAAACTTTTCAATTAATTGCAATTGGATATTTGTCAGGTTATAGGCAGTCCCCTCTGTCCTTGAGTACAGGCCGTAACAGCCCCTTTAATCACATATATTATATGTGTTGTAGCTGTGTAGTGAAAAGCAGAGTGATATGAAAAAGTTTCATGAGTCTAAGAGGAAGGAGAAATGTCTTAACCCATAAAGGAGTACAGACACAGCCTTCAGTGCATCTAAAAAAATAAAAATCACTAAACCGGACGTTAAATGCATGTGGGCTGGACAGTCCAGATCTGATATTACAGGTTAAAGTAACATTTTGACTGCAGGTTGTTTAGTTCTGACTGAGTAGTTTTAAATTGTGGTGACGCTATTTTATTTTTTTCACCACCAGGGAAACAAAAAAGGAGAAAAGCAAGTAAACAAGAGAGAGAATAAATTAGCTAAACCATGAGGTGGGTGACAGAAGAAATATGAGAACTGCTGACAAAGTCTTTTAACAGTTATCAAATGATGTGCTTTCATTACTGTGCATCGCTTAATACATATTATTCAAATATATATATGCATAAAAATGCTAATTAGCATTTTTTGACACTAGCTCTGGTATGATACTTGGATTTTAGTATAAAACCAAACCTCATTTTGAGAGATATAAGTCATTCATACAGAAGCAGAACAAGACCATTAAAAAACTGATTTAAATCAAAAAAGGAACAGAATCAGAAATTCAAAGCCAACTTTCAGACTGTTTGACACAGAGCTGTAAACTTGTGATTAAAGTCACAAAAATGAGAGGCAGAGATGTTGACAGCTGGGAGACTTGACTTCCTACAGTTTGAATTGAGAGTAAAAACATTCCTTGTCAAGTTTAGACCTTGTAAAATTTTAAAATGTCTGCCAGCCAGGCCTTACATTGGCACACATCTTAAAAACTGAATTATTAGGCCTTTGGACTGAACTTTGATCCAATTACATAAACATGCTTATGTAGACTTGTGACTTGACTCTGACTTGTCATTAAAGACATGAAAGCAGCTCAGACATTTTGGTTGGTGTCAACAAAGTATTCAGAATCTGACCCTAGTTAGAGCGTATTTACTTAA
The DNA here is from genome assembly GCF_001640805.2 of Lates calcarifer. Classification (NCBI taxonomy): domain Eukaryota; kingdom Metazoa; phylum Chordata; class Actinopteri; family Centropomidae; genus Lates; species Lates calcarifer. The sequence continues at coordinate 16,646,421 of NC_066855.1, read as the reverse complement.
TTTCAGTTAAAAATTGTTCTTTATTTCAAGAAATCTTGAAACTTGTGTCTTTATTTCACTTTTTCTCATCTGTTATATGCTTTAACATAAATGACCTTTAACCTTTACAACCTGACACTCACAGTGTGGGAACAACAAACAGCAGCATTCCTTTCACCCTGACTGTATCCAGGATGGATCAAGGCATAAAGACTCCTCGCTGCCTGTAACTACTAACACCTGACAGATGACATCCTGTTGGGGGCGGGGGGGTCTGTGCAGGTTACCTTGTAGCAGAGGGTTGCCAGGTTTGACGGAGACTCCTCTCTGACGGCTCTGATCTCAGCTGCCGGCACCAGGGCGAAAACATCCTGGACGGTGGTGGAGGCGTCGACCCAGAACTGATCCCAGAAGGCATCGTCTGTGGCTTCAACAGGCTGCAGGAGAGGACACACAATCAGTCTGTGTACAGCGTGTGTGTGTGTGTGTGTGTGTGTATGTACAGCTGTTTGGGCAAATTCCATGTTTTGTTCATTTTTGAAGAGAGGGAAATACCTGCAGCAAACAGACTTCAGACATGAGCCTTTGCTTCAAATGTTAATGCATTGTTACTTTAGATTTCATCAACTTAAAAAACACGCAACATCCATGGGCTCCTGTCAGCAACTGCCTGAGGGTCTGGACATGAAGTTAACCGATGCTACAAAGCAGAGGAGGCTATAATAAATGTTGTGGAAGTCAAGACAAGATCTGGAAAATCAAGAATATTTCCAGATAAAACTGCAGCCCTGCAGGGCAGAGAGGCAAAGCCAATCACCACAGGTTTGTTTGGAGAAAAAAAAGCAGCAATACAAAACCTTGTCAACTATTGAGCATGGGGGTGGAAATGTTCTGGTTTGGGTTTGTTTGAAACATCTCAAAGACAGAGGGGAGAACAGATTTCACTGAATATCAGTAGATTCTGGAGGCAAATGTCCCGCAGTCAGTCAAGCAGATATCAAAATCCACCATGAACTACTTCAATTAACACAAGCTGAACCTGCTGGATTGGCCCCGACAGAGAACCATCACCTCTGTCCACAGCAGCCTCATCCCTGAGCTCTAAGCTCACAGCGAGGACAGCAGCTGTGATTCTGCAGACACTACTTCATAGATTATTCATGACACAGCAGCTAAATATAAATGAAAACAGAATGTAATATTGCTAATCATCATCATGAAATCAACAGAGCTCTTGAAATTATGATGGTGTTCATGACTTTTTATGTTAATTTAAAACCTTTTCCATTTATAAAAGTGAATTTATTACAGACAAACTGTTATCCGCCACTTTACTGTAATTACTTCCTATTTCCTCTTTGATAGTTTTATCCCTGAAATGTGGTGGGAAGTAAGTTTTAAGTTAGGGTTAGGGTCAGTCTGCTTCATCTAAACTATTAATGTTTCATATTTTTGTTTGACTTAAATGATCAGTTATCATAATAAGTGCAGATTACCTTTCTGTCAGTTGACTAAACTAACTGTTGCAGCTTTAAGTCACATACACACAGCACTGAGTAACAGCTGGTAACAGCTCATGTATCTACTTAGTTCCACCTTAAATGCACCTGTCAGATACGCATCTCTGCTGCCTGTTAAAAAAAGACTTATTAAAACAAACATTTTTCAGAGCACGTGCGACATGTTCAAGTTACTTAAGGATCATTTAACTAAATAAATAAGAAATGCTGAAGACCCAGTTTATCCAGAGGCAAAAACGAACGTTTTCTGCCTCTAAAAGTGCAAAAATAATGACATTAACAGAAATATTCCAGGAAGTAAAAGTAGTTCTTGTCTGAAAATCCTCATTTCTTATCAGACTGCAGTGTTTTTCTCTTGTTTTCCTCTCCACTTCGTGTTATCAGGACTGCAGTTCGGGCTACCATCTGGTACCAACTTTATCTCCACAGCCTGAAATTAAACCACAACCGACGCGCTCCGCCGCACGTTTCAGTATTTTATTCTAGAATAAAGCGAACAGACCTGTGTTTTGGTGGTGAGCTGAATCACCGCCTTCCTGAAGTGAAGCTTGCTGTCGGCGTTTCCCATTTTCTGTCACAAACCTCCTGCTGTCTGTTTGACTCCGCGTTAACACTGAGTCGCCGTAAAGGAGGATAATCTCTCTCATCCACCGCTCACGGCCGCTCTGCGTTACTGGCGCGTTCAGCTGCTGCTCGGAAACTACAGCTTCAAATCTGTGTACGTCGAATACACCTGCTGCTGTTGTTTATGTAGCCTTGTATCCACATCATTAAACACTTAAACAAAATAAATAAAAGAAAACACTGACAATGACAGTTACCACCACAACAAATTCAGAAAATTAAAGCAAAACAACAAAAACCCAAAAATCGCATTTGATTTAAATTAAAATGTTTTTATAATACCCAAAAAAAATAAAGGTAAACCACATTGCCTTGATGTGGTTGTTACCTTATGCTTTAGCTTTATGTACATAAAACATAACAAAAGTGTTCTACATGTCATAAACAAAAAACTATGTTAGCGAAATAATTCAGTAAACAAATAAAAGTACATCGAAAACATCAACAATGAAATAAGAAAAACTGTAAAATAAACAAATCTAACTTACTGTAAATGTAAAAATTACAATTTTTGCTTCTGACCTAATGCAACACACCGTGTTTGTCTCTCCTGTTTCTCAATCTACTTAATGTGTTTGACAATTCCTACGGCACTTTAATGTAACGTCGGACAAGCAGGATCCAAACTAGGCAACTTCCGGGATCCTAATGTACATATTTGCTTTCATTCACACTACGTATTGTTAAAAAAATAAAAATAAAAAAAAATAAATAAAAAAAAAAGAGTTTAAATTTACATATGAAACAAGAATGATGATGACAGTGCCTTTTGTCATCAAATGTAGCATTATGGTAGTTGTTTTGTGATTTTTCTCCTGCTTTCCTCACCAGTTTAATTGTCCAAAATGAGACAGTGAAGTGGACATGGGTCCATCATGATACTTCAGGTACAATCAGGATAAATGAGTTCTGATATTAACAGAGCAACAGTGACATCCAGTGACTTCATCTTGTCCCCAGACCTCACTGAAAAACAAACCAATTAGGCAAATACAACAGCAGTCAGTGTCTTCAAATCCACTTTAGATTTATGTTATCAGTTATCAATTAAATGTGTTGTATTAAAAATACACTGAATACTTAAAATTCTGACTGAAAGGAACAAAAGATAATTAAGCACAATGTCTTTCCTCCTTTTTTCCCTGTACAATAGTTCAATACTTATACTTAATAAATAATAATATTTAAAATAACATACCTAACAGCTGCTCTGGCACTGTTTTTTATTTTTATACTCATTTCACTTTCATTCTCTCTATTAGAAAAGTAACACAGTGAGTTTATTCTTACTGTGTACAGCATTTTAAAATGAAACAATTCACAGGCAAAAATCATTTCTGAGTTCGACACAGCAATTTAAAATCTACAGTCTTTTTATAATCTTAACTCTGGGTCTTGGGTTGGTGACCATGAATAAATCTGTGATCATTGTTTATTGTTACGATTGTTATGACAGGAAAACAAAGATCTACATAAAAAATCTACAAAAAATTATGCCAATAATTTCACAGTAACAACGTAAATAAATCAGTTTAAACCATACTGCACTTCTTGGATATAGACCCTGAAAAAACACAGAATTTATCAGAATTTAACTAAAATAAAATGCATAAAGACTCCAGGCAAAACACAGCATTCACATACAATTAAAAGATTATATACGACACATTTAAATGAATACAGGAACAAACAAACAAAGAAGTAAAATCATAAATAAATGAAACATTTCTGAGTCAGATTCGTTTTGTTTCAGATTTTTAAAGTTGCTTGTGTTTTTTTCTGTTTGCAGATGCTCCTATAACAAAGTCCAAATGTATTATCTGGCTGTGAATATTTTAAAAGCACATTACAGACACCTCATGACCTAACATTAGACACCCATTAAGGACTGAAACCATTTCTTCTTCATTTAGTCATTATTAGTTCATGGACCAGTATCAGTTTCCCAACAGATGTTGTGTTGTCACTGCTGAGACTTTCTGAGGCGTCACAGGACATGGAAACAAAAATGCCGTGGGTTTGTTATTTCCAGACAGTTACAAACATATTTAAAGAGCTTATCTCATCACTGATCTAGATTCATTTTAATCCAGAATCTGTAAAATTCACCATGTAAACAGCTGCAGCTCTGATCTGATCTCACAGTGTCTGACATACCAGAGTTATTGATATGCTTCCTGAGAATTAATGAAGTGGATTAACAGCTCTGACTCATTCACTCGCCCTTGCAAACACCTATTTCTTCACACCAAATCAAATGTCTGAGAACTCCTCAGCCAATCACGTTCCCCCCCCCCCCTGCCCCCCTGCACGCAGGAGACAAAACAGAATAAACCCTGAGGAGCCTCTCATACAACTCTCTGCAAGCACGCTCATGCAAAGTCTGCTTGGATTTCAGTCAGCGAGGCGACATGATAGCGACGAAAAACTTTGGTGTTTTAATATGGACCCTGGCAGCCCTGACAACAATTGAAGCTGTAAGGACATTTTTATCTTACTTATGGAGAGAATTTGCTTTAATTTTCATGAATTTATCAGACTTTTTATACTTTCAGGGCTCGTGGAGTGAAGGTTCTGTTTTTTCCTCCTCCGCCTCATCCTCCTCAGCCTTCTCATCTTCGTCCTCCTCGTCCTTCTCATCCTCATTCTCCTCTTCCGTTGAAAGTTCAGGTGAGAAACCCTAAATTTTCTCAAGGCGTTCTGGTTCTGTACATTGGGTTCAGGCTGTATTGAGCATGTGTGTCATTTCACTGGTTAGGTGGGATCTGTCTTAATGGAGGCACCTCTGTCCCATCCCTGACGACTCGTGAACACATGTTTTGTTTATGTGCTGATGGTTTTGAGGGAAGACAATGTGAAACAGGTGAGGAGCTTAACTACAAGCCAAACTGTTTTCTTTGTTTTCACATTTTTCATCCAAAAAAAACAATAACAAACCCCTGCTGTTTCTTTAGCAAAACTACTCGGTCCTCACTGTTATGAGGGTGTAGGGTTGTACTACAAAGGCACGGTGTCTTCATCAAAGACTGGAAGAACATGCGAGGAGTGGGATTTGGACACCAGGCAGCGATACATGTCTTCAGATGTGAATGCAGGGAAGCACAACTACTGCAGGTAGGCTGATAAAACATATTTTGGCTTTGCATTCACTGACGTCCACTGGTCACTGCTCACTAATGCTGTCTACAGATTGACTAATGGATCTGCACACATTTACTTGAACTCAGTCACACAGGCTTATGGTCCTCCTCGGCTGCTGCGTTCCTCCAAGGATCGTCTTTGGCATTACCACACAAGGCATTCTCAGTCCAGACTGTTCTTGTTTGTGGTTTGAGCTCAAAAATACAACCAATACAACAACAAGAGTATCCCACTCTACCTTCAAGAATATCTTGAAGAGTCATCTCTTCTGAGAGTACCTCCTCTACCACTCACCTCTAACACCCTAAGTAGCTCTTTCTGTGGACCTCTTTAACTGATCTCCTTGAACCTTGTCTTATTTAACAAATGTAGGGTTTACTTCAAGGTCTCCTAATGCACTGAAGCTTTGGTGTTGTCCCACACTATGTTGCTTTGAGGGTCTGCCAAATGAGTATATGTAATCTGAAATAAATAAGTTATGTTGTGGACAGTAGTAGCTCAGGTGATTGAGCAGATTGAACATCAATCCTTGGAGGTTTGATGGCCAAAATAATTTCCTCCAAATTTCAGTTTCCTCTTTAAAAAAAGAGACCTTATATGGTATTAAAAAGTCCTAAATTTAATTAGCTATGGTCTTAAATCCTGGTACACTTTGTGGGTAACCAAAAACGTTTGATGGATTTTATGTTCTTCCCACAGAAATCTTTACTTCAGACGTCGTCCGTGGTGCTATGTTCGGAGAAACCACCGGCTGGTGTGGGAGTACTGTAATATCCCACATTGTGGCTCAGAGTCAGGTAAGTTCATGTTCTCTCTACAGTCTCCAAGAAAATCTAATCCAGAGTGCATGCTTCACCAGAGTTAAAAAAAAAACATCTCTAATCTCATACTTCCAGCTCCACCTTCACCTTCACCTTCACCTTTACCTTCACCTGTACCCACAGAGTCACAGCCAGGTGAGTTCACCACCTTACTGAACAGTAAATGTTGACTGTAAGGCTTAGGAGTTGGCAGAAATGGCTGATCAGGGTTAGGGAATAGAGAAAAATAGATAGGGGAACAGACCTCATCACACCGTCTGCTCCTTAACATCCACTCTTACTGAATTAATTGTGTCCCATTTTCATGCTTTTCCCTCAACTGTTTTGAACTCTGTTTAATCCCCCAGCTGCAGAGTTGACATGTGGCCAGCGCACCCAAAGAAAGCTGATGAAAATCGTGGGTGGAACAGTTGCCACTGTGGAATCCCACCCGTGGGTTGCTGCCATATTTTGGCGCAGCAAATCCAAAGAGAAGGTTTTCCGCTGTGGGGGGAGTCTGATCTCCTCCTGCTGGGTCCTCACAGCTGCCCACTGTTTCCCAGACGGGTAGGAAGTGAGGTCATTTACTGTAACCATGGCAGGTGCTGGAGAAGAGCAGGATGATCGGACTGATTGTTGTGAATTTGCCTTTCAGCTCAAACACCAAAGAGCGCCGCTTCTCCGTCATCCTGGGGAAAAATGCTCTGAATGAAACAGACCTGACTGTGGAGCAAAGATTCAGGGTGGAAAAAATCATCATCCATGAGGGGTTTGACAACAGTGAAGGCAGCTTCAACCACGACATCGGTATGAACATGCCTCTGAATAACAATCTGTGATGTGGTTTTTTCCATAAAAAAAACAGTTTGCCTCCTGCCTTCATACAGAATCTATGAATATTCAATTATTGTTTGGTTCAAAAAGTCCTACCTATCATTTTCAATGCATGTGCAATGCAGAGTTCAAGTTTCCAAATCACTCTTGTGTAAGTTGCAAATTAGACCAGGATTGGCTTCCTGGCTACTTGTGATGACAAATCATGCTCGCAGATACACACCTCAGACATAGAGTGCAGAGAAACTTTTAATCTTCAGGAGATGAATTTAAAAAGAGAAACTCTGCACATGCATCATTCATTAAGGAGACTTTAAATGTGGATGATGGTGTAATGTAATCAAAGCAGTAAGTCATTTGTAACTGTCTTGCAGCTCTGATGAAGCTGAGGGCCAATCAAGGTAAGTGTGCAGTAGAGAGTGACTCTGTGAGGACGGTCTGCCTGCCACCACCTCAGCAGCGACTCCAGCCTGGTGTCACCTGTGAGATTGCTGGATATGGGAAAGAGAAATATGGTGAGGAGAGTCCTCTGAATGCTGTTGAGCTATCTGACTGCAATTTACAGAAAAGATTATGTTCATCCAGTTTAGCCCAAAATTGTTGGAGGTATTTAACAGCTTTTCTTCTTCCCAGCTTTGTGGTACAGGTCTCAGTACCTCAGAGAGGCTCAGGTGAACCTCCTCGCAGACGATGTGTGTCGACACAAGGACTATTATGAAAACATGATCACTGACAACATGTTTTGTGCTGGTCGTCCTGACTGGAGCCAAGATGCCTGTGAGGTATTCCTACATGTCTGGACTTGATTAGGCTGTACTTCCACAGATCCACTTTGCTGATTTCCTTTAATACTGCATGTCTCCTTCCCACAGGGAGACTCAGGAGGGCCTCTGGTGTGTGAGGTCGACAACAGGCTCTTCCAGTTTGGAGTTATCAGCTGGGGTGACGGCTGCGCAAAGGAGTTTCGACCCGGTGTTTACACCAGAGTGACCAATTATAACAGATGGATTGACGAAAAGACCAATCTGTCCATCACTGCTGGAGCCATGTTCCCTCAGAAGTGAGACTGTTAGCTGAGGACACAAACTGTGGCTGGAACAACTAACTGCAGCACCAATGTGTATTAATCCTCTACTGAAAATAGTCCATGACAAGTAGTTCCTCCTGTTTGAGTAACATTTTATTAAAAAGAACAGTGCCCAGCTGTTTAAGAAGATTTCTGAGCTTAAAATCAAAACTCTATATTTGTGAGCAGTTTTATGAAAATCCTCACATGAAGCAGTGGGCCTGGACCCGAGAACCGCAGACAGGTTAAGGAAGTCAGAAAGTATGAGAGTCAGACTAACACATTGTGGTTTTGGTCTTTTTAGGGATCTGTAGATGATCAGAAAAATATTGAATATTATATAAGGATGAGTGGTTTTATTTTACAACATTTGCTACATGTCATGTATAATTTACATGACAGAAATAAATGGAAACCCATGGCCACCTAGAATGGAGCACTAATATCATGTACAACATGCATCTGAAAATGGTTCGCAAAATATAAAGGGGACACGATTGGTGTTTTCTTTTTTTTTTTTTTTTTAAGTCCTTTAACCTATTTTTCAAGCTTTTTTTTATTTATTGTTTTGTTTGGTAAAGAAATTTAATATCACACATACAGTATAATGTAGCTTCAGTACCAGCGTATTTGCACTTGTTGAAATCAAAGTTGTTCTATGGTAGTTGGGATTTTTTGCTCTGAATGTCTGGCTTTTATTTCTATATTCTATAGAGAAAGGATTTTCAGATATAGATCCTATTTTAATATTTTTGTATAATATTCATTGAAGATTTTATCTACAAAGATCCATGTGAACATATTGTCTTCAGTGAGGGAAACATACACAACCAAACTGTTGCATATATACTTTGTAAGCTTTTAACTGTTAAATCAATTTTCTGTGAAGTAAAATCTGTTGTTTTGTGTCCCATAACTGCTGCTTCCATCTCTCTGGAAGGTTGAAAAAGGGTTATTAACAGGTTGTCACATTCTTAGTGCTGACATTAATTAAAATAATGATCAGGATAAAATCACTTGTACAGAATCATGTCACAGGCTTGCCATGATGTTTGTACTGGGTTATATTGTACATATTTTATATTGTGTATGTTCTATATTTTCATGTGTTTTACACCAGAGCCTCAACAGAAATGACTGTTAAACATCTGCATCAGTACATCAATAAAGTGGACAAATATCTGAAATAAACAAAGAAAGTATTTTTCTTTATAACTGGCATCACTGACAAAACATATGCATACATGTAACAAAAAACCAAGATAATGTTTTGATGCAAACTTCACACAAGTGATATCATAACCGATAATCTTACCAATTATCTTTCTTCAAATTCATGTAATGGCTGATGGTTGTCCAATAATGCTCTGTATATAGTATATACTATAGATAGTTATTGCTTATTTAAAAGAAGAGGAGTCAGAAAAAGATGCTCTAATTAAAGACCAGTGTCTAGAATTTAGTGACTACCTCGTGGTGAGGTTGTAGATTGCAAGATTGGCCTCCAGATATTTTGCCACTCTTGTCAGGTCGCAGTTTGAAACTTATTAAATATTAACTGTACTTCTCTGTTAGCCTTTTCATGGGGGATTTCACCATAACTGAATGACAGCTATTAGATAGATTTAAAGCTTTAGCTGAGTATGTAAGTTTTCTACCAATTCACTTTTTTCACTTCCACTCTGGTTAAAGGTGTATTAATAGTGCTTGCAGTAAATGAATATTTACTTGTGCCTTGCTTAACAATGGACAAAAAGGGCTTCAGTTATGTATATTTTATAAGAAGGATGGTGCTACAGTGTGCTGCATGTGAAAATCAACCTACAGGAGCTTGTTCATTCACTGACATTCTTATGGCCACTTGAAAGACTAAAGCTGTGTCCTGACTTATTCATCTTTTTCAAACTGCATGATTCAAAATTTCATCTTTTTGGGCAAACAGAAGGAAAGTGTTAGAAACCACTTTATATGCACCTACATATATGATGTATTTTATAGGGTAATCAGGTAATTCACTGATCAACCCACCTTTTGTGTCACCTGTGTTGTGACCATTTTTTCAGGAGAATATAGAAAGTACATTAATTTTCAGTGCGTTACATCAAGACAAGATGATCAAAATCAAACTCTGGTCATGAGAAAATACTTTTTACAATGTAGCCTAAATAATCTATATAATCTACTATATATCTGTGTGTATTCAAATCCCAGTTCTGAGTGGGGATGCCTTCATTTGTCAGGTTATTTAATTCTACTGTAAAATAGATTAAATGCTGGTAATGAGAAGTCGTGAGATCAGAGTGATGTCAGATGTGTTTTTATGGATTATATAATCATAGTCTAGAAAGCAAAAAGACTGTACTTTGGCCACAAGATGGTGCTACAATTTTACAAATCAAAGAAGGGCAACAACACAGGTGAATCACTTAATCACTGAATGCTGTAATTATGCTACAGGATGCCTCATATATGATCACTGAAATTTCACATTAAGTCACTAATGCTACACACCTCCTCCCCAGGTGTGGTCCCCTCATGTTGTCAAAGCTTTTCATAAAACAATTGACAGCTTGACTCATCGAGATATTGATATTCATCATTATCACCTCATTAAGAGAGAGAGAGGGAAGTTGGCAAACAGAGAAGTATGATAATATGGTAGTTTTCAATCTGTCAAACTGTGACTGAACTTGAACTGATGCTGAATATAGAGCACCCTCTACTGCTCTTTGATTCTCAATGGATGTAATGTTCTGTGGATTAAAATGAGTTTTCTTTTACATCCTAGGAAAGAAATACAGTATGCACACATACTGCATGTTCATATACTACTACTAATAATAATAATAATAATAAACTACATTTACTCAAGCTGACTGTAGTGACATTCTGAACTTGAGCTGCCTGGAAAGTTTCAAATACTTAGCAAAAGTGTGTGAGGTCTATTGCACAGTACCTGTTCTTCAAGAATAAAACACACATATATTCATCTACAGAAACACAGTGGAACAATGTGATATACCAGGGGTTCATGGGGGAAAAAAACAACTTTGGCAGTTCACAAGATAGTATAATACAGTTTGCATAGCCAGTGTCTTTAAGGGTTTGCAGATAATTAATTGAGCAGATATTGTTGTAAACTTCTTAGTGTAATGTGTAATATTTCACAGCTTGGCAGATTTGTACAGTCATTAACAAGACTTACTTATTATGTTTGTGCTGCCTTTATTCTAAACATACATGAGCTAAACATGTACTTTGGGGGATGATAGGTGCAGAATGGTTTCTATTTTTTTCTTTAACATTTCAAACATAGTTTTCTGTTAACTGTACTTTGATGAATATGAAGTTTTGCCAAGATGACAAAAAGACATGGGAGCAGCAAAGACAATGAAGTGTTGTTAAACCAGCTAGACGACTGTATAAGCAAGCACAAAAGTTGGTATGGAACATTACTGTGGTTCTGTTTGACAGACTGCATAATGCAGGTATCAGGAGAGATTAAGGGTGACATGCAACAAAGATCCCCAACCAGACTGCAAATCCCTGACATTACATGGTCAGTACCTTAAACCAGAATGCCTTGTTATTCTTCATTTAAATTAAGTTTGCAGGATGGCACTGTGACTCCATGGTTAGCAACGCTTTTGCTTTATCAACAGTAACAACGATTCCTAGTCTTGTCTTTTTGTTCTCACCCATAGTCCACAAATATGCATGTGCTGAGAATAAGTACACATCTGCAGCATTGGAGGAAGTAGTCAGATACTATATTTAAGTCAGGGTAGCAGTATAACAATGCAAAATTACTCATCCTGCCTCAGTAAAAGTACAGTTTTATCAGCTGATGTGCTAAAATATCAAAGGGAAATACTCATTTTGTGGAAGGGTGTTCCCTATAACTTATGTGACATTATTAGATTGCTAATTCTGATGTATCAGTCAGGCAACTAAAAAGGGTCATAAAATAATTCTGAGGGGTCATTTACAAACAGTGTAGTTGTTTTGCAGTTCTTTGTGGTTATTATGCATCTTTTTCTGCGTCGTGTGTTGTTGCTTTGCATCTACTTTGTAATCACAGTCATTGCACATCCTCTTCTATTTTATTTATTTTGCATGTCTTTCAGTACTGTAGATGAAGGCAAATGGGCTGTGACAGATTTAAAGACCTGTTCAGTGACCCACCCACGTGCAGTCAGGCTTTTTGTGTGTTTGTAACCTGCTCTAGTGACTGGCTGGGACGCCTGTACTTCAAGTCAGTGCATGCTGGGACTGACTCCACCTCCACCAACCCCATAGTGAAAAGACTGACTGGATACATGTAAGAAATGAACTAGAAACTATAATTCATGACCAACTGCCATGATGTGTTACTTTAGATGAACTGGTCTGGAGGGTTTGGGCTTCACCTAAGAAGAGTCATCACCATCAACAGATCAGCTGTCTGATGGGTGTGGCTGCTGCTGTTTACCCCTAAAATCCTACCATATATTCAGGTATTTCACCCAGCAACTGTCAACCACTGACAGCTGATCTATTGACCACCAGTACTTTTCCATCAAGAGCTGAACTGTTTAAATTACACTAGAGAAAATACCAAATGTCGCCGTGCACCAATCTATGTTCGGACTATCAACTTAAGAGTTAAAGTTATCACATATACTGACATCACATGCTCATTGGTGCAGCCACACCTACTGGAAGCTCACAGCATGTGAGGTGTGTCTTTGTACATGCCACTAAACCGAACTCTGTCTTCCTTTCAGAGGACTCTCTGCCATCCTGGGTGTGTGACATAAAGAGACGTAAGTACATTTACTTTGAGATTCTTGTGCAGAATTCACTAAAAGCTAGAACAATTTCAAAAGGCAAATGTAAAATGTTAATATTAGTGGATAAAAGTCTGTAATAATGATCAGTGGAGGTGTCTCTAGAGCTTAATTTTGTGTCCAGATGAAGTTCTACATGTTCATCTGCATGTCACAGTGTGAATCTAGAAAGGCTGTTTTCATCTAACACATCGCACACAGGTGCATGTTTAAGCAAAACCAGTGATTGTACTTCTTTGCATTTAATAAAAAGCTTCACAGCTGTTCATTAAAAGAAAATAATATTAAAAAAAACATATATAACAATATAATGATGACAAACTTAAAACAGTCTTCTTTACCTCTGTCATTCAGCCGTTTCCAGCAGCCGCCACCATGCCTGAGACCGCAGAGTCCCACTCTGTCTCCCTCACCACCAACCGCAACTGCACCATTGAGATCACCAATGTCAGCTCCACCTTCTGTCTCGTAAACCCAAAGTAAGAACCGCTGATAGACATGTGGCCTTTTACTCAAACATGAAATATTGAGTCTGAACCAATGCAGACAGTCAACACGATGCCTGAAATATACTTGAGGTATATTTTTCTTGAGTATTTCCATTTTATACAACTTTATACTTTAAACTCCATGACATTTCAGAAGGAAATATTTTATGATTTACTTTGTACTTTCTTTAATTTGTCTGTTGACCCTTTAGAGGGGCCCAACCCCTAGGTTGACAACCACTGGACTATATAAAACTAGGTCCACTTCAGTATTGTTGCACAATATATCAGTCACAGGGACCACTTTTAGTGGTAATGGAGTATTTTTACATTGTGATACCAGTATATTTATGCAGGTATGATGATTACATCTACCCTCTTCTACTCTCCAGGGTTCACATGGAAAGTGGCTTCTCCTTCAGCCCTCCACAGCCCACTGTGCGCACCACCAAGAGCGAGGTGTGCTCTTTCACCAAGGACGACAACACGGCTTCAGGTGCTGTGGGCGTCCTGACCTATGAGCTGTTTCGACATGCGCAACCGCCACTGCAACGAGCTGATGGCCATCATGTTCTCAGTGCCTTTCGACTATAACTTCTACAAGAACTGGCTGGGGGTGGGCATCTTTGAGCACACGCGAGCCTGTGATGAGAAGCTGTTCAAGCACATGTATGAGGGGAAAGACTTCACTAACTTTGTGCGCCAAGAGGCCAATGGCTCGGGGGTGAAGTACACCGGAAGGGCATTGGACGTGAGGGCCTGCATGTCTGATCAGGGCAGAGCTATGATTAAACTTGAGATGTATGACAAGATGGGCTGATAAGTCTGTTTGTATTGTTGCAAGAATGAAATGCTCTGAACCAAATGAGTGCATTGGTGTTGTAGGAACACAGTTGATGCAGATATTCCTCTAAGTCATGTCATGTATGGGTGCTTTAAATGAATAAAAAACAGTTCAACTGATTTCTTGTCGTAGACTTTTATTGCATTATCTTTAATTTGGGCAGAAAACATTTGCATGCAGCAACAAACAGATGAAAAGTGATGTAAAGTTTAAAATGAATTCTACTTCACTTTGAGTCAAATTATTACAATAAACACAATGTTAGTCAGACACAGCATGCAATGTAGAGGTATGGCATGGTTGTCTCCCCATGCAGACAGTAAATACAACATCACAGACCTAAAAAAAAATAAGGTGTGGTCCATTTGGAGACACTGAGGCATGACACAATGTCCCAGAAAACTTAACAAACCGGCTTCCAGCTTGGAAAAATAAAAGCAGTATGAAAACAAAAAGCTACAGTTAGGCTGTTATTGTTGGTTACACCCTGTCTTCATGCCTCCATAAAGCACACATACCTATGATGAAGACAGGACAAAATGTTTGAGGTGGTGAGTGATAGGAGCACTGAGGGTGTGTACTGTGGGTGGAGACAGTTTTGGGTGTCACACATTCCCCAACAAGAACGATCTAAAGTGTGAGCCCAGCGTTTCAAATCTGGCACTGCCTGAGTGAGAAGCACACCTGTGATCCGGACAGGTAAGCCGATGCTGTGTTTGTGTTGTAGAAGGATTTAACACAGTACATCTTTTATTACAGGCACTGTTAATGACAGTATGTGCATGTTTTACTGTTCCACTGCATTGTAGTACAGATCTGCAAATCACATTCTATACCTCTCCTGCTCTGTCACAGCTTTTACAAGCAACAATATGAGTGAATCAGCAGAGGCTTTGGCTGCCAACCTCAAAAGCCGGAGAAATGTCACCATCGAGATCACCAACCTCACCAATAACTACTGCTTAATGGATGCCAAGTAAGTACAACACTTTAAAGACAAAATCCAACAGAGGAGGGCTACATTGTAAAGCAGGTTTAAAATTTAGATGCAGCTTTAACAAAACTATACCAGTTTCTGTGTGTTTCTCATCTAATTTTCCCCCTATATTTTTATTCCTGTCCTTTCTTCAAAAAAGGGTTTACTTGGAGAGTGGCAACTGCCACAGCCCACCCCAACCCACCGTGCGCCCACTGAAAACAGAGGTGTGCAACTTCAGCAAGACCAGCGCCAAAGCCTGTGGTGCTGTGGGTGTCCTGACCTACGACCTGTTTGAGAGGCACAGCAACCGTGCAGCAGAGAAATTAGCCATAATGTTCTCTGTGCCCTACGACTACAACATGTACAAGAACTGGTTTGCAGTGGGAATCTTCAACCACGACAAAGAGTGCAACGAGGCTCTGTACAAAGAGATGTATTACAACAAAGAGCAGCAGGGCTTTGTGCGGCAGGAGTCCAGCGGTAGTGGGATCACATATGAGGGCTCCAACCTGGACATCAAGGCTACCATGTCCCCAATGGGCAGGGCCATTATGAAGGTGGAGGTGTGGGACAAGCTCTTCAGTGCGCCGATGCACCAGAACTACTAAGCTGGTGATTCATTTTTGTCAGAGTAATCCAGTTTGACACACAAGTGTGTAGTGTTAGATATGTTTAACCCATTGTACTCCTGTGCTACTGTACCATCTGTTCATGTAATAAATCCATAATGAGTCTGAGACGAAATGTGTGTCTTAGTGATCACTGCAAAAGAAAAAAAAAAAAAGAAAAAAAAAAAAAAAAAAAAAAACCTTTCTTGGCAAAGCTTCAGAGCAGTCCAGACCAACTCGTGGAGCAAGTTAATGTCTGTCAAAAATGATTAATCTCTGCATTTCAGTAATTTGCTCTATTTGTTGCTGATTTGAAGCACAAATATAATTTCTACTCTAATGTTCACAAAACCTCCAACAGCAGTGCCTTCTGCAAATCAGTCAATAAAAGTGTGATTTCAGTTTGAAATATAAAACAAAAGAAAGATAATATACATTATTTAGTGAGCCATAAGATAAAAGACAGATTGACTTACAAGATAGTGAGGTCTGATGTGTTTTTAAGAAATGGATTCTGTACAGATGAAACTTTATTTCCAATTCCAACTAATTCCAAGTTGCAGCAAACAGTCACCAGAGGCCAGCACAAACTGATCTCCACCAGCTGCATACTCAAGTATACCATCTAGTGGTCAAGAGTATTTGGTGCATGAAAACCTGCAGTGGAAGTGTTCCCACACCACTGCCAAAATACAGTAGACACCAATGAACAACAACATTAAAACTACTGACAGATTAACTTAATGTCATGATGATCATCTTGTTACAATTCAGTGCTCTGCTGGGAAACCTTGGATCCATCATCATCTGGATGTTCCTTGGCAACAACACTCCCCAGTGGCAGGGGCCTCACCCCAGCAGGACAGTGCTCCCACCACATCATTAAAACTGCTCAGAAATGTCTTGAGGAACACAACAAAGAGCCCGAGGTGTTGACTTGGCCTCCAAACTCCCCAGATCCAAATCTGACCCAGCATCTGTGGGATGGGTTGGAAGAGGTCAGATCCACAGAGGGCCCCCACCCCACAAACCAGAGGACCCAAAGGATCCCTAGAGGTCTCATGCCCATGCCCCCAATGAGTCACAGCTGTTTTAGCAGCACAAGGGGGACCTACACAATATTAGGCAGGCATCCCACTAATGCTGGATCAGATTGGGATCTGGGGAGTTTGGAGGCCAGGTCAACAACTTGGACTTTGTTGTGTTCCTCAAGACGTTTCTGAGCAGTTTTTGCAATTTGGGGGGGGGGGGGGGGGGGGTGTGTGCTTTGTTTGGTGGTGGTTGGCATGTGTGCAAAGTGACATCTGCAGGAATCCCAGGACCCAAAGTTTCCCAGCAGAACAATGTATTGTGACAAGATGATCATTGTTCACTTTATCTGTCAGTTTTTTTTTTAGTTTGCTGTTATTTTTCACTTCATCTGTCAGTGGTTTTAGTGTTGTGGCTAACTGGCGTATATAGTATACTTATTCTGGCATAAACACAGCCACATTGTGTCAGTCTGTGCAGGTTCAGTCTGATCCAGAGCACTGCTCATAAAAAACACTGAAAACAGTACTAAACCTGTCCTTCAGATACATCTCAAGTGTTTCCAGTGGCATCTGTCTCACATCGTATCCCCTGAACAGTAGCTTAGCCGTCTTGTTAACAGGCTACAATCTCCTCAGTGCTGTTGGGGTCGTTGCGGCCTATAGCAGCATATGTGGGAAAGGTGTCCTTCAGTTCTTTTGGAAGACTATTGTTGTAGTTCGGGCAGCAGTAGGCTGACCAAAGATACTCAGGCACAGCCACACGATGATTCTTGAGCCAGTGCTCCTCAGTCTGGTAAGGGATGATGCCGGTCACTACGTAAGCCCTTCCAAGACAGTAGGCCACTAAGGCCTTGTTGACAATCTGCTCCAGGTCCTTCCAGGGCCCTTCATTAGAGCCTTCCTTCTGAGGAACCACATTAGTGAGGGTGAAGGTGGCGGAGCGGTCCTCGTGGCTCTGGTGGTGAAGGCTGGGGTTCAAGTGGCCACGAGAGTAGGTGGAATGAGTGTAGTCCATCTCCACCGCCTGGCTGTCCACCACGTTCTGGTCCACAGGGCCTGGAGGGAAGGTGATCATGTTGCCATCAGCTCCTGGGTAGGCTAACTGTTTGTTGGAGAGTGGAAGAAAACAGTGATGACATCATACTTCATTATGCAATTCCAAGGAAAACTGACTTAATTATGTGGACAAAATATCAGACAAATGAAAATTCATGTGTCACTCTCCCAGAAACAATACTGAAAACATGATGAAAACATTGGTATGTTCGATGGAAGCTACAGCGTCCTACAGCTATATTTTGGACAATGTGTTTCCTGTTTAAACAGATCCATGAGCAACAGCCCCTGTGCACAAATCCAGCTCCATAAAGAAATGGTTTTACCAGTTTGGAGTCAAAGAACTTGACTCGTCTACACACAGCCCTGACCACAACCTCATCAAGTACCTTTGGGATGAACTGAAACATCGACTGAGAGTCAGACCTTTAAGCTATTTATGGCAGCAGGTTAATGCCCATTGTTATACACTGACTGATCACATATGGAAGTAAAATTTCAAGCAGTGTCTACATACTTTTGGCCATGTAGTTTTCTATCTAGCTATTAAATCTAAAAAGATATGAACATTACATTTGTATTATTTGCACCTGTGAGAGTAGACAAACTGTGAACCCACAAATAAGATGAGTTCTCCTTTACTGGGAGTCATTTCCTCATTTTCTTGTTATTTGCTGTCTAAAAACACAGCTGCAGAGTTTACTACCATGTGAATATATATAACTGATGATAAACTAGGAGATCAATATTTCAAATAAGTCAAATTTAATATTCTGTTTTTTTATGAGTTATATCTTTTTGAACATGTTGAGGAATCATATCACATTTTAGTGCAGATATATGGTGTTATAGCAGTTCAGACAAGCTGTTAATTTAAAGACACATCTGAATATACCAGTAAATTAAACCTCTTCACAGATCACCTGCATGAGTTGTGCATCAATTCAATATCAAAACTTTCTTCTTTGTTTCCACTAAAAACAAAGCTGAAAATCACATTTCACTTACCTTAAAAACTCAACTCTCTGTCAACTCATGTTTTAAATCAATAAATCAAACAATACAATATTTAAAGATCCTCACCTGTGGCTCATACTTCCAAGATGCTGGGGGCCTCTTTCCTGCTGGTGCTGTGTACAAATAAGCCGAGAACAATGGAGAGCGGCGCGGTCGACTGTACAACGTGGCAAATCTATACTGGTTGATGTAACGCTGGCAGATCGGGGTCCCTGCCAGGCCTTTAGGAGGCCAGGACATGTAGAAGAACTGCAGGCATGGAGCGAAATCCCCAACATCAGCTGCACACAGGCACCACGCTCCAAAGAAGACCAGGACGAACACGGACGGAGAATAAAAATGGGACATTCTGATAATCCAGCAGTCAAATGCTCAAAGGCCAAATGCAGTGGTGTGTGAATGAATTGAGAGCTGTTCCCTTTCCATTAACAAATGATGTCTAAGTGAAAGCAGAAGCAGTTTCAACATGAGTTTCAGCGTTTGTTTTGTTTTGTTTTTCTATTTATTTAACAGGAAGGAAGTCCACTGAAAGTGCTTGCTAAGAGTGTGCCAGAGGAAAAGAAAATCAAAAAAAGAGCTCTCAAAAGTGTTTCATTTATGTCACCTGGACAGTTGGAGGTCTGTGTGAAACCAAAATGAGACTATGGCTTATTTCTAGTGTCTCTCAGTTTTTTTCTCCAGAGCAGAGAGACAAACAAAGTCTCAAATTAGCCTCCTTTTAAGCTTCAAATGAAATTCCATCGAGCTCTAAAATAATTCTCAGATTTCCACAACTTTTGTGCCTCTTCTTGATCTCAGGTCGAGTTATCAGAGAGCTCTCTCCATGAACTGAATCTATTCTCATCCCAGCCTTCTGTTAGAGTCAATTCATGCATCTCAAGCTGAACTCAGACTGCAGTTTGCTCTTGTACAGCTTGGGAAACGAAAGTGTGATTCTCACTTTAGCCTAGGTGAGACAGGACAAATAGCAAGACAGGAGTCATACTTGAGACTTAAGGGAGATACCTTGCTAAGCTCCTTTGGGGAAAAAAAAAAAAGAGTAATACTAGAACAGGTGACTGAGGCGTCAGAGCTGTGGCAGAGCAAACTGACAGCTAGGACAAACCTCCACATGGTCCCTGAAACAACACCAGCCTCATGTTCATGTAGTTGGTTAAACACGGGTAAAGGCTCAGTGCAGGTACAAGACTAAACACTAAAGACAAAATTCCTACATTTAGTTAAAGACTTTAATCTGGCCAAAGAGCAGGTGTTCTTCTCCTCTACTGAACTCCATCCACTTATATTATCAACATCACTGTAGAAGAAAACCAGAATCACACATCTATACCTCTCTTTTCGTTTTTCTCTCTCTCCCTTGCCTCAACTGGGAGTTAAAATAACTGGACCTTGACTGTTTGTCCTGGTAAAAATGCAATAATTCATTTCCACTGGGCGCGGTGTTGTTACTGTATGTAAGGGGAAGTCATTGAATGAGAAGGTCTGTCCAAACTTTATACTAGTACTGTCATAACCATACATATACAGTATGTATGGGCGCACGGTGCTGCAGTGGTTAGCACCGTTGTCTCACAGCAAGAAGGTTCTGGGTTTGAGCCCCAGTTTGCCCAGGGTGGTGCAGAGTTTGCATGTTCTCCCTGTGTCTGTGTGGGTTCTCTCCAGGTACTCTGGCTTCCTCCCACAGTCCAAAGACATGCAGGTTAGGTTAATTGGTGATTTTAAATGTAGGTATGCAGTTATGTGTGTAAGCTCAAATATTGCTCCATAGCGGTTCTAGTATTGCTCATTTTTGTTTCCAAAGGAGCTTAGCAAGGTATCTCCTTTAAGTCTCAAGTATGACTCCTGTCTTGCTATTTGTCCTGTCTCACCTACAGAAACTAAAATGAGGCTGAAGTGAGAATCACACTTTTGTCTCCAAAGCTACAGAAGAGCAAACTTTGAGCAGTAATTGTCACTTGCAGACACAGTAAAAAAAAAAAAAAAATAATACATTCAAGTTCTAATCCTGTGTCCCTCTGTTAACTGTTAAAGTAAGTGAACCCTTTAAAATTGATCTGCATTTATGTATTTGTAAGTCTTGCTATTGCTACACAATCAATGTTAGCATTAATACATTTTTACTTACCAGTGTAGAAGAAACGTTGTAAGTTCAGCGTCAAGCTTCATTTCTTTTACTTGCTAAGAGCTGTCTCCAGTGGTAGAAAGCAACACCAGTGTTTTGTGTTTTGTATTGTAAACACAACAATGGCTGAAGCTTTTGGCTGGTGTCCATCACCACCACCTGCTCCTTGTTCGACTGTAGAGAGAAATTATAGCCCTGTTTAAAATATGGTCAGATTTTCATATAAATTACAGTTATGAAGAAACTCAATCTATTTTAACTAACAACACACACATCATTTTACTGTTCTGGTCCATATTTAAAACTTCAACACCATTCAAACTTTCACAGTATAGGCTGAACAAAGTATGTGAACCCCTCATCTGATGAAATCAATTAAAGCTAATTTGAGTCAGGTGTTAGTAACCCTGGAGTCCAATCAGTGAAGCAGGAGATGTGGGTTAGAAATACTTTGACTTATTGGGTGCCCCTGTAGCCGAATGGTTGGGGCACATACCACATGGGCTCATGTACTCCTAAGCCAGATTTCCCTAAGGAGCTGGTCCCTGGATCGACTCCCAGGGTGGCCAGACCTTTACTGGTGTGTCATTCCCCTGCTCTCTCTCCCTGTTTCCTGTCTCATCTCCACTGTCCTATCCAAATAAAAGTGAAAAAAAGAAATACTTTGACTTATAAACAACACATTTTGATTTTGCTCACAAGAATCATCTGCTGATATGAACCATGCCTCACAAACAATAGATCTGAGAGGAATTAGGATCAAGAATTGTTAATTGCGTAAAGCTAGAAAATGTTACATAGTCATTTCATACAGTTTAGATATTTACCAGTCCAGAATTAGACTACATTTATACAGGGTAGGCGTAAGACAACAGGTTCCTATGCAAGATTTTCTTTTGGGACCCTCTTTACCTTGCCTGGCTATATATGAGTGATTATATATCTAGAAAAGAGGTTTTCAAAGGGCAGCTACCTGTGGAGGTTCTCTAGGCACATGCAACTGGGAGGAGACCCTGACCTGAGACGAGCAATTAAATATCCCATGTCTCAGGTCTTTTAAGTGGAACTGCTTAACGAGCTCCCAACAACTAATATTCTATAAATACCAAAATACAATGTGTGAGAAACATGTGGCCAGAACAGGAGCTGCACAAAAGCTGCAGCTGTCTGATTATAAATGTTAGATATCTATATCTATGTTTGTGAGAGAGACAGAGAAAAGAACTACATGACAGAACACAGGGAAACTATCCAAGTCTCTGGAGAGAGAGTGTCTACGAATCAGTGTCTTCAAGAGTCTTTTGTGTCAAAGGCCTGGTGGTTGTGTGGCTGCATGGTTTACTTTTTTTCCTCTCCTCAAGAGCAGTGGATTAGTTGAGTCTTAAAATTCCTCCTAAAAATACAAAGCACCAGTACCAGTGCACCAGAATGCACCATGAACAGGAATTAGATCAAATTAGAGCTAAAAGGAGAGTCAATACTCAACTTATATTCATCAAGCATCGAGAGACTCAACTCAGAATGAATCTTAAAGTTGCGTTGTGTCTGTTGGATATGTATGCTAACACACTAGTTAATGGTGTTAATATGTCATAGTCACTTGGCCAGAAATAGCAATAACTGTAAGTTCGAGTTTCTAAAAAGCCAGTTCATTTACTTGTCCAAATGGACTTTAATGGACTGAACTCACTGTCAATAACTGTAAATAAAAGCCTTTAAATCTTTTTTTTTTTTTTTTTTTTTTTTTAAAAAAAAGCTTACAAAGCTTTAAAACTTTCTTGTCAGTGGAAGGAAGGTCAGAACAGGCTAGATTTTCCTCAGTCTTTATGAGACTATTGTGGGAAAATATTGTGTTACTGTAGAAAGTGTGTGCGTGTGTCTGAGTTGATGTGTGTGTGTATGTGTGTGTGTGTGTGTGTGTGTGTGCACTCCCTGCACTTTCCTGTGTGTGCTACAAAGTGGGCGGGCTCAGTGCAAAACTGCATGTTTCCCCCGGCAGCTAACTTCTCACTTACATCTGAAGTGTATTTGTTTAAACCCCCTCCCCCACCATCCCCTCTCTCTTATGCAACACAATAATCAGGGAGTTTGGATTCTTTTCCATACAGACGCTCGGCTTCACTTGTCCAGAGAGGACACAAAGTGCATTTCTCTACAGTTTCAGGGATTTAAGGTAGGTCACAACACTTCTCTATTTTCGACCAACTCCGTTAAAGGCCTACACAGCATTACAGAAAACAGGAGACTGTTTTGCTGACACTAACTTGTGCAGGACTCAAGCTATTTACAACAGTTCTTGATTCTTGGAAGTGGCTGATCCATATGCAGAAGTGCCGTTAGATTCCTCTTTTAGCTTTCTTGACAATGAACATTATGCAGACACTGGGCACTTGAGGGTGTCTTTTTTCTGTTGTTTTTAGTCTGTTAGCAAGTCCCTGCTGAATGCAGATGCTGAATTTGCAGATAGCAGCAACACAAAACCTTAGTCTCTGCATGATTTCCACTGGACTTTGAGCTGCTTAAGAAACATTTCGGGGTTGTTTTAGGACCGTCTGGTTTCATAAGCAAATCCTAGCCACAGACACCATGTAGGAAATCGGATTTTGTAGATATTAAAGGCCAAAACAATGAAAACTATGTGTCACACAGGAGGCTTTGTTAGTGGTCTGAAGTTTCATATATGATTTTTATTTTTTTGGAGTCTCTGAACACAAGTGTTTCCCACTCATGTTTTTCTATTGTTGGGGGTTCAGGTTTAGGTTAATAGTTGTGAACATAAATGTGTAAGTGTTAGGGAGAGGGGCCTCCTTCCCTTCCTCTCTGTTTCTGGTAAAGTTTAGAATATGAGTGAGATTCCGATGTCTCACTATAAATCATAAAGACAACTAACTATATATATACTGATGTTGAGAGCTGTTGGGAGAGAGATCCATATTGGCTCGATCCTCTCACAGGATTGTTTTGATGCTGGACTTCTTTGTAATAAACTTCTATATACAAGCAAGACAGTGTCAGCAGAGATCTCTTCATCATCTACACAGCATCACCATCTAATATATCACATAAGTAAAACAGTAAAACATCAGAAATTGGCAAAAAACACAACATCCTAGAATCCAAAAGAAAAGAAAAGAACAACAAATATTTTGCATTTGTTGTGTATTTTCTTGGAAATTCACTTAAATGTTTGTTTGCTTGTCTGTGTTATTGTGTGGTACTTTTAGTTGTGAAGATCTGAATACTTCTACCACCAATGAAAGTCAAATTACGGTTTATGTCAGTGGTAGTCTAGTAGTGATATATAGTGATATTCCTGTTCAAGCAAAAAGGATCTTACTCTTTAATAAAAAGGTCTATCTCTGTAAGCAATCCATAATGTTGTTTGTCCATTGGAGGGAATTTAGTATAGATAATAAGAGCTTCAAACATGAAATATGGACTCATCATAATTAGTTATTGCTGCAAAATTCACAGTTGCCCACATTAAACTTGTATATATTATTCTTTTCCTCAGAATTAATCCATGGGGAGCATCTCAGGACTTTCTCTTCTGGCAGTGAGTCTGTTCCTCCTGATGAGTCCTGGTATCCAGGGAGGAAAAATCCTGGTGTTCCCAGTGGATGGCAGCCACTGGGTCAACATGAACCTGCTGATCGAGAGCCTCCACACCAGAGGCCATGAGGTGACAGTGGTCCGCACAGCCACTAGCTGGTATATCAAAGACAATGCGCCACATTACCGCACCATCACTGTCACCCTGCCAGAAGCCATCAGCATAGAGGAGCAAGACTTTTTCGTCACCTTCCTGGTCAAGATGCTGGCAATCCAGAAAGAGGGGGCATCTCTAATTGGCTTTATGAGCTTCTACCGGGAAATGCTCGGTGCGCTATCAAAAATTCACCAACAGGCCAGTCTGTTGGGTGTAGAAATATTCGAGAACAAGACTCTCATGCAGAGTATTCGTGATACTCATTTTGACATGGTTCTTCTGGACCCAGGCTTGCCTGTAGGGGTTCTGGTGGCCCATGAACTTAAGTTGCCAACCATTTTTAATGTGAGATGGGTCACCAGTGGAGAGGGGCATTTTGTGGTTGCTCCATCTCCAACATCCTATGTCCCAACTTCAGGAAATGCTGCATCAGATAAGATGACCTTTGGGCAAAGAGTTAAAAATACATTCCACTATATCCTCAACATGTGCATTGACAAGTTTATAGTATGCCCTCACTATGATAAACTGGTGGCCAGGTATTTTGGTCCAGATGTGACCTTCTATCACCTCCTACAAGGGGCAGACATCTGGCTCATGAGGGTGGACTTTGTCTTTGAATTCCCCAGACCCACCATGCCAAACATTGTCTACATTGGTGGTTTTCAGTGTAAGCCTTCTAAGCCTTTATCATCAGAGCTGGAGGAGTTTGTTCAAAGTTCAGGAGAGCATGGGTTCATCCTGATGTCTCTGGGTACACTGGTTAAAGGTCTACCTATAGAAATCACCTCTGAAATCGCTGCTGCCTTTGCCCAAATTCCTCAAAAGGTCATATGGAGGCATGCTGGTGAACGCCCCAACAATCTGGGTAACAATACCCTTCTGGTCAAATGGATGCCTCAGAATGACCTCTTGGGTCACTCCAAGATCAAGGCCTTTGTGGCCCATGGTGGTACGAATGGGGTCTATGAGTCCATCTACCACGGGGTGCCGATAATAGGCATTCCTCTTCTGTTTGACCAGTTCGAAAACGTTTTGAGATTGGAAACACGAGGAGCTGCTAAAGTGGTGGATGCAACCAAACTCACCAGCCAGAACTTTCTGGAAGCAATACAAGAGGTTCTTCACAATCCCTCCTACAAAAGTAACATGAAGCGTCTCTCTGACCTCCATCGAGACAAGCCAGCGCATCCTTTGGAAACTGCACTTTTCTGGATTGAGTTTGTCATGAGGCACAAAGGTGCTTCACATTTACGTACTGAGTCTTACAAGATGCCCTGGTATGCCTATCATTCTGTGGATGTTATATGCTTTTTGTTAGCAGTCCTCTTGTTGCTGACAGCCACTATAGTGGGATCAATACGATTTCTATGCTCTCGACTGTGTGGGAGGAGAAAACCCAAGCAGGAGTAGTCATTGACTCCTCATAATTAAACTATTTTATAGGATAAAGCTTGTGATAATCTGTATGTTCATACTTGTCAACAAATTTCCTGGAAAGAAAAAGCAGCAATTAACCGCTCCTATTACCAAGTAATGTGTGTCTATCTAAAGCATCTTATTCCTCTGTGCCATAGCGCACCATTGTTGTCCAAAAACTATTAAAAAAAAAAAAAAAACACACATTAATGAGCCACATTATTGCACTGGGTGACATGTTCTTCCTTCACCATGAAAACACACACACACACACACACACACACACACACACACAGTAGTTTATGTCAGTCCTACATACACCATCATGCTGCTGTAAATCTTCATCAAATGTGTATTTATCTGCTGCTGAAAACAGTCCCCAACAAATGCACTGTTTAATCCTGTTTGAGGAACTTAAGCTAAAAAAACTAATAATATATAATAATAATTTCCTGCTTTATGAAATTACTGGGCCTTTAAAAAAATGAAACAAAATATTTGCGGGCTGTTTTAAAGATTTACTGTATATCTTAATTAGAAAGCAGTGGGCTTGGAGTTAAGTAAGTCAGTTAAGTAAGACCAGGGACATTAAGGACAGTAATAAAAATGTCAAGCCTTATCCTTCAACTGATTCATCTACATTCACACAAGATAAATGTGACTAAGCTCAAGATATTTGATATTTTGGGACAAATGTGTTCTCATCATCTGAAATCTAAAAGGTCCCGGATGCAAAGAAATCAAAACATCTGCACACTTTTCACTTTTGCATAGGTACAGTGCACCCATTGTAGAAAAGCTGGTGGATGCTTTGATTTCTTTCTCAGAGGTGAACCATGTGCATGTACTTACTTCCACCACAGTAACAGAAAAACATCTATTTTCAATTGTACTGTCAATAGTCTGAAAAATATTTTAATTTTCTATTTCAGTCTATACAGTTCTGAAATCAAATGAGGTATAGAAAAACACACACAACTGTCTCATTTAATGTTTTTGATTTGAATATATGGCAGAAAGTAATGAATCATAGATATATTCTTATAATTTGCTACAGTTAGTGGTTTGTTTACAACGTAAAATGAGGAATAAAAATGTTATAGGATAATCTAAACATTCTTTTCACAGATCCATCTGTAAGGTATCTTACAGGAGCCGTCCATCCAGGACACAAATGTGTTTTCGCTGGTATCTATGTGTCCACAGTCTTCTCCCAGAGGGTCTTCCACCTTCCAGTCATCGGGCTCAGTCCCCATTCCTGGTCTGTTCAGCCAATACCTGCAGGAAGAGCGGGCGCAGCTGAGTAACATAACACAGTGTTAAATAAAGTCTCTTTGGTGCAATGTCCCTAGTTATATCAGTGCATCTGCACTGTTAACATTAATAGACTTTTCATTTAACCTGATGTTTTGGTCACTAGTGGCTAGCAGAAACAAGCTGTAAGCACAACATGGACACACTATATTATTATTAGTTTGTGTTATTAGTTGATGTGGCAAACAAGTGTTGTTAAACATCTAACACAACAACATTATTCATGTGGAGTTATTTTCAAGGCCAGCTGATGAATGTTAGACCAACACTCACTGTTCTGTTCTCCACCAAATCCTGAGGGAAATACCTGGCTCTTTAGCAGCTAAGCTAAATGCTCCACTATGTTCACTAGCTAATCTTTAACTGTTTCTGAGTTTAGCAGTTTAGTGCTGAGCAGGCAGCGTACTGTGGGTTTAACAATGCTGAAAACGGTGAGACTGGACCAGAACAGTACAGCTGCGGGCCAGAAAACAAAAGCAGTGAGCTGAAAGATTCTAAAATACTGTGTGGAGCTGAGGGGAGCTGCAGAGGTGGGAGATAAACTGCTGTGAGTGACACCGCTCACATTACACAGTTTTCTCATCTGTCTCTGTTGTTACAGTGTACTTAACAGAGTACAAAATATATCAACAATCACTTGTAAAGTTCTAAATAGAAATAGACAGCCCTGTGGAAAATTCACAAAGATTCACATTAATCTTAATCATATTTTTGATATCCCCTGTAGTCACCACTCAAAATGTCATCAATACATTTAGGTATAGAGATATTTTGTGTTGAGCTCGACAGTGACTTGTGACAGTGATTATCCATACATCAATTATCTATACCGCTTATCCTCGGCTGGAGTAAATCTCTGCTGACACTGGGTGAGAGGTGGGGTGCACCCTGGACAGATAACAATTCTATCACAGGGCTGCCATATAGAGACAAACAACCAAACCCTGTTGTGTCAACAGTCACAGTGTCCCTGTGCTTTGACTCACTGTACATCTGAAGTGACTTTGCTGCCATCCACCCAGCGCCAGTCGCCCTCCTCCTCTGCATCAGTCATACCGATCCACAGCCTGGTGCTGGACCGCTCCAGAGCCTGGCTGGTATCAAAAATAAAGCTCTAGAAAGGGAAAGAAAGGTGATCTCAGATTATAATATAAAGTGATAGTATTGCCTTTGTAGTATGTTCTTTTCTTTTTGTCCCCCACCTGCTCCTGTTCACTGTTGATGATGAGTAGGTCGCCCCCTTGTGTCCGGCACCAGGCTCTGCTGGAGCTCCAGGTCAGCATGCGAGAGGAGAAGTAGTAGCACTTTGCCTCAAACAGTCTCCAGCTGTCGTGGCATTTTTTACAAATCCGCTCTGTGGAAAAAAGGCATTTTCTCTGTGTAGTTACGCTGATGATACACAAATTAAAATTTTGGTTGAACCAAATGAATATTTGAAAAGCATATTAATTGCTTAGAGAAGTGATGGGACAGGGAAGAACCCATTAAATTTTGGAGCAGATCCATTTAAAGTGGCAGATTTGGCTTTAGTGAAGGTATGTGCTGTACTGTGTGACACTCTAGTTTTTCCTGTTTGAGTAACATTTGCTAAAAACTGCAGGGTACTACAACTACCTCCTGAGTTGTAACTAAAGGACTTGAGAAAGTTGAAAATTATGAAAAGACGGATTAATGGATTGTTGCTTTTGATGCATATGTGTGAAACTCAGACCAGCCTCATAAATCTGAACTTTAATTTCATCAAAGCTACTACTAATACTGAAAAAAATACTGGTATGTACCTTTGGTCTTCTGGTTAACCACAGGGCAGTAGAGGTCTACAGACTGGTAGGTCTCATTCACTGAATGTATATCCGCCATCATCTGATCCATCTCCCTTGTCCTGCTTCTGTCCTGCTCCGCTGCCTCTTGCCTCTCTTTCACCAGCATCATACTCAGGTTCTGGTTTTGTTCTTGAAGCTGTGTTACTTCCTCCTGAAGCTTCTCAAAGTCATCCTTTGAAAAAGCTCCAATCTTCCCACTCAGATTGCGAATTTCTCCTTGAAACTTGTTGTTGATTTCCACAAGCTCTAGATTCTTTCCTCTCGCTTGAAACAGCTCGTCCCTCAGAAGGCCGCTCATCTCAGACAGTCGTCGTTTCTCCTCCTGTAGCTGAGTGTTGGAGCTGACCAAACATTCAATAGTTTTAGACATGTTCAGCTTCTCTTCCTCCTGCTCTGACGTGTACTGGACCAATTGCTCGTGTTCTTGTGTGAGCTGTAAGTTTGTAGAGGTTAAATTCACAATTTGCTCCATTAACTCGCTGCTTTCCAAACTCAGAGCAAGATTCGTGGACATAAGTTTAGCTGAAGTCCTGTTGAGGAGTTTGGTCTGTTCTTCTAGCCAGGCACTGTGCTCCTTTAAGATTGCATTGTCTTTTTTCAGGTCACTGTTTGCTTTAGTATGAGTCAGGTAGCTGTCACTTATGTTCTGGTAATCAAAGAGGCTTTTCCATTCTGGCTTGCTTTCTGACTCATTAGTATCTGAAAGTTAAAGACAAAGAATTATTTAGAAAGATAAGGCAACATGCTTGCAAGGGTAATTGTTAATAAATTAAATACATTGATTCAATTTTGTTATCAAAAACACATATTGCCCTTAAAAGACTAGTTCAGCATTCTGTTAAATATGGTTTGTTTTTTTTTTGTTTTTTTGGTATTTTCCCAAGAGTGAGAGGAGGGCGTCAGTAGATTGATGTGTCACTCTGTCACTCTCAGCAAATATATATAATAAACATATTTCCCAAGATGTTGAAGTGTTCAGGTGCTAAAACAAAATTCTCTTCAGTGGTCACTCATCATTTTGACTGATCTGCACTTTGAGTTTCTCATCAAATAACTTGCACTTACACAGGACAGAAAGTGCTGCACAGGTCACAAGCAGCAACAAACAGAGCGATGAGAGACCGATCACTGGACAGAGGCGGTGACAGCTCACTTTTTTTCTGGTACAGAGGCAACCTGAAGCTAAAACAAACAAAAAACAAGCAGATTAATAGATTGCAATAACAATAATTAGTAGTAGTAGCAGCAGTTGTACAGAACTAATTTTATAGTTCACCTGGATAAGTTTTGTTACAGTTTTTTTACAGGTGCTAACTCACATTTCCCTACACTGAGTATCACTTTTTCAACACTCAGACATGCAGCCCAGCACCTCACTTTATCTTCATCAAGCCAACATTCTGCTTCAAGATTGTGCTACCTTACAGTGTGACAGAGAAATGAGTCAGAAATGCTACAATAGGCTTTGTATTTAAATTCCAAGTACAGAAAATGAAAATCTGAACTGAACTTACACCATGAATTAAGTGTTACAAATTTTTCTAGCCCTGTCTCATCCTTTCTTGTTTTGAGACACAGATGCTCATTTCTAGAAAGTTCTTGAAACTTGCTGATTTCAGCTGGAAACAGGCTGAAATGTTTTCATTACACCAGCTAATTTCTTAAAAATAAGGATTTTAGCGCTCAATCACATGCACATATGATAAAACCCCTGGTTAAGCTGAATCTGTTTACTTCAGGATTTGACTTTATCCTAAAGTTAGTTATTATATTACTTACATATTTCATGTTCCTGCTTGGCTGAAGTAACTGAGACTGCTCCGTGTGTTGGGTTATTGATCCAGGGGAGCCACTGATGACTGACCATTGTACCTGCGCAGTCTCAGAAGGAGAGCAGCAACGTGAACACACAGAGGAAAGCTGCCGTTTACCTCTTCTTTTAAAACCCTCCTAATGTCAGGGCCAAACAGTGATTGAACATATGGTAAAACCAGATACTTACAGATTAGAAAAGGGACTATTATGTTTGAGTTGTTTTGATCACAGGTGTGTCAGAGCATAAGAAGCATTAGAAAACCAAAAATGCCCTACTTGTTCTAAATTAGCCCAGACATCCTCAGACAGACTTTGTTTCGTGTGTCTAGACATCAAACATAGACAGAAAAAATCTTTTTAAGGTTTCCTAACCCAACAGTGTTCCTGTGGTTTTCCTGTTATGTATCATAAAAGAGCATCACACTGTCTCTTCAGCACTGTTGGTCCCACAGTCTGATACATACACATACACCTACAGAGGTAGAAACAACACATACTGTAGCACTGCCCTGATGTAATGTTTTAAGGTAATTGTACTCATACTCCACTACATTTCAGTGGGGAATGTTTTACATTTATCTGATGGCTGTAGTTATACATAAAGTCTTCACGGCACATACAAAACATATAATCAGCTTATAAAATATCATGCACTGAAATAAAAAAAGAGTATATACTTGAAAAAAAGAAAGTGAAATGCTGTATATTTGTGCATCAGTAATCATGACAATACTTTAATACAATTTACTATAACATTCAATTCAATTCTGCTTCATATCTACTGCAATTCAGAGGAAAACATTCTACTTTTTACATTTACAGTATGTTACTTCTAAAGTTACTTAAAGCACATACTTAGAATTTCCCATATGCATTCCATGATGCATTAAACTTTAATAAAGATAATACCATTCATTCAGGGGCTATTTTGTTGCCAGTATGTTGCTGGTACTTCTGTAATTCTACTTAAGTAAATTATGAATATTTCCTATATATGCTCTTTTGCTTTTGATATTTTTTTATTTTTGGATTTTTAGTATAATTTTGCATGCAATACTGTAATGGAGTATTTTTTACTCCCTCTACTACTGCATTTATAGCACATATGTGTATAGACAAAACAAACTGCTGCCGATCAGGACTTACCTCAGATAGTGTCCAGCCTATAGAGTAAATGTACTGGAACCTAAACTGTCCTTAAAACCACAGACTGCTGTTTCATAGAAGATGTGCCAGGACTAACAGTCCTTGTGAATCTACAGCTCCTTTATAGCCACTTAACCCCCCTGCTGCTTTACTTCAAACAGGTGGTGATACTGTAATAATGGCCAGTTGTATTTGATGTTACCTTATCTTTCACGAAAACAATGGCCACTAAGGATACGACTGTATGTCAGTGTTTGGCTTCCAAACAACACACTAAAGCTCTCACTTATAAGATTAATGATTTATTTGATGTTTCTCTGTGGCTTTTTCCAGCCTTTATACATACATACATACATACATATATATATATATGTGTGTGTGTGTGTGTGTGTGTGTGTGTGTGTATATATGTATATATATATACACACACACACACACACATACTTGGAACCAGTAGGTGGCAGTGTGTCCTCAGTGCACTGAGCAGTTTGCTACATATTTGTGTAGTGTGGCACATATATTACAGTAAATGGTCACATGATTAGGTACATCTATACATTCTACTGCAATACAATAATTGACCTTTACAAATTATTAATGAGGTTATAGTTTGTAGTGGTGTTGAACTGGACTGCATCATATAGAGATTCTAATGTTCTTATGTTCTTCCCATTTACAAACATAATGGGGGATAAATATTAAAAACATATCTTAATACAATCGTGTAATGCAGTCTGGAACAACACCACCACTAACAATGACACAATAACAAACATACAGGTGTAATTACCAAAAAAAAAAAAAAAGGCCATTATAAAGCTTTGTAAAAGTAGAATATGTGGCAGAGCTGGCTTGCATTAGAGTGTATAAGTGCAATCTACTAAAGTATTTAGGGAGGGTACACAATGAACTGGTCACACATTGAAGAAATATGCGGGGGAGGTCGTCATTAATATAAGCACTGCTTCATTTTGAAAAACCAAAAGCCAAAACAGCTTCAGACAATGAAATGTTTCCAACTTTATGGCAACAGTTTGTGTTTGTCCCTTTCCTGTTTGAACATGACAGTGGTCCTGTGCACAAAGCCAGCTCCATAAATAAATGTTTTTTTTCCCCAGTTTGAGGTGGAAGAACTGGGACACTGACTGTGAGCCAGACCTTATCACCCAACATCAATGATGGATGTCGCTAATGCTCTTGTGGCTAAATGGGAGGAAATTCCTGCACCCAGGTTCCAATATCTGATGGAAAGTGTGAAACCAAAAGAGTGAAGGCTGTTAGAGCAGCAGAATACTGGGATGAGATGCTCAACAATCCCATGAATGTAATATCTGGTACCTAAAGAATCTCACTGGACACATATTTACCTTAAGGGGCAGAATGAAAGCCAATTGGAGTCAATATACGCACATAAAATACATCTAAAAGTGGCCTACGCAAGACGTTACTAAAATTTTGAATGTCTGTTACATTTAATGGTCAGATTTTGAGAGACGGTAAAATGCCAAACATGCCAAACCAGTATCAGCAGAACATCTAGTGTCAACAGTCTGCAACAGAGGCTGCAAGATAAGGTAAACAATACTCTCTGCAGAAAGAGTCACCCTTGGGAAACTACTGAGATGTGCTGAAAAAATGTGCTGTTACTGATACATGTAAAGCCTCAAAGGAAATGCAGATCATCATTGTTTTCACAGCGACGATCTTCTGTTTGTGTAACAACAATGTTCTCAGTGTATTCGATGGCTGGTGATTATTTGTTGCTGTAGTAAATTCAGCAATTTTATAAGCGAATAAATCAGTCAATGATGTTTTTGCTCAATGTAAATCTGGGGACACCCAGGATTAATAAGAAAAAAAAAGAAACGTCACGTTTGGGTGACCTGAAACTGGTGGGCTGATCGACAATGTCGCGTTGGGTGGTGTAGGTGTGATGAAGCAACATGGTTTTAGTTTTAGTTGACATGGCTGACACAAATTGTGTGCGTGTGTGTGTGTGTGTGTGTGTGAATTTCATTCCACTGCATACAGAGAACAGGCAGATACGGTGTTAGTGAGACTCTGTGCTAATGGATTCTCCTCCTCTTATCTTCAGCATCCTTTACAACCCAGCAGGAACCAGCAACATCACAGAGCTGTTATCACCATAGATTACAGTGCATTTCTACACTTGTGAGAACGCTAACCTCTCTAACCTCCCACCTAAAATTATTCTAATGTTTAACTTGAAACCCCCGCACAGACAAAGACAGACAAAATGTTCTTATTTTACCAACCAAAAAAAAAAAAAGAAAAGAAAAAAAAATACACACACACACACACACACACAAGAAGAAACCACAGCAATTTAAGTGAGAGTAGTTTTCTTAGAAATTAGAAATGTGTCAGGAACACAGATTCCATGATGCATTTTTTGTTCATTGTGATTCACTATGCTACTTGCAGCTTTGCATGTGTCATTCTGATGCCGGTAAAAACCCTAAGTTTGCTGTTAAATTAAAAATAAGAAACCACATGTCAGACTTACCACTGTACAACAACAGCATCATTGCAAGACACTTTTAGGCTCACTGACCCCATCCACGTTTAGTGTCTTTGCTAGTAGCTGGTGCACAGTCAAATTTTGCTCGCAGTATTTTCTGCAACAAAGCAACAAACTACAGTAGACAAACTACTTCCTGTTTATACCATCATGTGCATGCACAGTGTATGTGAAAGGTCATGTGTTTCCAGGTATGTTAATATGGACAGAGATTATTTTACTTTTAAAACTGTGTTTTAAAGACATAGTAATGTGATACAACAAGCCCTGCCAAGCACAGTATTTATAGTATATTTCAGCCAGAAAATGATGCATTTCCTCCTGTATTTTCAGCTTCAGACACTTAGTTCCAGAAAGGGGCATGTAGCGGACAGTCATACGACTCTGTTTTTCCCACTTTTCCTGTATATCTGAGTAACCACTACATGACTAGGAGACCTTAGTAAATGTGAGTGTTGTACAGGTCAAGCTGACCTTGCCAGAAGACTGTTGCTCTGTGTGTGTCAAAATCGGGAAAAACAATTCCTGGAAAGTCCCAAAGTAATCATGTGTGTTATTGTTATGCAATTAGCTTGTTTTGCCAGAGTTATACACCATATTTGGCAAGAAGTTAAAGCACATACATACCAGAGACTAATATGATAGAGGGTTGAGTTAACTTTATCTAGAGATAGATGATGCTAGAATATGCTCATTCACTTTCTGACAGAGAGTTAGATATGAAGACTGATACCACTCTCATGTCTGTATGATAAATCTGAAACTACAGCCAGGAGACAGTTAGCTTAGCATAGCAGAAAGACTGGAAACTGGTAGTCTGGCTCTGTTCAAAAGTAAGAAAATCCACCTACCAGTTATATACAAGATGTTCAATTCCAACTAAAAATGACTTCTAAAAGCAAAAAAACACTGAATTATCCTATATTTGGACCAAGCCAGGCTGGCCGTGTCCTCCTGCTTCCAGTCTTAATTCTAAGCTAAGCTAAGCTAAGCAGCTGCTGGCTGTGCCATAATATTTAGCATATAGACATGACACTCCAAGCTACAAGTATATTTCCCAAAATGAATTTTTTCAATTTATTACTTCTGTCCTGTAAAAATATAAAGCAGTTTCTGGAGCATATTCTCATGTATAACATGGTTTAGCTTAGGTGCAGCAGGTCTAACAGGACTCACTCTTGGACCTTACTTTTCCAAACCACCAGGTAAACCATAAAGGGGATGAGGCTCACGGGGATAAGTGTGAGGGCCATCACCAGCCCGTGAGGTGCATCCTCAAACAGGAGTTCCTCCTTTGTACAGTTGTGGAAGTAGTAGGAGTGGATGTAGAGGAAGATGTCTTGAGTGTTGGGGTTCGGGTAATAGCAGCTGACGATTTCACTCAGCTTCTCCAAGCAATATGTCAAGTCACTGTATGGTCTGTAACAGATGCAGAAAGTAAAATAACAGTTTAATCAATAACAAAAAGCTTAAAACGGTCACTCCGGAGTTTGCACGTTTTAGAAATTTTAAGTAACAGCATTCTGGGTTTTGTCTGCTATTTTAATAGTTTTCTTCTCATAATGTGTAATGATAATGATAAGCAGTTCATAAGAAGGCACTGTTTTTAGAAAAGTCAGTATCTCATTTTTGAAATGAAACCCTTTAGTTGGACCGTGAACAGTGTGGTACATCTGCCTATAACTAAAACTGAGACTGGTGGTTTCCTGTTTGGGGCTGTGGAAGGGTGGGCTGAACGAAAAGATCACCAAACACATTTAAAGCATTTTACTCTGCAGGGGAAGAGACACACACTCAGGGTTCAGGAGACTGCTTGCCTAGATGTGATTTTTAGTATTTTTTTTCACTACTTTACAAACATTTTGTTTCATTCAGTCAAACATTCAGTGGTCAGTGTTCAGTTAAAACTTTGTAATTCCCTCATAGGCAATCTGTGGGTGATTTCAACACTTGCTCTGTAATGAAATATGCTGTGGTTTTAGGCTTAGGACAGGTTTAAACCTGTGTTTTGGGGGATCAAAGGATCATTTAAACCTCACTGCTTTGTCCTCATAACCTGTGGTTTTAACTGCAACACTCCTGTAGAGGTCACTGTATCTGAGGTTTGACTTTAACCTGCTGCAGACCCAGTTTAACTGAGGTTTAAATGAATATGGTTTACAGAAAGGAGACAGTATCTCACTTAACATGATTCTTTGGTTTAACTAAATTCATTGTCATTGTTATTACTGTTGTTCTTATTATACCTTTTATACAACTGTTTATCACATACTTATTATGTTCTCTGTGAAAATTAAATATGTTCTGAAAGTTATTCTTATTTGTTTTATTTTGTTGTTGCAGCTATCTCTGATCATTGGTTTTCCTCAAATGTGTGAAACAATGCCCCTCTGGGTTGTAAGGCCTGCTAATTGTCTGGAACTGAACATTACATCCTTCTATAATGGGGAATTTTTAGCTGGATGTTCCTAATAAACTGACAACTGAGTGCGTATCTGGATATCCTCTCATCAGGTTTACTAACTAAATATTTGTGGTTTGTTGTATTCTACACAAATGGTAAATGGCACATTGTCCTACTTTCTACTTTATTTCAAGATGACCTGTCTGACTTTGCATCTGAACCAGTTGGCCTGAGTCTGGTCACTGTGGTACAAATGACCCAGATTTACCATTTAACCCTAAATCTAAAAAATTCAAATACCTTTGTTTTGTATGTTAACGTAAGTTAACCAAAGGCACTAACAAAAGATGGCATCCTGCTGATGGGGCTGTCAGATAAGATAAACACTCTTATGATTAGGGAATGATTATTTGTATTGTTGATTTAACTCTCAATTACTTTCCAGATTAATGAATGAATCATTTGGTCTATAAAACACCAGAGCACTGTGAAATTCCCATCACAGTTTCTTAGATCCTATGGTGTTTTTATCCAACTTGCAGTCCAAAGAAACCTAGTTTGCTGTAATCTATGACAAGGAAAAAAAATCCTCACATTCAAGAACCTAAAATTATTAAATATTTGGAATTTTTGCCTGAAGAATGACCCAAACAATGAATAAAATATCAAAATAATTTGTGATTATTTATATTTTTATATTCTCTCTCTCTCTCTCTCTCTCTCTCTCTATATATATATATATATATATATATATATATATATATATATATATATATATATATATATATATATGTTTGTATAGATGTTTTCTGAAAATGAGATGAAGATTTCAGGTAATTACTCACTTTTTAAGACTACTAATACTGTTGATGCAAAGAACAGACACTTAATTCTAGAAATAAAAAATTGCCATACTTGGTGATACTTTCCATGAGACACCAGTTTTCTGGCCTGATTGTCATCATTTCCTGATGAAAAGTTGTTTCACAATACATGCGACTGAACTCCATTAGCTGGTCCTGATGGCAGTGTCTGTGAGGGAACTCCTTTTCCTGGTCCTGAAAACTCTCTGCAAAATAAAGTAAACAAAAATACTTATGACATACATGAACTAACAGGAACAGAAACATACAAATATCAAGCCAATACTTTGATCAATTCAAAGTGTCTTGCTGTGTAAAATGTATGAAATATTTCTGAAGTTTCCCGTGATGTGCATTAAGCAGACAGGTTCTTTAATCTCAATCAGTGGCTTAGTCAAGCATGTTTCCTAACCTACGCTCTTACTGATAGCTAACCACATAGACTGATAGTGTTTCAGCTGCATGGTAAGAAATTACGTGCACAGGAAATTTAAAGGCACTGCTAAGGACGGGGGTTTCCTTCCCTCATGCAGAGGGAGCAGAAGCACTCACCATTATCCTCTGTGAGGGCTGTAGATGTTAAGTTGTTTTGCAGTTCGTCCTCAATTTCACTCTCCACAGTATTGTAAAAATCAGATGTCACATTGCCTGGTTTCATTGGTACCTGCATAATAAAAAAAATAATAATAAATAAAAATAAAAATCTCAATGAAATCCATGCAACACGTATAACAGATACTTCTACAGAGGGAAAAAACATTTGTTTAACTTAAAAATGCTTAAATCTGAATGATTTAAACACTATACATAAATGAATTCAAATTAAATTTGAAGAGAGAGAGAGAGATTCTGATATACTGAGATTTTAGGTTTTTATTGGCATAGTTCAGTGTCTCATGCAGTGCAGAGGTTGTTAGTAAACTTTTCTCACACTGACAGTGGACCTCAAAAGGTGGGGCTACACTACCAGGGCTGTGTGGCAGCATAGAGCAGTGCAAAGAGAACAACTCTCCCATCAGAGATGGGTGTTCACATCCGAAGTCTGTCTGTGATTTAGGCCAGAAAAGCTCTTTGGTTAAGCTTACAAAAAGATGGTGGTTTTGGTTAAATGTGAATATACAGGGTGGGGCTCAAATCACTGTCAACTTTTCCTGTATTATACCATAACATCAGATCACAGTATTTCTCTAATCTTAGCCGAGTCTAAACTGAACAAATAAAAGGTTTAATAATACTAATAGATGTGGACAATTTAATAAGACTAATGGATTACATTACATATAGATGTATAATGTCTCCTATGTAATGTAACACTCACTTGTAAACTACAAGTGAGACTGGTGCAGCAGTAAAACTAATACACAAGCAGTTTGTGATGCCATCGAGTTGTATCCAT
This sequence comes from Lates calcarifer, assembly GCF_001640805.2. NCBI lineage: Eukaryota > Metazoa > Chordata > Actinopteri > Centropomidae > Lates > Lates calcarifer. The sequence goes on along the minus strand of NC_066855.1, from coordinate 16,607,052 downwards.
TATACAGAGGTGTGTTATTTAGCCTGGCCTGACTCATATAAATGGAGGGGACAGAATAATAGAAACACCTGTCAGTTTTAGCATAAAATAATTCAACAGAACCGCAGACTGCAGCCTCCAAAATGATCATACAGTTGAATCAACTCCTCTCTAAGACAATTTCAAGACACACTGAGCATTGACCTTAACCTGGCTCCAGCTTCTGTTCTGGTTTAAAATGTCTTAATTAAATGCTGATAAATTGAGGACCAGATGATTAATCAAGAATATTATCAGCTGATCAATTAAGAGTGAAAATAATAATTAGTTAGCCAGACTCATAAGTAGGAAATGAAAAACAAAATGTCTTACGGTTAGACTTGTGAAAGACACTGAATGTTTGGTTCCGTTCAACTTTGTTCAGTTCTTCCACTGTCATGTTGGCTGTTTGTGATTCCTCAATACCTGCGAACAAAAAAGTTCTTAAAATCACAGGGAATCTCACACTAGCCTCTTGATTGCTTCAACTAAAATGTCTTTTTTTTTCGTTCCTCCATCAATCCCACACACTACGAGAACAATGGACACGCATGGAAACATGCAGGAAACCCAGGGAAACCAGGAAATTCCAAGAGAAGAGAGTAAACCATTAAACTACAGCCCATGTAAAACATGAAATGTGTGTGCATGTGTGAAGTCAGATACTTACTTATGATTAGAAGAGGGAAGAGCAGGTACAGGAACATGGTGGACAGTGACGAGGGGAGCAGCAGCAACCTGTGAGGCCAGGCTTTGACCTGAGATGTCATTATGAAACTCAGGAACTGAGGGATAAGTGGGCTGAGGAGGAAGCCCAACCCTCTTTACTACCACAGATTGTGTATATGCATGCATGTGTGAGTGTGTTCATGCTTCAGTGATGGTGAAATACACCTAATAAATAGAGTGATAGAAAATGAAAGCAAATGAGGGACAGATAACAATCTAATCATAAACGTGTGAAAAGTGAGAGTGAGAGAAAGATGACAGGAGGAACAAATTAAAGCTGCAACTAATGATTATTTTCACTATCCATTAATCTGCAGAGTACTACTTAAGGTCATCACATGTCAGGTTTTGTCCAACCAACAGACCAAAACCCAAATATACTCATAAAGCAAATCCTTAAGGTTGGAGAAGCTGCAACCAGATCATTTTTGGCTTAAAAATGGCTTTAACAATGAATCAATTACCAAAATAACTGTTAATTCCGTTAAATTGTTCATAGATTTAACTTTAGAATATAATCAAACTGAGAGCTCTACTTACATTTTAGACAATATAATTAGAACCTTTTTAGGTTTTAATTTTTTGAAAATTGCTGGTACTGTCATGTAACTCCCTAAAGAGTAAATTATGACTGTCCTGTTTTCCTAGAGCCCGAGGTGACATCCTCAAATATTGTGTTTTGTGTGACCAACAGTCCAGACCCCAAAGATACTCAATACACTGTGATGTAACACCTGACATCTGGAACCATCAAAATGTAGACATTTCTGCTTGAAAATGATTTATAAAAAGTTATTGATTCAATGTCTTTGCACTGACTAACTGATTAATCTTTCCAGCTGTAATTATCAGACAGTAGAGCTCCTGTCGTGGTGGTAGGGATGGTAAAAGATAAAGTCAAATTAATCTGCATAACCCAGACAAGGTTGTAAATAAGCAGAGAATATCTGGTGTTTTTGCTTAACAAATCAAAAAAAAAGTGCCCAGCTGATTTAGGAAATTGCTCAACCTTTTTAAAAAAATGAAATTTTACATTTGTGAGCTGTTTTTAAAGATCTTCCAGCAGGCTTGGGGCCACAGACAGGGTGAGAAGACAGAAAGTATTGCAAAACATGATCTTTTCATGTGAAAAAATCAGTTCAAACCAGACTTGTCCTTTGGTTTCCACATTCATCACACACCATGCATACTTGCATATGATACCATGTGTATTGTAAATAAAGGGAAGTACTGGCTATGCACTCGCCTATTCCTATGGGTCTTCTGACATAAACACATGACTCTACAGTGATAAATCCCCTAATTGGAATGGGAATGTCCTGAAATGTGGACAAAGCTGGGGAGCATGGCCCAGTTTCCTGCTCCTCCTCAGATAGTCTGTGAAAACGCTTTTAAGGGATTTCCTCCCTCACTTACCAGCAGTGAAGGCGGCTGCCTAGACAGATTTTGGCCGGGGGGGGGGTGGGGGGTGGAATCAGGAAGCTAAAACACACTAAAACACACATCATCTCACAGAAAGCTGCGACACAGACACAACACACCCTCACAATCATTACAACACACCCTAAATCATTATGAGTTCTGCATAAAACACAGGAACTGTGTTTTGATTTAGACAAAATTAGGGGAAAATATGACATGAAAGTAAGTTTGAATTTTATAGGAGTACGCATTTGAATCACACATACACCGAGTATGTGAAGTGACAATTTCCTGTGTTTTGTGTGGTCTTTTTAATGTACAGGATGTACAACAATGTAATAGCGTGTACCTCAGCTGAAGTAAGGAGGTTGTGAGGGTTAGCTGCATGTTAAAAGACATTCAGGAATGTTGTTGGAATTCAGAATGGCCAATCAAGGACATGAAGCGACCAAATAATATTCAGAACCACACCCCATATCATAGTGATGCTGTCTAATAGGAGAAATATTATATTGTATAACAACACAGTGTGTGATGTTGAAATTGGTGAAACTACTAAACCCTAACCCTGAAATATAATAAACTGATTTTGCAGCAAAAGTTGATTTTTAGAGGCTGTAAATGTTGTACACAACATTGTTTTTAAAAAATCAGGACAGACACAGCTCTTTGTGTGAATGTTGTCTTTAGTGTTGCTGATATCCACATTTTATTGAGCATGTTCATTGAGACATTTCTTTATGAATGACCACCTTTAAAGCAAATTTCCTCCACTGGTCCTGCTGGAGGAAAAACTGTCAGAGAGATTATATGAGAATGACTTATAACACAGATGAGGGAAAATCATACTACCTGTAACATGCCCACACATCAAATGAAGCACCACAGTCTACTCCACTGAAAATGTATATGTGCCGTACTGACACAGTAGACTGCAATCATTTAAAAACCAATAAAAAGGAAAATACATTGTGATTAAAATATTAAGTATGACTGACTTAAGTATTTGATTGTTTGGATCGTATAAGAGCATTTTTACAACAGTTATTTGCCAGTTTTAGATCATTTTATTTAGGCAAAGTTCTAGTACAGTCACTTGTGTTTATGCACCATCCATTGAATGCAAGTAACAAATAAAGAAAAATCTATATATATCTTAAAGGTAACAAATGCAAAGTTTTGGCATCAGCACAAACCGTATTCCAATGATGCCCAGCTCCAAACCACTCTGGCTATTCTGCCAGTATGTCTGACCTCCTAAGAGTGCCTCTATAAACTGCCAACTCAGCCGTGTCTCAGTCTCTGTGCAGCACCTAACAGCTTAATCTACAAAGAATAATGTAGAATAAGTACTGACCTTTAAGATGTAAGTGACAGTGATTTAATGTTTGAAGAAAGGCTCATTTTACTGTGGGTTTGCTGCAGGGGTTGTATTTACTTTGTTTCCCAATTCAAAAAGCAAGAAAATATGTGATTTGCATATAACTGGAGTTTAGCACTGGCTGTATCATCTGTGTCTGAGCTGCACTGCTGCTAAAGTTATCACTAACACTGGTTTCAATTCACACTTAAGCGGTTAAAATGAACAGCTGGTCATTTGTTTGTCATTTGATCAAGTAATGTTGTTGCCTGCTCTACTAGATCTGAAACAACATTTCATTTTCACACCATCTCTGCCTATTACACCCCCCTCACACCTTTTTTTCAGAATTACACATTTAGACATTATAGGCTTAAACTTAATGGTGTTTTTCCAATAAAGAATGCAGATTAAAAAAAACATATTGTCTTATCTCTTGGTCTTTAAGTTCCCACACTTAAAGCTCATTAAGTACCAAAGAAGCCAAAACACCTTCCTAGAACAGATAATGATAATAACTTATAACTGTATCAGTTTACCTACATGTAGTGTACAATAGCTATAAACATCAGCCTTTCAAAGTAACAGTGCTTAGAAATTTGTATTTTATTCAGATCTGCAAATACATTTTATCAGTTATGATTAACTGCAGTGAATTTTGAAATGGAATTTACATATGGCAAAGAAGTAGCTCATTTCATTCATGCATAAAGCAACAAAGCATGTACAGAAGAATTTATGATCATAATAAATAAAATGTTAATAAAATAAAATGGTCCTGTAGACTAGACACAGAATTAGAAGTACATTTGATGTTGAACTAGGAGCAAGTGAAGTGAAATAAATAGGAGTATATTCAGCTCTGTAAAAGTTAATAAGATAATAATAATAATATCATGAATACAATAAGTACATAAATTGTTACAAATATGTTAAACATGTAGGTTGCAGTAGTTGTTCCAACAGTGTATTAATATGTAAAACAGGAAGAACAACTTAAAGATTTAAAGAAGTGAAACAAGAAACATAAAAAAAACTGATGGGTAACTGTGACATCTAAAAAGCCATTAGTTTTCAAAGATATATTGTCAGATATTTAAAAGATCAAATTGATTTTGGCAATTTTATCTCCCTATAGCCTGAGTGCTGCCAGACGCTGTGACAGCAAAAGTTTGCAGATCTTGTCTTTAGCCTGGAGTTTTGAAATCTTTTAGGGGAACCACTGGTGCCATTTTCTATGCCCTACTGTACTGTAGAGCTGAAATAATCAGTTGACAGAAAATAAATCAGCAAATTTTTAAAGCTGCTACTTTTCTTTGTCTTATATGATAGTAAATTAAATGTCTGAGTTTTTGACAGATGGTCGCATGAAACATCCATCCATCCATTATCTATACCACTTTTCCTTAAGGGTGGCAGGGGTCCACCAGTCTATCACAAGGCCAACATAGAACCACCCATTCACACTCCTCACATTCACACCTACGGGCAATTTAGAGTCACCAATTAACCTAAGCTGCAGGTCTTAAGACTGGGAGGAAGCCAGAGTACCTGTGACTTGTTGTGTGAGGCAGGTATAAACATTAAGGATAGGACAATATATGATTTTAGCAGCCCTCTCGATAAAAAACACTCACAATAAGTCAATGGTAGTGAATTTCCATCATTGGGATAATCATGAATGGTGATAATCGTTTTATCCTCACAAGTAACTTTAAAAAAAGCTGTCTAGCTTGCCAACATACAGTCCTGTATTGATTTATTTTTGAACTACCACAAGGGGAAGCATGAATTTTTCCAGTCATTCCAAAATACTAAGCCTGTCACCATGGCTGAAGCCTCAGCTTGCCCCTTGCAAAAGAAAGTTAGATCCATGTGTGGAAATAGATTCCAAAACAAAGAACTCCAGGTAAAATTAACTAATGTTACTATCAGTTACTGAAGGTAGCAAGTGTTGGTTTAGTTATACAAAGTTTATTTTATAGTATATAGTTTATTTAGTGTATTTCATTGGTGTTACCGTAATGTAAATTGCCAGAGAGAGACGCAGGTCTGCTGTTATTTTAACAATGTGGGTAAGCGTGTAGTGCGATCTTTAACTAGTTAATACTCAGCAATATAGTAGCTCTGATAGTGCTAGCTTACAGCCACTGCAGCAGAATTAAAACCCGGCACATTTTGAGGCATGTCATTGGACAATAACTACAACTACATCATGCATGTAAGACCCTGAGCGTAGCTGCCCGCTCGGTTTGCCGGAACCGGTAACTCAGACAAAGTTACCAATAATCAAAAAATGTGTGAGAGGTAAAAGTGGCAACAATTTTTGTTTCATTTGTTGAAAAATGAAAATGTTGTTGACAAATGAGGTCCTCCCTTGGAGGGAATCATTTAAATACACGAAATCTCCCCTTGGCCCACCACCTAAAAAGTGATTTTGGTGTGTTCTGGAGCCCTTGTAAGAGTTTAAAGCATAATTTCATGATTATCGCAATAAATTGTTAATTGCAATTATATTTGGCCAGAATAATCATGACATGAAATTTTCATATCATCCCATGCCTGATAAACATGTTTAAAAACATCTTTAAATAACGTTTAAACAAAAATATATTATTTCATTCGAAGTCATAGAAGGTCATTGTACACCCTCATGGTGTTAAGCTGGTGGATATCCAGAAGTCTTTTTAAAATAAATAAATAAATGAATGAATATTTCAAAGTATTAAGAGAAACGTGAGTTGGTGGTGAATCGTTTTAGGAAAAAAAGTAGACATCATGCTAAGGAGCCAATGACTATTCAACCTAAATGTTCACAGGTTGAATAGTAGGTCACTGGTTTCACATCAGTTCGCAATAACCACATACATAAACAAGTAAGGATGGTGGAAATCACAGGTTAAGAAAACCACAGAGTGAATCAAGGATTGTCAACATCTCAGCCCAGCTGTTGACATGCCAATAAGTTCCCATCAGCAAAAACAATTCAAAGCAAACCATCGCACAGTTTTCTCATCACCTAGAGAGCTGAAGTAAACACTGTGGTTAGATGCTCGTCGTTGTGTAGAGTTGTTAACGACTCTACACTACATGCTTGCAGTGTGAATTGGTGCACAGGGGTTAATCAGGCATTGGGCAAATTCAAACCACCCAACACGTATACAAAAATGAACAGATGCCTTTATTGTGGTCCCTGTAAGTAGAATAAATGTCATGTCTCCCAACCCACTGTAACCAGTTTGTTTTTTATCACCGAATTTATGATCATTTTACTGAAAAATGCTAATAAAGAACATTAAATGTTTAATTTGAAAATAATGATTCGACTTATAATGATAATCATCAATATGACTAATATAAAAATCTTTATCGTGATAACATTTTTAGCCATACTGCCTGGCCATACGTGCAAGTAAAAGCAATAGCATGCTGTCCTCACTGTAGATCTGTTCAGGGCTTTTGATACCACTGAACACAACATTTTAACAAATATGCTGCTTTCAACTGGATGATAAAGGTGTCCCACAGAGACCCCCTGCTATGTACTCTATACGTTAATGTTTTTTTTTTCAACTTGCAAGTTTTTATGCAGATGATGCTCTGTTGTATTATTTATGGTTTAATATTCATTAATATTCATTTCATTTTTTTTTTCATTTTTAGACAAATAAATAGCATGAGCAGCATTGCTAACTTAAGCTGGTTTGCAGTACCTGTTTGTAGAAATGCCATTAAAATACATAAAACACAACCAGACAATATAAATGATACTGCACAAAAATCAAAACACAAAAAAATATAAACAAACCAGATAAAATGAACACCAACTCTATTGCGTAGTATGCTGTCTTCAGGTTCCAGTCTATTTTTGACAAATTCCAGATGACTCTATTAAATAAAAGCTTGTTTTAAACTGCCGGGAGAAAAAAATGCATTCCACACAGGGCCAAAATGATCAGTCCATTAATCAATTAATCAGTCATCATTTTTCAAGAGAAAATGCGGAACGCTGAATTTCCTGCCCTAAGAATTTGATCCTTTTGTTTGTCATGTCGTGCTTTTAAAGTGAATATTGTTGCATTTTTAACTGTTGGTCACATAAAATGAGCAATTTCAATACATCTTTATGACTGTGGGAAGTTATTTTACAGGATTTTTTAAAAGCTATTTTCTGAAATTTCATAAATAATTAATAGATTCATCAAGAAAATAATTGGCAGATGAATTGATAATGAAAATATTTTGTTGTTGTACCCCTAATTTCATGTGAGTGTGGAGCTTTGATTCTCCAACTAACCCTGATAAATACATCAAGCTGTTAATTATGCCATTTATACTGGATTATAGAGATCCTGTATAGAGCTGCAATGATAAATTTGATCAACAGAAATTCAAACGTCAAATATTTTGATAATAGATTAAGCATTTAAATAATTTTCCAAGCAAAAATGCCAAATATTTAACAGGTCCAAGTGCTCAAGTTTAAGATTTTAGTATTTGAGTATTTTGGGGTTTTTGGCTATTGTTTGGATTAAAAAAGACATGTGATGACATCTTAAGATGGAGCAAATTATGTTTTGGTTTTCCCCCTGATTCTGTACATCTTCGAGGCCAAACAACAATTCATCAATAATGGAAATAATCCTGATGTCCACTACTGTTAAACCACTGGACACTATTAACCACAGTGCCATTCGATTCACTACTCAGGACTGCTATTGGACCTCACCACTCTGAGTTACAACAAAACGGCTAGAGGTTGTCACTGACATCTAGAACACATCAGCATACCCGTGTTTTCATCTAGGGCCATATTAGAAAAAGCGTGGTTTCCGGTATAATGCACCTCACTGCAAAACAAACTGTAAAACAAAATGGAGTCGGAGAGACACTCATTTTATCTGAAGAAATTTAAAGCTGTACTTTCTGATGCTGTAATAATCCTTGTGAATGTTGTAATTGTGTCAGTGTGTGTGTGTGTGTGTGTGTGTGTGATGACATTTTGTTTGACCACTGACTCACGCAGTTGTGATGTTATATATAAAACAACAGAAAATTAATCAGTAACTATTTTAATAATTTTTCAAGCAAAAATGATATAAATTAGTTTGTTTCTGCTCCTTCAATTTGAGTGTTTCCAGTCTGTCTTTGTTTTAGATCATTGCAAACTGAATATCTTTGGGTTTTGGACTATTGGTCACAAGACAAGGCACCTGCAGACATTATCCTGGACTCTGAAAAACTATGATGGACAATGGACGGATGATTGACATTTTCTAGACCAAATAACTAATTTATTATCAAGAGAATAATCAGCAGAGCAATTAATAATAATGACTGAGCTGCTCCCAATGTCCTAAAGAAATAAAGCATAATGTAAAATGCAAATTCTGCTTTGGCCATGCCTGCACCCTTTCTGGGACCTTTGACTTGACAAGTTCATAAACCTCAAAAGACGTCAAGGAAAGGTTGTGAACTTGGAACCAGTCAGCTGTCACACCCAGGTTTATTTTAAAAGGTTTTGTCCCCCAGCTGAACCTACAGTTTGGTGCTGAGGATGTTCTGTGTTTCACTGAATCAGATCTGCTCTCATCAAGACATATCACATATTTGTAAAAAGGAACACAGTGGCAAGTGTACAGCAGATCAAAAATGAGACTAAATTTAAAAATCCAGGTACTTAATAGAGGTTACAGTTACAAAACCTACGTGCAGATCCAGTGTCAATGGCAGTGACAGATAAATATCTGTTGACTGGTAACAAAACCTTTTCAGATCAGGAAGCAAACTGAACTTTTCTCAGATCAGACTTGATACAAAGGCAGATCATGAACAGCCCACAAGGAGTGTCACATGAATATGACAGTGCTGCAGATGCACAGTTTCATACTCAAATCTTTCACTAATTTGTGGTGATAAATGCCAGCACAAGGGTAAGGCAAGGTCAGCAAAAGCGAGTGAGTGTCATTGGCTGGTGGTTATGGTTAAGCCCGCAGGCTTGTTTTTAAGAGTGACTGCTTCTCAAATCTCCACCACAGAGACAAGGAGGAGGACTTAGGACATGCTGAATACCACAAACAGCACAGGTAAGGTCACTTAAGATAGTCTTAACAGTTGTGAAGTGGAAATTAATATTTAATGTTTCTAGATTGGTAGATGAAAGAAGTATAACATTCATAAAGAAGCAAAAGCATTTCCCTGCAGATAACAACAAAGTTTTTCTGATTCCTTTTCTGATTATAACCATGACTAAGCTTAAAGGTAACAATTTTGTATTGATATGCATGTGCAAGTATGTAATTAATGATTAAAACATCACAAATAGATTATCAATATCTGATTTAAATTATGAAATTAGTTCTCTGTCACTACGGATCTGTTAAAGCAGCTGTCTGGTGGTTGTGGTTCATCCCAAATCAGAACCACATATGACTCATATTCACATGATTTGTGTTTAAAAGAAAATCATCTTGACACTTAACATACATAGAGAATGCGTAGGCAAATTCGTGCAGTTTTTTTTTCCCAATCATACTGCTAAATAGCAATTGGAAATTATAGTGTACAGCCTGGAATTTGCACTCTTAATATTAAAAGTGACTATAATAAAAGTATTATACATTTTTTACAGTCAGTTTGGAACAAACCTTAAACTTTCAGACACTACACAGCTGTTTTCCTGGCTGCTGTTGCTAAAGGAACTTAATGTACAGTACATCAGTCTCCCCTGGAAAAACATGTATTACAAGTAAAAATATATAATATCATCTTGTACTTGATCTGCTCAAGTGCAGGATGAAACAGACTGTACTGACATGTGATGCTGCTGATCTTAGAGCTCCAACAAACTGACACTAGTGTCACACACAGTAGTGAAAATGACTGAAATATACACATGCTACCTACTCAAACTATACTACACGATCTCACTTTCATCCTGATTGTAAAGGAGCTTTTTCAGTGTGATATTCAGTTGCTAATAAAGAATACAGTGTCCTTGAAAGCACAGCTATTACTGTGACACTGACAGCTAATATCAAATGTTTTTAGGTGTAAAATCTAAAATAATTATTTGTTGGTGTCATACTGCTGCTAAAAAACTTCAAGCCCAAAACCCGCCTGATGAACTTCGAACGCAAAAATGACATTCGAGGGGGCTTCAAAAAGTTTGTGGAAAAAGTACATAGCTAAAAATCACATGCAGGGATTTTGATCTCAATGCACCTGTACGTTCTTGTACTAACGTGTCATAACATGTTCTAACATGAACCCTTGAATGCATGTTGCAACGCAAAAATAAACATCATAATTTAAACTGTTTTTTCCAACTGTCCCTTTTCCACAAACTTTTTGAAGCCCCCTCGTATTTTCATGCCACTGTTGCCACCGTCTTTGTACCAATTTCAAGATAACCAGACATGCGGCTATAAATTTTGCCTTTCTTCGCTTATAGCAGAAAGAGCCTGTGACTCTGAAAATATATCTGGAAAGCATCAAAGGCAGAAGTGAAGAGACTGATGAGTCAGAGCCTGAGTAGGAGCGGAACCAGCAACATGCAACATATTGTTATTAGAATGACTGAACATTAAAATAGGTTAAGACTGTTACTTATGATAAAAAATGTGCCCTAATGACACATATTGGTCGTAAATTTACCGTAAAGTACTGAACTATCATCATCTAACCTTATAAATGCAGTTTGTTGATGAGCATTTTATAATCTGTGACATAAAAATCTAAATTTCAGAGGTCAATAAAAACAGTGCTGCTGTATTTAGTTTATAGATGGCATTGTGCAATATTTTACACAAACTGTGCCTGTAACACCAAGCTCAAACGGAAACAAGAAAGGTGTAGGATTTTGAACTACAAATGTATTTTTTGTTATATCAGTACTTTAAAATTGCACTTGAAAACGATGATGATGATGTTGTTGGAACCCCTCACTCAAATGACGAGGCTGGTCACCCTAACGGTTTGTAAATCAGTATACAACTGTCTCGTAGCGTGGGTTGCGGCTCATCAGATAACACCTCTAACTCAGCCATGACTCAAACTTAAATTCTCTGTGATTATTTCCTTTTTTCCTTGAGCAATATACCAATTAATATTTTATTTTATAATCTTTTTTTGTTAAATTTGTTTATCCGTCCATGATTTTCAACTTCAGGGAAACTGCAAAATCACACAGCCTAACTTGTGTTAAACACAAGCTGGAAAACATGACTTCCGTTTTAGCTGTCTACATTTCACAGCAAATTAAATTACTACAAAAACATTTTACTGCAGAATGTAAAGTCTACAGCTTCAGAGAACCAGTTAGGCTTGTCCGGAAATAGTTTGTTTGAAAATCATTCTGAAATCAACATACTGACTAAATCCCAATCACCTAGTACTGCTCCACCCATGAGACTGTCTACAAAATGTTGCCCTCTTTACTGGTGTTCCTCTTACCTTTGAGAGAAACTCCTTAATTTCTGCATCTGCCATCAAATTAAGAAGTTAGACAAAAATAAAAATACTAAAGAGCAGAATTTAATATTGTGAGTAGCCTTAGCAGTGACAGAGTCACACAGTGAAAGATGAAATGATTGTGGAACTACCTATAAAGGCTGTTAGCACGCGACACTGACTGATCTGTAGACCTTTGCGCTACCCACGATTTCCCCTGTGCCAACGTCCTGATGCCAGTCTCACGCAACCAAGTGCAAAAGTGACTAAAATATCTGCTGCTTACTCAAATGAGGAGCTTTGCTGCAGGCCTCTCACTCTCAGCCTGATTGTATGGGAGCTGGTATTTACTGATATCGTGACGTGAGGTACAGTATTCTGCTGAAAAGCCCATGCTTTATGTCTACAGGAACACTACATGTTTTTGAGCAATAATTAGTCCTCACGCAAGCTGGGCTCACAGTGGCATTTTTCAGAGGCCTAGAATGACTCATTATATTAATTTAAATATGTCAAAAACATTTAAGACAACCCATAGAGGGTTTTTAATGTGCAATCTATACAGCTATTTGGCCCAAGGACTGCAACATTAAATAAAAAAATTAAATAGAATTCTTGTACAGTTCTTTAAATTTTAGATTTTGTCTTAGGCAGAACAACTTTTTTTTTTAGACTTTTGCTTCCTCTTTAAATATGTTCTACAAAGTTTTAAAAGACTAATCTGATAGCTGACCGATCAGGGCTTTAAGTGGCAGTGCCACACTATAAATTATTAGGGGTAGGGTTAGGATTAGGTCTGGTCTAGTGTTGCCTGTATGTGTTATTGTGTGACTTTCAGTGGTGGTGGAAATGAGTAAAACTACTAAACTTACAATAACAATCTGAGCCTGCCAGTGGCTAAAACAAGCGCTTTAGTAAACCGTACTCTGATGTGGACAATTGCCCAGTTGGATTACACTGCAGCAGCTGTTTACAGTGGCCTGGTACAAAATTTTTGCTCAATACTCCACTGATTCCAAAGATTTTTGTCTTTATCATTTATGACGAACAACATTGAAAATAAGGCCAGGTTTTTAAAAACAGATTTATACTTTAATATGAGACTTAAACAGTGTGCATTTGTACTAAAATTACTAAAACTTTGGATGATATCTCCATAATTGTTTTATACAAATAGGTTCAGATGAGATAAAAGATTTTTTTTTTTTTTTTTTTTTTTACATAGAACAAGCACTATAGACTTTACTTACTGTTCTACTTATTGTTTTAAGACAGAATTGAGAAAAAAACTGAACCTGTCCTTTAAATGTTTTAAATTCTCATACACATTTAACAGCTACCTTTTAAAATGACCATTCACTAATTTTATTTCACTAACTTTTTTTTTTTTTAAATAATCCTTTTCTTTGCAAGATAAAAATATTTACTAGTTTTCATTTTTCCCCCACCAGCAATGGCTTACAGCAACCCTGACTATGATGTCTACTCAGATTTCGGGTCAGGCTTTGACTTGAACAACTCATATTGGAATACAAGTAACACCACAGAAATCACTGATGAATCTGAATGGTGTGAGGCTGGAGAGCAGGAGCTCACCATCAAAATGTTCCAGACCTCAGTTTTTTGCCTCATCTTCCTGCTGGGCGTGGTGGGAAATTGCCTGGTGATTGCCACCTTTGCCCTATACCGCCGTCTCCGGCTTCGCTCTATGACTGATGTCTTCCTGTTCCACCTAGCGCTGGCCGACCTCCTCCTGCTCCTCACGCTCCCGTTACAGGCCGTCCACACTCACCTGGGTTGGATCTTCTCTGTTCCTCTCTGCAAGGCCACGCGTGCCAGCTATGCGATCAACACCTACAGTGGGCTGCTGCTGCTGGCCTGTATCAGCGTCGACCGCTACATGGTGGTAGCACGAGCTCAGGAGATGCTCAGGCTGCGCACTCAGATTTTAAGAGGGGGGAAGCTAGCTGCTCTAGGTGTGTGGGTTGTTGCGGTGCTCCTCAGCCTGCCTGAAATCCTCTTCGCTGGGGTGGAGGTGTTTTTTGGCTATGATGGTGAAATACAATACTGTGTCATGCTAAATAGTGGAAAAGTCAAAATGGCCACCAATGGAGCCATCATTGCTGTCTTCTGCCTATCCTTCCTCATCATGGTGACTTGCTACTCTTTGATTGCTAAAGTGCTGTGGGAAGGGAACACACATCGGCGAGGGAAGATGTGGCATCGGCAGCGCACCTTGAAGCTAATGGTGGCCCTGGTGCTGGTGTTTCTGATGTTCCAGCTGCCCTACACTGTGGTGCTGTCTCGTAAAATGGCGGGGCAGTTCTGCAGTCTCCTGTTGGAGTACATCACCTGCACTTTGGCATACGCTCGCTGCTGCCTCAACCCTATCCTGTATGCCCTGGTAGGCGTACGCTTCCGCAACGATGTGCTGAGGCTCATCCATGATTCAGGCTGCCCATGTGAGCCCTTCCTGGCACCACAGACCGTGAGCTCCACCTCCATCTCCTCATCGTCACCTGCTCTCACAGTGCTCTCAGTTTGCTCTCCAACAGTCCCTGAACGCAATTACTCTAGCAATGACACAGAGTTGTCCACCAAGTTTAAGTTTCCAGCAAGCAAATAATATTTGATAAGGTTGTGAACTGTCCACTCTGCATCATTTATATACACATTCCCCTTCAGTTAACATAATGTACAATTACTATACAGAAGCAATGACCTGATAAATGATGTGGAGTCTGCAAAGATATTAATTAGGGCTGTGAATCACTGTAAAGTTTTCAATATGAGTGTTCATACAAAATGTCCAGTAAAATGGTACACAGTATAAACAGTATATGTATAGACAGGCTTATAGACCCCCCCCCCCATTGATTATCTTCAAAATGTGATTTGTTATTCATTTATATTATTCATTTGTTCAGCCACAACTATTTACTATACAGTTGCAGTGATTAAATGACCACAGGCCTTTTGGCCTATTTCTTTAAGGTCTGTGCTTGTTGTTGAGACAATTTAAGAGGTATGCTACCGGTCAAAAGTTTTAGGGCGCCTCTATCTTTCCTGTTGTAATGTCTCTGGGAACTCTGAAACTAAAGCATAGAACAAAAGGATAAAAAATAGCAAAAAAATATTTACAGAAAGATGGAATCTTAAATCGTAATTTAATCCTTTTTTTTTGGACTTTTTTGTGAACTTACTCATGATGTTCTTTTTACAACAAAAATGAAACATTAAGGGAAAGTTTGTCTAAAAGCTGTTGCAGAGGTTCCACAACCACACTTGTACTTTGCTTTTTTTTGGGTCATTATCTTGCTGTTGGATGAACCTCTGAGCATTCAGTCTGTCTTCTTTTCTTAATTACTTTTCCCACAGTTCTTATATACAGCACTACTTCCTGCAGCTACAGAAGACAACGGAATTAGCAGAGATGAACGTGCAATTGCCTTTTAGTTTTAAATGCTTGTTGCTTTTGACACATTTTGGTTGTTACTCAAAAAGTCTCAAGGGTTGATACACAACACTTGTTATCATAAGCACTTTGTTTTTCAGGCATCAGGTGACAAAAAGCAGATGACCAAGAGCCACTTCAGCTTTTGATGCATTTCTACAGAATTTCATAATTCTAACCACAACCTCATTTGCAAACATAAACCTAGTGGTGCTATGTTTTTACTTCAACAAGCTTAAGTTCTGTAGAATATTTCTATACTGTTGGTAACAGTCTCCAGACTTAAAGCACTTTGGGGCTGGTTTTGGGAAGAATTGGACAGAGGGTGAAAGAAGGTGAAACTGTGAATACATCTGTGGGAAGTTCTGCAACAGTGTTGACACAAATTTTCCAAACAGTGTTTCATTTCCATTGTAGACAGGACGTCACAGGGTGTTTTGTCTGCTGAATGAGTCAAACATTTTGATTAAATTTAGGATTTCAGAATATAAGTGTTTTTATCACAAATTTGCATGCATATATTATAATTTTCATAGTAAATAGAGTTGAATTTATTTGTTATTTAATAGTTCATTCTCAAAATGTTAAATATAGATTGTTTGTTTTAATGTATATATTTCTCTTGCATCTTTAAATAAACTTTGATGTATATCTAGTAATTTAAAGACTCATCTTTCCACTTGCCTCATAGGCAGCACTACCATAATACATAACACACAGGCAAGGAGAAGCACTTTAAATGTTTCCTCAGAGCATACACCCCCCTCTGCCACACACACAGTGATGCAAGTCTTAACTTGTAAAGAAAGCTTCTCTTTTCTTGTTTACATCTCTGTTGTTGGTAAATTTCAGATTATACTGATAGGAATGCTGCACAGAATGTGTGGCCTTGTGATGTATCTAATGGTTAAAATTGGCCATCTAGTGGAAGTCTTCTAAAAGCCATCTTTCTGCAGAATACACACCCATCAGCCACAACATTAAAACCAGTGACAGATGAAGTGAGTAACACTAATCATTTCATTATAATACAATGTTTTGCTAGGAAGCCTTTGGTCCTGACATTCATCAGGATGTTATTTAGACACGTATCACCCACCTAAGCATTGTTGTAGACCAAGCATGTCCCCACCCTATATATTCTGCAGAAAGACAGCTGGTGATTTTCATGCTCTCTCCACTGATCAGTCTGTGCCACTAATTTTTTTAAATTGACTGGAAGAAATTGTAAACAACAATAAAAGAAACTAGGATTAAAATTCATGAAAACAATCATTATGTTAAACCGTAAAAAATAGCAAATGATCAATTAATCTGCCCTTCAGTTTCGCTATCAATGTAAGAAAATGGTGCAAAAATGCATTTCGCAATTTCCCACAGGCCAGAAAGACATTTTTAAAATATTTGCTTATTTAATTTCTGTCAACCAGCTAATTGGTTAATTGACTAATCACTGCAGCTCTACTACTTTCAACTGAATATAAAGGGAGATGAACCCTCCCCAAACACCACTGGTTAGTTTGAGCTTTACTATCATTACATCAAAATAACTTAAAGGGTTTTGTAAACAGTGCTTTTATTGAGTCCACTTCATCTCAACACTTCCTGAATGAAAGCAGAAGCTCTACATGTAGAGAGACTGGTACAAAATGACAGGGCTGTGGCAAAGGAAAAGAGCACAGTACTCTTCAGCTGCAATGTAGTGCTTTGGCCACTAGATGCCAACTTAATGCAGAAGCCTGACTCCACTGTTTGAAGTTGTGTAACTTTGCACGGTGCTTCTGACCAGTTACGTTTAAGTTATTTTATGGTTATGACAGAGAGACAACAGCTTTTGTCGCACATCCACATGTACTGACACTCACTTTTTATACTCTGTATACCAGCCTGGTCCCAGACCTCAGAGTCAAAACCAAAAAATGACTAGAGTTACTGAAGTGAAAATGTGAAGTGAAACTACTGTTAATTCAGTCTGACCATAGGGCTTAGTACATCTTTTAGACAGGGCTGCAACTAATTATTTTCATTATCAATTAACCTGCACATTATTTTCTTGATGAACTGAAGAATTGGTCCAAAGTGTCAAAAAATACTGAAAATTGGCCATTGTCTTTTCACATCCACAAGTCACTTGTGAGTGATTTTCCCTTGATTGGCTTGTCAGTTACTTTACTAATTGATTCAGCAATCAGGGTACCTCTCATATCAACAAGGCATCTCCATCAATAGAACTTCAATAGAACTTCTACTCACTGGATGGTTTTTTGTTTTTTATCATTCTGAGTAGAAACTCTAGACTGTTGCGTGTGAAAATCCCAGGGGTTCAGCAGTTTCAGAAACACTCAAACCAGCCACAGTCAAAGACACTAAGAGATTTTATCCTTACGCTGTTTGATGTGACCATTAACTGAAGCTTCTGACCTGTTTCCACATGATGTTTTGGACTGCTTTGCTGCCATATCATTGGCTGATGGTATAATCGCATGAATAAGCAAGTGTTACAGGTGTTTCTAATAAAGTGCTCATGGTTTCATGATATTCAGCTAAACTCTAACTTAGTGTAAACCCAGTGAACAAAGCTCCTCCACTGAATGTGTCACGCTTCATTTCCTGGCATGTGCCTTATGTCCTGTGTGCTGCTGACCAGGTGTGGCCAGACATACAGGTATCAGCGTGACACTCATTATTTATTAACAGCTGCTTCCACCTTTCAGTAACACTCCAGTCATTCTGCAGCCAACAAATGGAGTCCTTTGGCCCTCCATGAGTACAAAGTTATGTCACTGCTGCTTTACAACTTATGATTCTGATTAACTGTGAGATCCTCTTTAGCAGCCACATTACAACTGTGGTTTGTTAGGATGCAGGGTGTTAGGAGAGTTTGTGATGACGCAACATGTACAAAAGTATGAATGAGGCTTTTATCACAGAGAGATCTGGTTCTGTGAGCTGCCAACCTTTGGCTGTTACATCTGGAAAACACCCACTGCTGCTTTCATTTACACTTTGAAACTAACTAAAGTATCAACCTTCTATTCTTGTGTCCCAGTAACCTATGTAAAGAATTACAGTGAGCCAGCATGTTATAATACTGGACGCTGACGTTGAAGTAGCTAAGAATAAAATGTATTTAGATTTTTTGTGCCTGTGCTGCTTCCATTATAAAAAGCTAAAATTTTATCTATGCACGTCTTACCCTGTGTGCAACTAAGGGTTGTATGCCTCCACCAAGCAGCCCAGTCCCAGTTAATAAGCGTGGGAATTCTGCACTTAAGTCCAAAAATGTGTTTTGTGAAGTCAAATTGACCTTTGGTCATCAAAATCTAAGCAGATCATCTTTGAGTTCAAGTGAATGTTTGTACCAAGTTTCAAGAAATTTACTCAGAACATTACTGAGATTTTGCGTTCACGGGAAAGGAGCGGACAGACCAATGGATGGACAACCACAAAACATAAAAACAGTAAAATAAAGCTTTTCAAAAACAGTAAATAAAATGGAGAAAATTTGTTCCCTTAGAGTTAGAGGCATCAACTGCACTTCTCCTTTATGTTATGGAGTCAGAGTCAAGGGTTCAGTTCCCTGACATTGTAAATGTCTGTTGAATGTTCTGCTGGTAGAGCTAATAGTGTGTAAGTGTTCTTACTTGGTGTCCAAATGAATGAAGCTGAGCTGATCAGACGTCTTCTGTGGACAGATCCCACTGCAGGCCACACCAATTCCACAGACTGGGCTCACAATCACCAAATCCTCAAGGTTGGAAAAAAAACCAACCCACAGAAAGTGTGAAGAATAGTAAATTAATCTGCTCTCTTTGCTTCTAACATGAGACCTCATCAGCTTCTTTTATCATTTAGCACATCTTCACATACAGTAACTCTCTCTCTCTCTCTCTCTCCTTATATATATATTAAACACAATAAGATAAATTAGCATATTTCATGGAATTTGGTACTGTAGCATTATTACATGCATTATTTTTATAAAACCACTTTTCCCCTGAAACATATCATTTTTTAAACACTTTTCATAGATCATATTAATGTGTTCCCATCTGCATGAATATAAATTGAATCATCATTACTTACTAACTTAACATGAACAAATTTATAATCAGAACAAATTGCGCCACAAACATTATAGTGAATAACCTCAACTAAACCAGAATGATTTCTAAGTCAACACAGAGTGATGCAATTCACCTTTAATACTTTGCCATGCTATCAATTCCACTAAACAGTTAGCATTAAGTAATACCATAATACACAACTAATACTTTCTGGGAATTAGCATTAGCAATTAGAGTTAGCGACTAGCACTAGCAGTCTTTTGAGAGCATTGGTATTGTAACGCTATATGCACCAAAGTATGCTGGAAACATTATACGGCATTCTCCGACCGGTTCTTATGAAAGGTGTCTAAATTTAAGCAACAAATGTGGCCTAGCCCCCCCGCCCAGGATGGCTAGCAGCAAGCTAGCAAGGACAGTGTGCTTCAACTCACCGGAGTCGCTGATAACTGGACAGACGCCACCTCTCTCACCGCACGTTCACGGGGCGTTTACAGGAGTAGATTTCATGCAGAAGTGTCGTAAAGACAGGAGGTGTGCGCCCCCTTCTGGTGACAATATGCAAGTACATCTCTAATTAAAATACCTTTGTTTGAATAGCCTTATTTTCGCTATGGGTAAAACCTGAAAAGGCGTATCACTATATGTGATGGTCAACACACAACAGTGCGATGAGAAAGAGAAGTTTGTACATACATTTGCTACAAAAAATTATATCTTTTAGTTTTAAAACCGAGATGTTTTGAATTGTGATTCTGTAAAGATAGTTAGGCCTCAGGCCTCATCAGTGTATGTTTACTTACGCTGTATTCTGGCAGAGTAGTAAGTGTTAATCAATTAAGCAATGGGCAGAAAATGTATTAACTATTTTGATACTGAAATCATTATTTAATTTTCTCCAGTGTGAAAAAACATCCAATCATCACTTTGGGCTCTGGAAAATGATTTTATTGATTAAATTATTAAATGTTTTTTGTTGCTTTTTTTATTATTCTTAAATTTGAGAATTTCATTATAGCTTTCTGTAGATTTTTCTGTTTGCCCTTTTCTTTTCATGATCTTCAGGCTCCAAACATCTCTCTCCCTCCCTCTCTTCCTCAGTGTAGCCGGTACATGGAGGCTTTAGGACCCAGAGAGCTCAGATCTTCCTGCTCTCTGCTGTTCGGAGTAATGCCTCTGCTGCCTGCTGCCTCCCTACGTCCGTGTGTCGGATAGAGAGAGTGGCTGCCCGCTGGATTTCTGCCTTCCTCTCTTCTTCTCTTTTTCCTCCGGACATGGAGATAAAAGGTCCAGAGACTCCCAGCATCCAACAGCAGATGGAGGACTTCCATAGATTACATGCAAGCCCAACTGAGTCTCTTCACCTGAGAGCACTGCAGCTTTGGGAGTAGTTTCCTCCAGAGTTTTTTTTTTTTTTTTTTTTTTTTGCCTCACCTGTGCAGACGGAGACACAGAAGTGAAACCTTTCTGTTAGTCCTCTTGTCTTTAATTTTTCCTCCTATTACATCCTCCTCCAGGTTCTGAACTCCTATCTCCTCCCTCTCCTCTCTTTCACTTGTTCAGCTGTCACTCTGTCTGTCACTCCCAGGATATCCCCTTCCCTCTTTCTAGGGTTTCATAATGCATCGGGATCTGAGCGAGGTCTGACTCTCATTCAGAGGCAGGGGTGGATTTCATTCCGCCGCTTTCTCCCTCTTCTGAGAATATGGACGAGTAATGAGTGACACTTCAGAGAGGGGTCATGGAAATAATGAAAGGTCACTGCCCAGAGCCACACACAGCCTGTAATGTAACTTTGAATAACTAGGCACAGCCTCATGTTTGTATATACATGGTCTAGCAGTGTGTTTGGCAGAGACTGATTTTCGAGTGCGAAGGTTTTTGTGTATGTGCGTGTTTTCGGATCTATCGAACATACAGTCATGGGGAACGCAGCGGGAAGTGTGGAGGGACCCCAGGCGAAGGAGGCCAAGATGGTGTCGGGCCCCCCGGGCTCCACGGGGCCCCAGAAACAAACCGCGGGGCTGAAACTCCCGATGCCACCTGAAGAGGAGCTGGAGGAGCGCTTCAGTGCAGTGCTGGTGAGTAGTGATGTGCACAGCAGGTCAGGACACACGTCAACTTTCACACACAAGAAATGAGCACAGGGCAAACAATACACAGAAACAAAGAATTTGGAATATGTTGGAAATGTGCACGTCCTCAGGACAAGCTTATCGCTGTGCCAGGTACACAATGCCACTGTGGAAAGATACATAAGAGTTCCTTTATGCTGGGGCTTACTGCAGTATTAGGCTCACTGCATGGTCTGCTGGAGGAAGAGGGGAGAGGGGAAGAGGGAAGTCAGATCTATTTACATTTTAATAAGGGGTGCAACTAAACTTTTACTTTCTCCTCTGCACAGCTTAAAATAGCATTTGTTTACTTGTTGAGGAAGATCAGCTGTTACAAGGAGTTGTACACTACATGGCCAAAAGTCTGTGGACACCCTGACAACATGCTTTGGGTGTATTCTGCTTTACACAGGCCCCTTATCTCCAATGAATATGAATTCCAGGGACTGGTAATCCTACAGCACACGATGGTATTTTAGACAGTAGTGTCCTTCCAGCTTTGCAGCAGCAGTTAGAAGAGGGCCTTCCTCTGTTCCAACATGACAATCCCCCTGTGCAGCAAACCAGCTCCTCACAGAAAAAAGTTTTCAGTTCAGTTTGTTGTGGAAGAACTTGACTGGTCTGCACAGAGCTCTGACCTCAACCAAATCCAACACCGTTGGGATGAATTAAAATGCAGACTGCAAAATCAGTAGCATAACAAAAGGTCCTTTAGAGTAAAACTGAATGGGTAATAATTATTTCTTATTGTCAAAGTGAGTGTTTTCTGGATCTGATGCCACAGTTGGCATCAGGTCTGTCAATGTCTCCCAAAACTGTTATTGTCTGGATACACTTCATAGGTACCTAATGTTGGATTTTAGTTTTCTGCTGCTGGGAAGCTTCATGGTCATGGTTAAAAGAAAACACATTTCACTGTGATAAGCTACAAACGACACAAACAACACTCTCCTGTGTTCACTCACGTTGCTGACCCACCCATCCACCCCGACCTCCTCATTGTGAGGTTTTGCAATGCTAATAACATTGTCACACAACGTCACCTTTTCCTGGACCTCACTAATGCTCTTGTGACTCAAATCCCTGCAGCCAGGTTCAGAAATCTGGGGACTGAAACCACAACAGTGGCAGCTGTTACAGCAGCAGATTAATGCCAGTGGTTCAGCAATCACATGTGGATGTAATGTTGAGGTGTCCACATACTTTTGGTCATGTAGTGTAACAGGAGACACAATGAAGGGCATTTTCTTCAGCTGAGAAGATTAGTGGTCAGCAGCATACTGTGGTTGTACCTGTGGTTTTATTGTAAATCCCTCCAGCTGGCTTTTGTTCCTCTAGCTGCAGCTTCAGGTTTCGTTAATGAATTTTTTTATTGCCTGGGACAAAATTGTTAAGTCGTGTCCTTCGATGATCAGCATTCCTCGACCATAATTTGATTTTTTCGTCATTATCTTCCTCACAAAGCTGTCGGTCGTCTCCTGTTTACAACAACATAGGGCAGCGACCAGCTGATCTCATGCCTTCGTGGTGACAACCACAGGAAAACAAGGCAGGGAGAGATTTGAGTCTGCAGCGCAGTTATGTTCAATATGTGGCCAGACGGCTTGCTGCATGGTGAACTGCATTCCTCCTCTCATTCCTCTCTGAGTCTTATCATCCGAGCCTTTGAGATGGTTGATGATATGCGACATCATGTTGAGCTGATATGTGATTTGACAGCATGAAACATAAACAGACAGGCTCAGCGGCTTATTGTCAGTGAGTGTATACTCAAACGAACAGCCTCCTGAAGGTGAATGGTGATCAATTAAAGCCATGATAAATGCTATCCCCCTCCACTGAGGCAGTTCAATCGATGTGTGTGAGCATAAAACACTCCCTCTTAGGGCAGGACCACAATTCTAATTACCTCTGCTGAGGAGCTGAGGGTTTTTTTCTCTCTCTGTCATTGGGATATCTCCAAACCATCTCTTTATTTTGTGGTCAGACAGGACTAAAGATCATTGAACTTGCAGCCATAATAATGAAAATTGATTCTAAGATTAGTTTCAGATCAATTCAACTTAAAACTTCAAGTGATGAGAATTATTTTGGGGTTTAACGGGATGTTAGAAATGCCAGGCACCAAAAAACGACTTGCATGATAAATAGTAATTCACATGTGCTCTTTCTGTAAATCCACTGTGCCAAATGTACAAGTTTGATGGAAAAACACAAAACACTTTTATGGAAAACAGTCACATTTCAAATACACAGAGTCTAAAATGATCAAACTCTGTCAAAAAACATTGTGTGTAATTTGGCTTGAACTGTGAAAGGTGAACTCATCCTCAAGCAAGTTGTTAAAACTCATAAATTGTCCAGAAACGACACAGAGGACATGACCTCAGTGTTGTCAGTTGTAGCTACAGTTAAATAGTTTAGTGTTGAAAGAGGTTTCACTCTCTCCGGAGGTGAGATGTCTAGTTAAGAGTGTTAAAGAAATGCACAACAAGGAGCTGAACATACTAAAAAGTTAAGAGGCTCATTCAGGAAAATCTCAGTCACGATTAATAGAGTTATACTGTATATCACTATTATGATGCATTATTAGAGCTGAACTAAAACTCTGCTTTTCCTTTAAATGATGAGCTTAGTTCCAAAAAGCTACAAAGGTGTCAAATCACCACAGTGAAGCGTGAAAATCTGTCTCTTTGGTTTCCATTAGCAAAGTGGTTAACCTACATGCATCAGACCTACATTACAAAAATAAAACATTCTCAGCGTTAATTTGCAAAGTGAGACCCCACATGCAGAAATTAGCTTTAGAGATGTGTCATGTGTGACTTGAGATACACATTGATTTGCCTGAATTTGCCATCTGGAGCTGAACTATGCCAGATTCACAAAAGTATGTGGGCACAACACCCATACTGTACGTGACTGTTCAGCATGTTATCTCCAAAACCGCAGGCATTAATTTGCTTTCCATACTGAGGTAAGTAACCAACACTGGTGCTGGGTGAGGAAGTCTGTGGTTCAGTTCATTCCAGAGGTGTTGGGAGGGGGTGAGGTCGGGGCTCAGTGCAGGCCAGATTCCTCCTCATCAAACTGTGAAATTGATTCATATTTGGACCTGGTTTTGTCCATGGGAGCGCTGACAGCAGCTTCATCAAACTGTTGCTAAAAAGTTGGAAAAACATTACTGTCTAAAATATCTTTGTATTATTATTTCTGTATGAGTCTACAAATTGTGTTTTTAGGGAAAATCCAGTATATTATGCCTTTAAATAGGCCACACACAACACAGAATAATAATACTCAAGTAATAATGTTGTCTTTCCATAAATTAAACTGTACCATATCTTCTGATCTAATCCAGATGATACAGACTACTCTTCTCTCCTGTTCTATATGGAGTAAAGTGTACAGTGAATATCTAAATATTTGCAGTATTTGTATTTGTGTGTGTGTGTGTGTGTGTGTGTGTGTGTGTGTGTGTGTGTGTGTGTGTGTGTGTGCATGAGTTTGTCTTTCATGTGAAGAAAAAACAGGCGTCACTCTGCAGCAGTTGAACTGTATACTGTATCAAAAACATCATAATCCCCCCCCCCCATTCTGATAACATTTGCTACATCACCACTGTATCCCACCAAATATAGATCATCTCTCCCACCAAGCCAGCCCCCACCCACCACCTCACCCACTCAGCCCCAACATCTTCTGCTGAGTGTGCATGGCGAATCTCCCGTGTTAAGTGGAGAACATACTCTGTCTGCATACAAACCAGCCGGGCTGCAGGCTGCCTGTTCTGCCTGTTCTGCCTGTCTGCGGAGAGGTAGAAGTGAGGGATGCTGCAAACTGCCACTGGTCTCACTCTGCAGAGGCTCAGGGGGACAAGAGAGAGAGAAAGTGACAGTCTCCTCTCTGTGGTGTGGATATGGAGGGTGGATAATGCTCTGTGTGTGTGTGTGTGTGTGTGTGTGTGAGTACAACACGTTCATTTGCATGTGAGCGTTCAGCATTTGTGTGTGATATGACCCAGCGGGGTTCTCTGTGAGCAGCTTTTATTGATGCTTTCTTCATATTATGATTTCTCCTGTCTGATGCCACTGCAGCATTCAGACTGAAAGAATCAATAACAAACCAACAGAAATCTGCACAACACAGTTTGTGACTCTGATAAAAGGCTTTAGTCATACCCGAATTTCCCATGAAGCACTTTTTCCTCTGTGTTTTACATAACACTTTGCATATTTCCCAACAGGGAATGCGGCAGTGGGTGGAATTGTAAATGTACATCTCTGTACTGTATTTACAGGCAGAACCAGAGCCAGAGAAAGAGAGACAACATTTACTCGCTTGTTAGCAGTTTTGGAGATATTTCAATTGTTCCTTTGTCAGGCCTGGTCAGAGTGATCAGAATATTAGAGACTCTTTACATGAGACTGACAGGTATCCAGGTGTCTCTATACTTTTGTGCATACAGTGTATTTACATCCTTTTAACCTTGTCTAATTTGTTCTCCATTCCCAAATATCTTACACTTAGCAGTAATGGGAAACCATAATCTAACTGACAACTCCTCCTGAAATTTAATTAACTGAATTATTGATGTGTACATGTGTTCAATGTAGGGCTGCAACTAACTATTTCACTACTGATTATTCCGCAGATTATTTCCTTGATTAATCAGTTTGTCTGAAATGTCGTTATAATTTCCTACAACCATTAGTGCTGTATTCAGATCACTTGTTTTATTCAACCAACATCTCAGAACCTAAAGATATTCAGTTCGATATCAGATGTGATGAAGAAAAGCAGGAAATCATCACACTTAAGTGACTGGAACCAGAAACTATTTGGAATGTTTGCTTTAAAAATGACTAAAATGATTAATTAATTATCAAAATAGTGGCCAATCAATTTTCTTTTGATTGACTAATTGATGAATTACATGTGATTGGATGTCATACAGTCGAATCAGATTATATGCAGAACGTAGACAGCCTCATGGAGAGACAGAGGAGAGGAAGGAGAACCCAGATTTTTGCAGTAATTATTCAGTCACTGCTGCAAACACAGGCTGTTTCTGTGAGCAACCATAATTCCATTGATCCGTCCTTTTGGGACAGTCAGCACATTTAGGAATTCAGGAATGCATCACCATGCATCATTCAGCGACACAAACGTCCCACTTCCTTGTCTTCCTCTTCTGCTGCCAGTTTGATCCTCATTTTCTTGGAATCCTACGTTTTACAACAATTAGAGACGCATCACATTTATATTTTATGATAAAATCAAGCTCACATCCAGTCATTAAACATGCATCTAAACAGCAGGAGCAAAGCTCACTGATTTTACTTTTTAATGCCACTTAAATCAGCAGAGTTAGAAGGGTTTGTAAGGCTCTTAGATACTGAGGCAGTTACTGTGCAGGTTGTCATGGAGAGAGTGCTAATTTGAGTGTGATAAGAATGGCTGAATGCTTTCACACTTATCATGTCTTAGTGCGTATAAAAGGGACACACAGCCATCAGCAAGCTTGGGATGAAAACTCATTAAAATTTGAGGCTTGATAACTGTGTTCCCTCACAGACAACTCCCTGCTGACCCCAGTACAGCACAGTGGTTCAGTCCTTCTCTACAGTACTCCAGTGAATGTAGAGATGATCTGATTAGATGCTGACATTTGATGCAGATACACACTCCTCCTGTTCAGGTGCTTTGTGTGTGTGTAATTGTTCATGTAAAAAAAAAAAAAAAAACTTACTCAGTGCAACACATGCAGCCCTGTGCTCATTTGTATAATCTGTTGTCTTGAATTTAGACACGGATGAGCCGAGCTGATAACCTTTAAAAAGAAAAGATTCTTCTGTAAAGAGCCATAACAGCCTCGCTGTGCAAAATGCCAGCTGGGCTGTTCTGCTTCTTAACACTTGCATGTTACAAAATAGTCCTCTTGATATAACTGGATAACTCTGGTCATATTCTGTATCCAAAGCCTGATGTATCTTACTCCTCTGAGCCACAGAGCTCTATTGTTGTCCAGGACTTATAAAAACACATCACTGTTGCACTGAGTGACATGTTCCCTCATCACCATGTACACACACACAGTGACTTGATCCCACACACACTGTCCTGCTGCTTTTTAAAGTAAAACTACAGAAGTATTATCAGAAAAATGCACTGAAAGTAACACAGTAAAGTCCTGCAGAAATATTCTCCCTGTGATTGATATTATTATTATTATACATGACAGTATTAAATTATTAGTATTAGTATTAGAATTCAGCAGTATTTTACTGTTGTAGTTGGTTGGGTGTTTTAGTTCTTTGTTCAGATTTGAGTCTGTACCTGTGCCTCTCAGACCCTGTCTTACCCGATCAAACCCTCCTGATATGGACCAATTTGAGACCTGAGCCTGACTTGAACCTGAGGCTTTACTTTATAGTTTTTTCTTGTTCAAAGACAAAGTTCTTTGCTTGATTTTGTGATCACTGGGAATATTAAGAATCTTCCATTTGCAAATTTTTGCTTTAGTTCATCCATTGCTGGCCGCCAACTTGCCAGACTAATGCAACTGTCTTCTGTCTTCCTGCTTCTTAGTGGGCATTGTGTATCTACGAGCAACACGACACACATCGACGCAGACGATTAGAGAGAGAATTTTTACATTTTTAAATTATATATTTAAAACCGAGCCAGTACCTTTAAACAGACGGGATGAAATTGCTAAACTCTGATTCAAAGGCCTACGTGTCAGGTTTAAGGGAGCCAGTAAGCCTTAAAGTTTCTTTGTATTTTTGTATTGTTATAAATTAATGAACTAACTAGACCTCCATCATCATCCAGCTGTGTATGATTACTGTTGATTTCTCCCTTAAAGCTCTTCACTGGAAAAACCAAAGTAAACCAAGGTTGTTTTTCTCTCTTCAGTTTCCAGTTGGCCAAATATAACC
Organism: Lates calcarifer; assembly: GCF_001640805.2. Lineage (NCBI taxonomy): Eukaryota > Metazoa > Chordata > Actinopteri > Centropomidae > Lates > Lates calcarifer. Next base: position 16,578,493 of record NC_066855.1, on the reverse strand, counting down.
AGCACTTATTGACCCAACAGCTCCATTCACCAGCCCTGATTTATCAGATTCACATCCAACACACAGCACCATTGATTTACTGTGCTATTTGGAATTTGCTATGGCCCTGTTTTTCAGCATGGCACGCAGGCTGTCTACACAGTATGTTTTAATATTTTGACTGCTTCATTTTTTTAAAATCAGGAGCAAATACGGAGAGCAGCTGAATATCTCCAAAAACTGTGCTCTGGTTGAGTTATTTTGCCACTTTACAACCAATCATACCAACAGATACCCTAATTTAATATGATAAAAGAACAAAACATAAATGTGAAAACTGGCCATGTGGTTCAGCTGAGGCTTATCTCCGAGCTCTGAGGCCCTGAGGTAAATCACCACTAAGTAACCACTGCTGGACATTCCTCAGCAGACTGAGTCAGTGCTGACGATGGATGCTCAGGTCGCTCAGTTTCAGTAACTAAGACGGGAGCAGGAGGTGTAGGGTCGGACAAGAAGGGGGAACAGATAAAATATGAGGAGGATGCGTAGCATTAAAACAAAGTGAGGAGACACAGCGGCTAACTCTGTCGTCCTTGAGTGGGAGTCGCCTGTCGACTAGCCCAGTTTCATGTGTGTGGGTTATAACTAGTGCAGCTGATGTGTCTGTGTCTCTGCGCTGGAATGTACTTAATATATGGGACACCACCAGTGCATTAATGGGTGTGATAAGTGGTGTGTATGCATGTCTGTGTGTGTGGGTTGAAAATCTTTCATCTGGACTTCTCAGAAACTTTGTGAGGAATACCAGGGACGAAACTCTTACATCTGAGAGATTTGGCAGCCTTTGGCAGTTTGTCCACATAAACCACAGACTACGACATCTTGCAAACAACTGACGTCAAGAGTTTAGGACGCGCCGCTTGTTTGCAGTTTTATCAATGTGCAGGATCAGTGTGTGTTTTTCTAAACAAATTCTGCTTATGAATTCAGAAATACCTTATAGCACATTAGAAAATCTAAAATGTACTTTCTAAGTGACTAATTCAGAGGTGGAATGTCATTGTATAAATTTGAGGTACTTGTACTTAAGTCTCTTCTTTTCACATTACTTTCTACTTGTATATAATTATTCTGAGTATAGTTACTTAACAAACTAAGATTTTAGATGGAAAACATGGTATATTTTTAAAAATGCAGTGCATTGTTATGGATAAAAATACTCAACAGAAAATAAAAGTCAGGATTAGTTCCACTTCAACCAAACAAAACAGCAAAAGCTATTTACACAGTGATGCATCGGCAATAATGATCATACTGTATAATATAATAGTATAAAGCATACTTTTGATTCTTTAAGGACACTATTCTGATAATATCTCTGTGGTTTTACTTCAGTAGGAGTTGCATGTAAGAGTTCTATTAATGTATTTTTACAATTAACAATCAGAGTGCTTCCCTCACCACTGGAATAATTTTGTAATCTGTTACTCGTCACTGTTCACAAGAAGGTGATGAGTGACACTGCGGTGTGTCGTTAGCAACAGATGTGTTGTGACAACAGACTGATAGTGACCAGTGAGGCTACAACCAAGCAGAAACACAGACCTCTGACTCACACAGTAACTCAGTACTGGACCAGTGACTGACAGAGAGCGGTAACGTCCCTCTGAGTGAAATCATTTACTGCAGAGCCATGAATTATTGAAGAAGGCTCCATAGTAATGAAGTGTCCAGGAGCCCTGAGTGTTTGATATCATATTGTTTCCCTGACTGTTTGGTTGGTCTGCGGTTAACATGAGAGTTTAGAATATTAACTGAGTCTATTAATAATTCAGAACATAATCCTGAGATCCATGAGAATATTTTCTTTTGCTAACGCTACATATCCGACATTAGCATTAGCAGCTGTTTACCCACCAGTCTAAAGGAAACAAAGTGAGTTCAGCATCACACTTCATTCCTTTACTTGCTTCTATTTCTAATGGTACCAAAAGTAAAAGTACCTGTTATGCACTTTGGTCCATTTCAGAAAAAAAAAAAAAAAGCAAGTAACTATAGCTGGGAAATAATTGCAGTACGGTAAAAAACATTATTTGCCTCTACAATGTACTTAAGTAGAAGTATACAGTATATATTTTTGTATCCTTGTTTTGCACTTTGAGTTGTTTTAAAAACTAACCAACACTGTTAACATCAGATTTTAAAATTGCAACATACTCAATATCTAAAAAATTTACTGCTACTTCACTGGCAACACGTTGTGGTCAGCATAGTTTTAAAACTGGTGTTTGTGGAAATATTTCCATGCGGGCACAACATAGTGATGGAGATTATGGCAGAAAAATCTAGGAAGCATCCAAGAAAGATTTCTGATGATAAAAAAAGAAACTTGGTGTTCAGAAGTCACTCTAAGATCACAGTGAGGACAAACACAGATTGTAATTACTCTCACTGTCAGAAGGGGGAGGCAAAGATTCCTTACTGCAGGTTTTTAAAAAATATTTAAAATCGCTTTGACAGTGGTTCATGACTACAGAAAGGGGTGACTTTAGTGATTTCAGCTGGTATTGTTATAACGGTGTTGAAATTAAACTTAGAAATGGCAACAAGGAAAAATGTGACACAAGAGACAAAAGCCAAAAGCCTTCATCTGTTTTTTTCTTTCTCTCTACTTTCAGAACACCATGAATCTTCCTCCAGACAAGGTGAAGATCCTGAGTCAGTACGACAGCGAGAAAAAGTGGGACCTGATCTGTGACCAGGTGGGTCAGCTTTCTAGATTTTGTCCAAACAGTCTGTGACCTGGTGACTTTGAATCTGTTTTTTAACAATAACACGATAAATGGGCCTTGTTTTACAGGCAGTGGAATTATAACCAGTGTAGGTCAATCAATACACTGATGCAATGTGAATACCAAACGCACAAAAACACCCCTACCCACAAACATACTGTATACACACACAAGGAAGCTCATCAATATTGTACATCACCGTAGCAACCACAGGTAGGTCCATAACAACCTGCGTCCTGATGGGAGAGTGACAGAGGACACCTGTCACTGTCATAAACCGACTCATGCTGCTTTTCGTAATTGAAAGATAGTTCTAATTGCACAAAAAATCCACTGATCCTTGTTGAGCTTTTACTGTATTTTCCCCTCGACAAATTTCAGAAACTGATAAAATAGATTGTTTAATTAAAGTGCATGAGTGGGACTGGTGTAGCTGAACTCTGTGTGTGTGTGTGTGTGTGTGTGTGTGTGTGTGTGTGTGTGTGTGTGTGTGCGTGCATGCGTGTGTGTGTGAGAGAGAGAGACAGAGAGAGAGCAACCGCTGCACCACAGAAGAATAATTTCTGGAAGCTCGTTAAGATCAAAACCATTTGCATAAGAGACGCTGTGTAATCAAAGTGCCTGTGTGAAACCCCCCGGCTGAGCTCTGCCCTCTGCCCCCACCCTCACTGCAGTAGAGCAATCAAATATAATTAGAAGTATGTGTGTGTGTGTGTGTGTGTTTCTCTGTATCTGCAGGAGCGATTTCAAGTAAAGAATCCACCCTCTGCGTATTTGGAGAAGCTGAAGAGTTATCTGGATCATGGAGGAGTCAGTCGGAAGGTACAACCTTACAAATTCACATCTCAGTTTGAAGCTGACTTCCTGTTTGACATGATTTTTGAAAGAAGTCTCCTATCTCCATATTTCTTGATAAAATTTTGCTTTTTGTGGCACATTTTGACTATAGACTGTGCACTGTTTCTCAGAATTGACCATGCTGCTGCTGCCTTTTACACCTACAGTATCTTGAACCAGAACAGAGCTGCAGGCCAGTTAAAGACTGGAGATATATTCTGTCAAAAATGTCTGTTACACCAAAATACACTGAAGGAGGATGATATACTGCTATACAAAGTCAAAATCCAGTAATTACATATCACATCAAAAATGAGTGAAGAGTAGAATTAGACTTTTTGATATTTTGTCTACAAGCACAAAATATATGGGTATGACTTTCTCATAAGGCTTTATTAATACAGCTTTATTAATAGACAATAAGCATTTACCCTTTTTTTACAGATCAGTAATGAGCCACCTGGGTTGCCAGGTTGTGAAAAATCCTCCTCATGAGCATGACACCTTGTTAGCACAACAAAGCTCCCACCCTCCAAACCATTAAGTCTGCAGCTATAGTAGTTGTTTATTTCATGTGTTTTTTAAATGTGCCTGTTTATAGAGTCCATTTTACAAATCATTACTCTAAAGCACTCTGGCATCTCTGACATTTTCTGAATAGTTTAACATTCACTGACCTGATAACCACCTTGCCTGTGTTCTGTCAGTTTAAGAGACGTGTCCAGGAATCCACTCAGGTCCTGAGAGAGCTGGAGATTTCCCTGAGGACCAATCATATTGGGTGAGTCAATTCTCATGTGAGAAAAAGAGGCTGATTATAATCACACAAACTAAAAGTGAGCCAAGAAAATCTGGCAATATCTTTGTACAAGTCTTGAAATTCTAGAAAGCTTCTATAAATTCTACAGCTTGTCACTGTTTAAAGCAGAGCCACTGAGTTCAAACACATTTTCTCCCTGCAGCTGGGCTCAGGAGTTCCTAAACGAGGAAAACCAAGGCTTAGATGTTCTTGTGGATTATCTGTCTTTTGCCCATAGCGCTGTCACGTAGGTATCAGCCTGAATTACCATTATTTCACATTCCTGAAACTATTGTATTATCTTATCTTCTTCACACAGTCACTTCCCATCACTGTATCAAAGAATCTCATGACTGCGTATATTTATATGAGAGTAAACTCTGACTCTCTTCCCATAACTGTGACTCCCCACAGCTATGACACAGACACTCTGGACAATGGCTCCCTGCCCACAGACAAGGGCAAGACTATGGACAAGTCAGTGGAAGATCTGAGCAGAAGTGCCAGCAACTCCCCTTCTCACAGTGCCTTGAAGGCCAGCAAGGGCTTCACAGTCAGGTGAGGAGGCTGTGGACTGATGTTAGCAATGAAATGAAGAGTCAAATAAGTCCCTCAGTATGGTGTTGTAAGGACTACGATCATTCTCAGTTCTTGTAGTGTGGACACAATAAAAAAGAATAGGTCGAATAGGAATAAGAATAATCTGGTCCAGAAAAGTCCTTAATGTTTAGGCTCATTGAATCTGGGTCCGATCAGATGCATCCCTGATGGTATTGCTTTACAGTTAAGCTCAAAACTTTTGCACAGTGCTGTAGTTGTAAGTGATTTACTGTCTAAAATATAATTGTATGTTATAGCCTTAAGATTTCCCTTGACTGGAACTAATGAGTGTAACCCCAACCATGAAAAAAAGTCCAAAAATACACTGTGAACAGGGGTGTCCACATACTTTTGGCTATATAATGTAGCTAAAACAACAGCTTATGCTGGGAGAAATCTGGTTATAACTTGTAACCATAAACCCTTCATAAACTACATCCTAAACATAAATGGTGTCATAATGTAAAGTAAATAAATGATACTTTGTGCCGATATGAGTACATTTACACTATTTCACAAAAACACTGAACACACAGTTCAGTGCACCCAGACACACTCTCCAACAAACAATGCTTGATCTCCCTCGACAGATGACACAGTTGTTGTGGCTGTGGCTGTTTGCATTTGATATCCAAATACAGTTGGATCAATACAGGGAGCAGACTCTCACACACAGAGAGACAAACAAAGTAGTGACTCATGTTACTGATGCGCACACATAAATTCAGATCTAAACAAATAAACAAACTACAGGAGGTTTTCTCTGACAGGGTGTTTGTGTGTTTGTGTGTCAAATAATCAGACAAAATTTATATATAAAAGAGAACTAAGTCCATAAGAGTATGTAGGACTGCACAGAAATTCCTACTTCAAAATATTTTTCAATCACAAATACTGAAAATTTGATAGTTTCAGCTTCTCAGATGTGATGTGATTTGCTACTTTTCTTCATCTTACATGACAGTAAAGTGAATATTTCTAGGTTTGGGACAGTTACTTGGTGATGTAGGACATTGTCATGGGCATTTATCACTGTATTCTGATATTTTATCGACCAAATGATTGATCAGTTAATTGAGAAAATAGTTAGAAGACTGATGGATATATAATAATCATTAGAGCCAGTCCTAATATCAATGTTAAAAAAAAACATATTACAAGGAGGTCACATTAGAAGTCACAAGTATATACTGTGTATATATGTATATATATATATATACACACACATTCTGTAGGTTTCTGTAGGTCTGTAGGTTTTTGGGAGTTATTTTCTTGTGTAGACATCACACTGCAAATGAACACCTGAACACACGCAAACACACACACACACATTCTCAGACATCAAATCATCTAATCTGATGCGGCTACAATGACGTAGTCATTGTGAACACATCTGCGCACATATGTGCTTGGCATTCTCTTGTTTCAGACTGTTTAGGTAGGAATGTGACAAACTTCCCACATCACAGACAGACACACATTAGACTGCAGCACTGATTTGATCTGTGTAGATCTACAACTTCTCAGCCTACTTAACTCGGTCATAGAACCACTGCAGCCACCACTTATGAGACTGATTTCTTAGTGTAGGCGTAGGGACAACAGAGCCGTAACCACAGCGTCTCTCACCTGGCAGATTCAACTCTCTCCAAAACAGGAAAGTCGTGAGGAACTCGCGTGTTGTGAGCCAGAAAGATGACGTTCATCTCTGCATCATGTGTTTACGTGCCATCATGAACTATCAGGTATTTAAAACCACCCACTCAGCGTGTACTCTCTTTGTTTTAACGTGTTTGACAGGTATGGAAACTCATTCCTGCAAGGAAAAAAAGAAAATGGATGCAATGTTAGGAATGAAAAAAAAAGAAAATAGTAATGAGACACTAAGTAAGACACTAGAATTGATAATGATTTATTATGAGAACAGTCAGATCTTTGACCTTTTAAGTCAGAATTAAGAGACAATAAGTCAGATGACTAAGATCATCATTTTGACTTAAAAGGTGTGAAATCTCACATATTGTCTCATAAGTTAGCATTTTAATACTAATTTACCTGTGTCTGTGGCACCAGCTGACAAGGTTAAATTAGACGACTGTGGTAGTCAAACAACAGTAAGAAGAATGTAAGGGATGTAGTAGTTCTAGTTTAAATGTAATTACAGTCAGTCTTGTAGCTGCAGGTAGATGGTTGGAAAACATCCAGTCCTGTGTCTCAATATGAGCTTAAAGTGCAGAGAGAATTTTTTTTGTTTGATGTGTGTGTGTTATCAGTCTGGGTTCAACCTGGTGATGAAGCACCCCTGCTGTGTCAATGAGCTCACACTCAGCCTCAACAATAGAAATCCAAGGTAATAAACATGTGTGGAAACTCATGAGAAATCGAATACATCAATAAATACAAAAAACCTACTCAAAGTACCAAAAATAAATGTACATATAAATTCTACTTCTCAGGACTAAGGCGCTGGTGCTGGAGCTACTGGCCGCCGTATGTTTGGTAAGAGGCGGCCATGACATTATCCTCTCCGCCTTCGACAACTTCAAAGAGGTATGATGGGTCACTGGAGTGAAACTACAAGTCTGTTTATTTGTAATGGGAGTGGTTGCTGAGCTAACTTACAGGATAGGTTCACATTTTTCAGGTCTGTCTAAAAACAATAGTCAGACGCCTGTATGAGCAGTGTAATCATTCTTGCTGTTCAAACACAGATAAAAAGATCTCTTCCTAACATGCTTTTGGTTTCAAAATCAACAGTCTTTATTCTGGGCAAAAATTAATACAAAGGTTTATTCGAAGCTACTTTGATGCTTCAGTGTGAGTTAGTCAGATTCAGTGAGTTTTACATCCTTTTTGACAGTGCTTCATTTATCTGACTCTACTGAAGGTTCATTCCTCTTACTTAAAGGTGCTTTATGTAAGTTTTTGCTATTGCTACATAGCTGACATTAGTATGAACTACTGTTTACTTACCAGTCTAAAGAAACATTGTGAGTTCACCATCAAACTTCTTTCCTTTACTTGCCAAGAGCTGCACCTGTGGTAGAAAGTAACAACATTATCTCTTGTTTTACTTCTATTTCTATCACTTCTTTTCTTCTACTGATGTTAGCATGCTAACAGACCATGACCTTTTCAGATCCAGTGTTTGTCTTGCTTGTCTAATTAGTCAAAAGCAACGGTTATGACTCACTCGTACTGGGAGTAGGACTGAGTACCAGGAATTTTCAGTACTAGTGTTGATACACCAACACTTATATGAATACCTTACTTGAAGAACTATAACCCTGGTTTTCCCCCAGTTTTCCCCTGAACCTTTTTTCCATTTAATAAAGCAGCAAAAGTTGCATCACCTTGTGATGAAAGAATTCATGAAGATATTGTCCCATATTACCCTCAAACTTTCCACTCTGTACTTCTTTTAATTTCCCTAAAGACGACCCTTATTACAACCATCAGCTGGAATGACTCAGCCCACATTCAGTCCTTATTTTAAACTGGTCTTATTCTTAACATAGAAGTGGTGTTAGTGTAACAGCACCCACATACCAGTCTGTCCTTCAATGCATTGAAAAGCAGGTTAAGGGGAACCCCAGACCCTCCTGTCCCCTCTCCCTCCCTCGTCAGCTGCTCAGTCCAGTTGTCCCACCACCAGATAAAACTGACTGAAGAGGCGTAAATATGTGAAACACTTGTTGAGGTGCCTTTGACCTCTTCTTGGATGTCTCTCATCTTTGCCTGAGAAAGCAGCAACTGTTGCCAACAGATCGCCTCATGTGGCTTTAACAACGCAGACAGGAAGGAGCATAAACCTGAACTAGAAGTTTCTATTATTAGTAGATGTCAGTGATGTTAGAAAGCTGCCCTCCAACAAGCTGAATCCTCCCTGACTGTGGTGAGGGAGTTCACTTTAATGCTGCTTTTGGATTCAGATCTTGACCACTAATGTAATTTCCTTGGTATAGCCTGGAGCTGAGTGCTGTTTTAATTTTGGCTCCAATTTCAGAAACACTTAAAACAACAGTTTAATTAGACTGAATGGCTGCTGTAGGAGTCTTTTACTAAACAGCCCTTATTTGAATTCAAGTGTGTAAGTATTTGTTAGATATTTCTCAAATTGTAGGTCTATCCAGGGGGAGTAAGACAGAACCAGAAGCAAACCTATTAGAATTCAGACAGTGGAGCTGTACAGCACAAGGGCAAATTTTCCAGCAAAGAAAACTCAGTTAAAAAAGAATAAAACTCAGTAAGAGAGTGAAAAATAATAATTAAAAGCAACAGAGAGCAGAAAACACACAATGCATCCTCTCACAGCTGAGTCTCAGATGTGTTAAAATCTGGCCGGTCAGCCAGAATATTTTGATTTCACAGTACAAGTCTTCCCCTAAAGTAAAAAGACGAGGAAAATCAAGTGACAAATTAAAAACCTGTCCGTTTGTAAGAACCAAATCCTCTGGCAGCATCAGCCCTCGCCTGGCTGATTAGCGCAGCATCAGTTACCACAGCAGTGACTCGAGTATCACAGTGAGTGGCACTTGTTTTGGTGCCTCAGCAACACTGAGGTGTGTGTGTGGGCGAAAGCCAGGGGGAGATCCGGGGGAAAGATGGAGAAAGCGATAGAGCGCCCGTGGTTGGTAAAGGAGAGGCAGGCGGGCTCCGGGCCAGGAGCTGGCTTATGTGTCCCTCAGTAGCAGAACGTGGGCATTGTTTTGGGTCGTGCAGGCTGTTGGGTTGGCGCAGTGCATTATTTAGCAGACATGAGTGGGCAAAAAGGGGGAGGCAGAGCACAAGACAGCAAACAGGGACAGACTGCTGCTAATGGATGAGACAGGGAATCTGCTGAGCTGTTAGTTAAGAAAACACAAACAGAATTTAGACACGTTTTCCTCCATTTCTAACACACACACACTTTCTCACTGTAGTGTAGGAGACAAACACTGACGCCTTGTTTATGTAATGGTGCACTGGTTTTATTAGTGCCATCATTTGTGTTGAACTGAGCTGAACTTGAAACTAAATTCATGACCACAGCTTCGCCAGAAACAGCAGCCAAATTATCCTGTTATTACAGCACTGTTTAATTAAAACTGTGTTTGCTGAAGATCATTTAAACACTGCATTACTTGTGTAGGTAGGATAGACAGATGCATTATTGTGTAATATTATGGTGGAGTCCATTTCTGTGTGAGCACACTGCCCCCATGTGAGTACATACGGGGAAGACAGAGTGCAAGATAACAAGTGTATTTATCTCTTCTAACTCGAGTGGCACGTCTCAGAGGACATCACCTAGATTTAACTAAGCACCAATTAATCGCAAAACACAATGAAGAGAACCACAGGTATAATAATCAGTAGGTTTACTGCCGTGCTCCTGCTGTGATCTGATGTGAACTGCTGTTGTGTTTCAGGTGTGTGGAGAGAAAAGCAGATTTGAGAAGCTGATGGAGTTTTTCCGCAGTGAAGACAGTAACATCGACTTCATGGTAAAGCTTTGTGTGTCCAGATATAGGCTATGCTTTTTCTGTTGTGATATAAGTCCAAAAGTATGTGGACACTGAAACATTACACTCATATGTGGAGTATGTGTGGCATTAATCTGCACTGTAACAGCCTCCACTCTCAGTCTTTCTACCAGCCACTGGCCATTCCACCTCCCACTCAGACACATCTCTCCTTCAGGAAGTATTGTTTACAGTCTGGTTTTATGGCTACATGGCAAAAATAATACAAGCAGCAGAGAAGACACCATTCTACTTGTATTGTTGTCAGTGTAAGGACAGTGACAGATATTAAGGACAGTGAGGTTTTTGATAAGAAGCTGCATAATTTATAACTTTGGCAGACTGCTGCTGTTAGCACATTAGCCATGCTAGCTCCCACAGTTCATGTTTACAACCCTCAGCCTCAGACCAAACCTATTCGCCCATGTCCACATACATTTGGCCATATATATGTTTGTTTACATGAAGACTCAGCTCGAATTGAATTAGCTTGAATTAACAAGGGGATATGCACGCATCCTTTGTCCTCTAAAACCAACTCATTAAGGATTTCTCTGTAACACTCCATTTCATTTCAATTCAATACATGTTTATGTTTTTTAATGGGTTTGTCAGCTCCTCTTATGAAGGATCAATAACTGATCTATTGACAGATAATGAATGTGGAGGTTTGGAAATGTGTTCAAATGTGTTATAAACCATTTATTGATCAGTTCTGTACTGTTAGGGAGAGTTAAATGGTGTTACCTGTCTTGTGATGCCAATAAAGATATGCTTTCCATCCAACAAAGCTAATTCATGTAAGGTAAAACTGCTATTAGCAACTACATGAAATTACTAAAACGTCTGACTAGTTGCACATTTCACTCTTGCACATAATATATCTTCATTTGACATGTGTAGAAAAATGCACAGTAACACAATATGAACAACAGAAAAAAAGAACAATAGGAGAAATTAGCGCTAATAATAAAGCTGTTAGACAGAGCCATTAACAACATGGCAGTCTTCCTTTCAATTAAACAGCCTGTGTGTAGTTATGTAAAATGGGCAGAGTGCAGGAAATAAAATATGACAGTACTCAAGTGAATACTTTTTAATTCTGCTTTAACCTATCCGATCACAGCTGTGTGGAAAAATGCTGAGAATAATAATCAAAAGTTTAGAGAGAAGTTACAGTGTTGCATTTAAACCAGTGTGAACACATAGATGAATGTATTTCTATTTCTAGAGCACCAAATCCAGTTTTTAGATTTTTGAATTTTGTTCCCTCATTCAAAAGAGATAGAACCTACCTGGTCCTTCATGCTGCGTGCAGCTGTGTCCTGCTCACCTGGACCACATACTCTGGTCCTGATCTTAAATGCTGAATCTGTAGTTTGGACACTAAGGCAAAATGTTCCTGTTTGTAGAGGAGGTTTGTTTTCTTTAAATCAGAGCTGATGCAGTACAGTAAAATTGAATGAACTATTTACTCTGTCTGTCCACCAGGTGGCCTGTATGCAGTTCATCAACATTGTGGTCCACTCAGTGGAAAACATGAACTTCAGAGTCCACCTTCAGTATGAGTTCACTCGACATGGACTGGATGACTACCTGGAGGCAAGTCTGACCTGTAACATCACAGTCTGACCTCTGACATTAGACTTTGAAATGTGGACATCATATTTTTTGTGCTGTTTAGACTCAGTATAAACAAAATGTAGCATTAATGTACATCATTATTTTAAAGTCTGTTGTGTTTGTGTGTAGAAGTTGAAGTTCACAGAGAGCGACAGACTGCTGGTGCAGATTCAGGCCTACCTGGACAACGTGTTTGATGTGGGAGCTCTGCTGGAGGATGCAGAGACTAAGAACGCTCTGCTGGAACATATGGAGGAACTACAGGAGCACAACACACAGGTCAATATACAGCAGCTTCCAATTCAGTCCCCTTCACTTTTTTCACACTTTATGGTTTTATAGACTTCATCTTAAATGAGTGAAATGTTTGACCCACAGTTGAGCAGCAGGCTTCAGGAGAGTGAGAGGGAGGCGATGGAGAAAGCCTCAGAGCTGGAGAAAAAGCTCATTCAGACCACTAAAGAGGTGGAGCTCCTGAAGGTAAAATACACCATCTTTACACTGTGTTTCCTTAAAGGGAAAATCCAGTTCACTGCAACTTGGGGTTTTATTTTCACACAGTAGTTTGAGGCAGCGGTCGTATTTGATTTGATAATTACTCACCAAAGTAACTCCCCATGACACCCGGCACATCCTGTCTTGAGTGACATCTCCTACAGCGCGTTCCTTCAGATGGACCAATAGGATGACAGAGTGCTCTCTGGTGTAGACATAGCAGTAGGGATATATCGCCACCTGTTGGTTTGGCATGCTCTTGCCAGCCTCTCTTGACAGATGTGGTTTAGGTAAGGGGTCTGTACAGATCAAACACCTCTGGGATGAACTGGAACCCCGACTGTGACCTTGCCTTCCAACATCAGTATCAGACCTTGTTGATGCTTTTCTGGCTGGTGGAACTCTGGGGAAAAAAGTAGAGGCCCGTCACATATGATCATAACGTTTGTGTGTCTGCATACTTTTGGCCATTTCAGTCTGGCCACTTTACCGTGATATTGTCATTCATACACAACGAATGACTGTTTCCCGCCTGTGTCTGTGTTACAGGAGAGTCTGCGCGAGTCGTGCTCTCAGGTGACTCTGCTGCAGCAGCGAGAACGAGAGAGAGAGCTTGAGCGTGAGCGCGAGAGAGAAAGAGAGAGAGACAAGGACAGATCCACCCAGGCCTTGAAGGAGCTGGAAGTCAAAGTTCAAGCCCTGGTGGAGCAGGGGCTCGTTCGAATGGAGCGCTCCCCGTCCGGACAGCTGGATGTTCAGGTCGTCCCAGTCGTCCAGCACAAGATTCAGAAAGGTCAGGGCTGGTATCATGTCACACATCCGGCCTGAAATAACAGTTAATACAGAGTTAAGAGGAATACATCTACAGCAGAGGTCTAAAACAAATTATCTGGGGCCACTGATTGTCCTGTCCTGGTTGTCCTCTTCTTCAGGGCTGGGTTTAACAATATATTTCTCATATAGCTTATTTCCCTGCATGCTTAGAAGAGTAATGCTGCCTAAGATTGCATTCACAGAGAGAACTAAGCTTTCTCCTTGCAGATGAGACCGGAGGCAGTCACTTTATACTCTATTAAAAAATAATAAGTAGTTCACTTCTCTTGAAACTGCCTGTCCTCCAGGTCAAGTTTTTATTTTTGGTTAACAAAGAGACATTTTGGTGTCAAGTGCACTGCGGTTAAATGCTGAATCTCACATTTAAAAAGACTATTTTTATTCTGTTTTTCTCAGCCTTACTAGAAAATCTATTCATTACTCTAATACTGAGCTGCAAAGCAAGAAGAGTATTTACAATTTACTCATGGCCCAGATTTAATAGTAAATTCAAAACATTTGATGAGCCCTCTGAGGTTATCCCCAGGGCCGAATCTGGCCCAGAGACCAGGAGTTTGGAACCCCTGAGCTACAGTTTATCTTTCTGCTCATGCAACATTTTGTGACTATGATCAATTAAAAATAAGACAAATGTATTAAATTGTGCCCAAGACATCAAACTGACTTTCAACTGACCACATGGACTCATGTTTCCATATGCAGGCAGCCTCTGAACTAAAGATGACCTGACTTGTGGCACAGTGAACTGCAGCGGCTGCACAATTACATATGGAGTCAAAAATGCAAACTGATGAATTGATTTAATACTGATATTTATACAGTATACGCAGACAGAGACCTTATTTGGATAGAGTCAATCAAATCCTGTATAAAGCAGTAATGTCAGTCAGATTAGTTTTCCTGCTAAAGTCTCCTTCTTATCTACGGTACAGACATGAACAGGTCTTGTCCTTCAGCTCAGCTTGACTGACTTTAAGGAACGTACAGAGACAGAAGCAAAAACTGGGAAAAGAGAGAAAAATAACCGTGCTGATGTTTCTCCAACAGCTGAAGGAGAAGCAGGTACAGGTAACGACCACGAGGCCACTCTCACCTCCTCAGACTCTCCAACTTGCCCTTCTGAAGGTTCTGTGACAGTACAAGCTCCTCCACCTCCACCTCCTCCCCCACCACCACCACCACCGCCACCACCACCATCTGAGGACACAGCTAAAGCTCCAGCTCCTCCTCCTCCTCCTCCTCCTCCTCCTCCTCCACCTGCAGCTCCACCTCCCCTGCTGCCGCCGGAGGTGGGACGATCCAGCTGTCTGGGGCTGATGGGAGCTCAGGTGAGTCCACAGTCGGAGGCAGCAGCCTCCACAGAAGCAGTTTGGTTACTTTTATGTTTATTGGTTTTTGTTTTGCCAATGATTGACCATCTGTTGAGAGAAAATTTTTTGTGAAATTATTCAGATTTTCTATTTTAGAAAATGAACATTTTTTCATCATCTCCTCTAGGTTGTAAAAAAAAGAAGACTATTCAGACCAAATACCGCATGCCGCTGTTCAACTGGCAGGCCCTCAAGTCCAACCAGGTGGCAGGAACCGTCTTCAATGAGCTGGACGATGAGCATGTCTTGGAGGTCTGTCCCTCCTTGAGTGTCTGTTTTCGTCACTGCTGCCTCTAGATGTCTCAGTTTCCACAACATAAACCATCATCATCAAGGATTTCACTTTGTCTCACACAGTCCCGGAATGTATTTAGATACATTTCTATTCTTTTTTTTAGGAGAATGTTTATTGGTTTTTGTTCATTACAAACCAAATAAACATCCATTAAAACTATATACAATATTCTGTCTCTAATTAAAATCACCTTCAATCTTGGTGTAAAAACAATAACATCAACAATTGTCTGGTCACAAGCTTTTATACAGTTCAGTCTGTCATGAAACAAAAACAACAAACTCATAATTCCAGTTATTACATCCCAAAACATGGGAGAATAAGACCCCAAAAATACTGGAGTTATCCTTTAACTTCTGCCATGCAGGTGATTTACAGTCATTTTTTAAACTAAAACTTCAGCAGTTTTAATTTGGGACTCATTGAAAAGTGCCGTTCATATAATTAATTTAAAATCCACCAATATTATTTGGAATTCTCCTACCAGGAACTAAACATGGCTGCCTTCGAGGAGCAGTTCAAGACCAAGGCCCAGTCCACCCCTGTAGTCCCAGGGACCCTCAAGATGAAACTGGCCCACAAGACCCCCAGTAAAGTGTCTCTAATGGAGCCCAACAGGGCCAAAAACCTGGCTATCACTCTTCGCAAGGAGGGAATGGCTGCATCCGACATCTGCTGTGCCATCGAGACGTATGTATTAAACCTAGAGGCAGTCACCACATACATAATGTGAAAATCATAATGTATTGTATTTCCCCAAAAATAGTGAGATACTTTAAATTCAAATCACTGCTGTCCCCCGCAGGTATAACCAGAAAGCTCTGAGCCTGGACTTCCTCGAGCTCCTGGAGCGTTTCATCCCCACAGAGTACGAAATGAAGCTCATCCACAACTACGAGTGTGAGGGCAGGCCCCTGGACGAGCTCAGCGAGGAGGACCGCTTCATGGTGCGCTTCAGCAAGATTCCGCGGCTTTCCCAGCGTATCAGCACTCTCACCTTCATGGGCAATTTCCCTGAGAGCGTCCAGCTGATACAGCCTGTGAGTTCACAAGGCGGGAGAGGGGGTGGGAGGCCTTCAGCAGGACTATATAACTTGAACTGTGTGTCAGGAAAAAGAATGAGGGAAACTGTGAAGCAGTCCTTCAGTTTAAAGCAGGGGCTCTGAAAGTCTGATTATGAGCCCCCTGAAAACCCCCTCACCCCTGGGTCTGTCTTACTTCTATATGGGGTCTAATCATCACACTCACACTGAAACACATACAAAGCAATGAAATAACAATATGGACTAAACAAGACACTAAATTACACAAAGCAGAAGCATGGACATAAAAGACACATAAATCACTCTGACATAATAAAAGACATGCAGCTAATGCAGAGGGCTAGCTTAGCTTAGCATAAAGACTGGAAACTAAGGGAAACTGTTGGCTGGTTACATCCAAGGATAAAATATATTTACTGTTCAGACATTAAAGTGGAGTCAGTCATCTCCTCTAACCTCTGCAAGAAAGCAAATAAACATATTCCCCCATTTAATGTGGAACTATTCCTTTAAAAAGAGGCTTATAGTAAATTAAGTGTGACAGCCTACTGTAATCATTTAGTTTTATATCATAAATAGGCAAATAATCATGTCAACTATTCTTTTTTCAGCAACTCAACGCCATCATCGCCGCCTCCATGTCCATCAAATCTTCCAGCAAACTAAAGAAAATCCTTGAGGTAATTTATTTTCACAAGAATAAAATGTCATAGAAACAGCTGATACTCTTTGCACCTGCACTTTATGTCGTCTCTCTGCTGTTCATTATGTGTGTGGGATATTTTGTCATTTGTGAAACAGAAGTACATGGTTGGATGTTAATTACAGAGATGTGAAGTTGAATAATTTACTGTAATTTCAGTCTTTAATTTTGTACTTTATATATAAAATGTTTGTGATTCCTTCATGTAAAACTAATTATTTCACCAGTATTTTAAGTATAAGACTTATTCAGTTCATATCAAATGTTTTTTTATGTGCACAGCTCAATAAGTTGTGGAATCCTGTTTGAGACTGTTTCTTCTTGTTTGTGATGTAAAGATCATCTTAGCTTTTGGAAACTACATGAACAGCAGCAAGCGAGGGTCAGCGTACGGCTTCCGCCTGCAGAGTTTAGATTTGGTGAGTAAGTTATCCATTAAAGCTTCCATCTGTATTTTCTACTACAAACACCTCGGAGAAATATTCATTAGATAATAACCTGATTTTTGATTTTTAGCTGTTAGACACTAAATCTACAGACCGCAAACAGACGTTGATGCACTTCATCGTCAGTATCATCCAGGAGAAATACCCAGAGGTCCAGTCCTTTTACGAAGAACTGCACTTCCTGGACAAGGCATCGATGGGTACGCACTCGCTAAAATTAACAACTAAAAAATATTTCTTTCCTTGAGAGGGTTTATTAACAACAGTTCATATTTTTTGAGCTGAAAATGTGTCTTCTGTTAATCATCTATTATTCAGCTGTAAAATGTCAGAAAATTGTTCAAATCACAAGTTCCCAGATCTGAAAGTGACGCACTGAAATGTCGTTTTGTCCATTCAACAGTTTCATACTGAGTTTACAGAGATTTAAAACAGAAAAAAGCCTCACATTTTTGAAGCTGAAACCAGCGACAATGACATTTGATTTATCAAATAATAGATCGATTGACTAATGGTTTCAGCTCTAAACCACAGACGTGAATGTATGTCAGATGTCATCTTTAATAAGCAGTTCTAACAGTGGGACTGCTGTTCTCCTCGGTGATCACTTTATTCACATTTTTTTTCCTTTGTGCAGGTTATCTGTTCTCTGACCCAGACACCACAGTGCGACCTTTAAATCAGCATTAATACCATATAATCTAATTACCATACTATCAGCAGTGATAGGAATGTTAAACTGAAGCCCTAACTTCCCTCCTGAATGATAATAACTCCTTCTCTTTGTCTTGTAGTTTCTCTTGACAGTATTGTGCAGGATGTGCGAGCTCTGGAGAGAGGCATGGAGGTGACCGGGAGGGAGTTCTCTGTGGAAAAAGATAATCCTGTGCTGCAGACGTTTCTCAGCAAAAACACTGAGCTGCTCAACTCTCTTATAGCTGATGGAAAAACTGCACAGGTCAACTCTAACCAACTTAAAATAACCCTTCATTCCACAATATGCCACATCTTTTTGGAGTTCTGGAAGACATTAATTTAATATTTTGAATATTCATCTCCATGATTTTTGGTTCCTGAGCTGATGTGAAGCTAAATTTGACCTGTGTTTTGTCTGTTTTACAGGATGTGTATGACTCAGCTGTGGAGTACTTTGGAGAGAACTCTAAATCTACTCCTCCCTCCATGTTCTTCCCTGTTTTTGTCAGATTCATCAAAGCGTACAAGGTCAGATAACACTTTATTTTATTGATTTCTGGAATAAATGGACAGTGCAGA
The DNA here is from genome assembly GCF_001640805.2 of Lates calcarifer. NCBI lineage: Eukaryota > Metazoa > Chordata > Actinopteri > Centropomidae > Lates > Lates calcarifer. The sequence continues at coordinate 16,559,898 of NC_066855.1, read as the reverse complement.
TAGCAGCTTCACTGAAAAACAGCCATTACTGTATACCTGCAGCCCCAATCAGTCAGCCACACAGAGCTAATGTCACGCTTATTATTTGACCTTCATGTCAATAAGTAAGTGCCATTAACATACTTGTGTTTCTGTCTCTGGCAGCAAGCAGAGCAGGAAAATGAGCAGAAGAGGAAACAACATGACCTGAACTGCGAAGCTCCATCGACTCCACCTAAACCTGAAGTCAAGGTAATGTCTTTGTTTCCTCTCAAAATACACTGCTGTATAAAAGTAAAGGATTTTAGAGACTTACTAACTAAACCTGAAGGAAAAAAGAGGAAGTAATTCTCTCAGTAGTTACCCACCCACACTACCAACTGTATATTAAAATGATAACTCCTGTTTATTGCAACCTGGGTCTTATTTCAAAGTTTTGGTAACAACGTTTTGCTCACTGAGGTTAATTGCTGAGATGAGGAGCTGCAGCAACGTCAATACAGCTACAAATGGAAAAGGAATCAACATAAATGTTCCCAAACAACAGATGTAAATACGTAATAAAACTGATTGTTACTCATAACACATATAGCAAAACCTACCAAAATAAGATCCAGGTCGTAAGAAACCATGAAAGAAGAAGAGAGTTAGACTCAGACACTGGCGTTTGTGACCCACGTTTGATTCTCCAGGTTTCCATGATGCCCAAACTGCCTCAGATGGATCTGATCGCAGAGCTGAAGAGGAGGCAAGTGTCTCCTCTGGTGAGGGAGGGGAAGGACGGCGCCATCGAGGACATCATCACAGGTAGAACACAACCACCTGGGAGACAGATACAGTCTGTTATATCACAACTGTACCATCACTGACTATTCAAATTAAGAGGATTAAAGAAATACTTCAGCATTTTTTGATACCTATAACATGACTGTGTATACAGCTGATAATATGTACTGTGTAGAGGCTGGAAACAGGGGGAAACAGCTAACCTGATTCTGTCTAAAGTTAAAAAATAAACCTACCAACATGACTACAGTTCCTTAATTAACGCAAAAATACATTTATGTCCCAAAATGTTGAACTGTTCCTTTAAGAGGAAGTTGAATATGCACTGTAGCAGTAGCTGTAACAATGAACCTTACAGTGCCCTCTTTGGAAGTTAAATCCTTTTTTCCCCTGGCTGAGCACTAAATGAGAGGCCTTGGAAAGATGCAGCTCATATATTTTATTACCTGTGTTGTTCAGTCTCTTAATCTGCTCGACTCCTTTCTCCTCTTCAAGCTGCAGTTAATCTCATATACCTACATTACTAAACATTTCATCCTGTTCACTCTTGTAGAACAGTCAGCTCTTTTTCCTCAAAAGTCTTCACTCGTTTCTTCTTTTTAAAGCTTATCTCACTTTTATTTGTCCTTGCTTCTCTCTCTCTCTCTCTCTCTCTCTGTCTGTCTGTCTGTCTTTTCCTCTCCCTGTTGTTTCTCCGGTGTCTTCAGCTCTAAAGTCCGTGCCCTTCACGGCTCGCTCTGCCAAACGCTCCTCTCGTCTGTTCTGCGACTCCGTCTTCAGCGACGAGGTGACTTCTTGAATTCCCTCGGTGCTCCGAGGGTCTTTGTGTTTCTCTTTAATTCTGCTGCTGACGATTCTGTCGCTGTGTTTCCTAACCAGCAGCAGAGGATGATAAACAGATTGTAGGAAATTATTCATAAAGCTGACAGGCAGGGCTCATGTCATATCTCAGTATTATTAATTAATTGAAGCACAAGATAGAAGATAAAATGTGACCTCTAATTTCAGGTATAGAGCAGTGCTAGTTTAGTCTGAAACAGGTTAATGCCACCTTTTGAAGTAAACAGTCATATACTGAACATACAGGCAACAGACAGTAATGATAAAATATATACAAATATTGCCTCACTACTCACTGGCAGGAATTTCAGTAACTCAAACAGGGACACAGTCTGCCCTTGAAAGAAATATTTCGGGAGCTGTTTACAGTATTTGTGCCTCGCAACTCTGAGTTCTCTCCCGAGATGTCGGCCCTTTTAAGGCTCATTTGAAACTGTCTGCTGCTTTTAAAGGAGATGAAAGGAGCTGATGTGAATTATAGAAGCACAAACAAGTCCTTCAAACTAAACGGCAAAAATACTTCTGATCTGCCGCCTTTGCGGTTGAGGTTTGGTGAAGTTTAGGCACAAAACGAGACAAGGTCAAAACCTCGGTGTGCGGCTGGACTGCATTGTGTTTGCAATCAGCCTTGTGTCAGCCAGTTTCAGCCCTTTGTCTGTTCACTTCTCTCCTTCTCTGTGCTCACATTACAGTATTTCAATACAGCTAATTCCCAATAAGGCTATTTCCAAGCTGCTGCTAAAATCCCTTTTTTTTTTTTAGAACCTAGATGTCATCCGACAAGATCACCAGACCTAAAGTTAAAGACGACGGCTGAGCTGTGATTTCAGCTGCAATTACTTGTAAAATAGTCACTCAGAGAGAAAGTTAGAAGCTTATTCATGTCTGTCAGCTGCTGTGAGGTCATTTGAATGAGAGACATAGAGAGGTGTGCCTGCTGGCAGCTCCCTTTTATGTAAAGTAGCTAATGTTTGTCCAGAAAGTATTTCTGTCGCCAGGTGCTTTTCTGAAAAGTCACTGAAGGGTTCTGTTGTAAAGTTGGTAAATCTAGTGACAAAGGCGCCAAGTTGGCTACGCTGCCTGTAAACACCTTCCAACTTTTCACGCCAAAAGCAATAGCTGCAGATTGAAAGGAGTGTCCACATACATTGAGTAGTACACAGGACAGTTGTATATTTAAAAGGTTTGTAAAAGTGTTTCATCAGCTTCTTTAGAAAAGAAACTGATTCAAGTTTTAGAAATATGTGGCAGTGACGTGACTGAGTATAGCTGGGGTTACGTTCATTTTATCAAATTCTCTTTTCCCAAAAAACATCACCAGTCTCGTCTGAGGTAGATCATCATTGTGTCTGTTCTTTGTCCTCCACCTCAGATTTAAGGAATCAGCCGTACAGGCGGGCAGACGGCAGCCGACGCAGCGCCAAGTGGAAGCCAGGACAACAGCTGCACGTGTCCTCAGATATCTCCCTCTGAAAAAAAAACCTTTTTAAAAACACTACAGACCAGACTGTACAAGCACAAGAGATCACACACTCAACTCACTGTGGCAACGATCTTATTCTCTCATGCATGTTAACGAATGCAGAGGTGAAGACGCATGTTTCACAGAGAAAACACCTGCAGCTCAGAGTTAAAAACATAAGCTGAAATATTTGGATTAAACTGTTCCATCCAAACTCAACATGAACATAATGTCACACACAAACTATTTCTGTTGGGTTAAGGCCCCTCTCTTAATAAAGCTGATGATTATAGAAACGTCCTGTGATTTGAATAAGAGTGAATATTAGCTGTACTTGATGCTAATGACACTGGATGTCATGTGAGCTGATTAAGACAATTACATGGAAGAATGAGCCGTTCAGCTGATACGTTAAGGAGAGCGCTTCATTAATGCTGCTCAGATACCACGGCCTCAGCTAAAACCGAAATCTTCAAAGGCATTAAAAAGACACTTTGACAGACAGACCGCTCATAAATCATTGTGAGTTTTTTTAAAAAATTCTCACGACATGATTTTTTAATTGGTTTTAATTTAAACAGAATATTAACTGTTCGTCTTTCCGCAGTAGACCTCTAAAAATTAAGCTGAAGATTTGTAATATATTTAAATTATTTTTAATACTGAAATGTAAGAATGATGACCTTCTATTTGCTTCTGCATTTCAACAAATAAAACATTTTATACCTCTTGATTTAGTGTATTTTTGCTGTTAAGTGCAGTTTCTACCAATGTGAAGAACAGGTGACTCTGGCTGCCTTCAAATATTTTATATATTTTTAAGAGAGTCATGAAGATCATTGGGCTTTTATATTTACTAATGTCATGAACTTGTGTTTGAGTTTGTTGGTTGAGCTTCGAAATTTATATCTCAAAAATCATTAACTGGTTTGATTTCTTTGCCATATTTGCTGCCACGTGTCACAACTACAGTACAGAACCTTTTAATAAAAAAAGCTACTCTCAGGTTGTTTTTTTCTTTTACAATGATTACTTTTTGTAAAATTAGATTTTTATTTCAAAATGTTTAGATTTGTAAAATTAAATGTAAAACTTTTAGCTTAGTTACAATTTGTTGTGTAAGTTGTGTAGAATTCTATCATAAAATTACAATCTCACAATATTTTAGTGTTAATTACAACTTTATATAGTGTTACTCTTTTCTTAAATATTATTTTTCTAAAGCATGAGAAGCATCTTAAATAACAACTATATTAATAATAAAATTCAGGGTTGACAGCATGTGCTCTAAGAAATACACCATGTCTTTTTAGACTGTTGAAATGAGACTTTGCAGTTTTAATCCTGCTCCCTGTTTGTGTTTTCAGTGGCCATCTGTTGTAACAACCATCCTCTTTGAGTTGTAGAGTTAATTTGAACAACACTGAAACTGTATGAAACAACGCACCAGATGTTACAGTTTACAGAAAAGAGCATGAAATGACTTTTTGCTTCACATTAACAAGCGACGAATACAAGACCTGCAGCCGTGCAGTGATGAAGCACTTCTACAATCAAATTGTCTTTATGGTGTGTCTCAGATAATTAAATGCAGAGGAACACATGCAGGAGAAAGGAGGAAACCACAGGAGGAAAAACACAAACATGACAAAGGATCCAGCTGAGAAGAAGTCAGTGCTTCATATCTGAGAGCCACTCTGAGGAAGCAGTGTATGTGAGGTTTAAACCCACACTCTTCTTTCAGAGAGTTCAGAGTTTGGAAGATGCAGCGGGAAAACAAAGTGTGTTTTTCTGCTCGTGACCTTTGCTCCCTGCTGATCTTCAATCAATCACAGATAAAAAAACAAAAAAAAACAAAGAACAGAAAGAGTCTTGGGTTTTTCTCCTGAGAGCTTTCTCTCATATGGCCAATTACTCAGGTTTATCCATACTTGGTGTCACACTGCTGAGTCTGTTTTATCAGTTTGTTCTGCAGCAGCTTCTCGCATGTAACATAGAATACCTCTTCTCTAAGCTTTCAGTTTGAACTATAACAGTACATAAAACGTATTAACAAGTAATGGCAGACTGTTACAGACTTAAACTCTACTGTATTATTTTGTGAAAAGGTGAAACAATTTGATCTAAATGAATTGACAGGTCATTGAAATAAATCATTGTTAAATTACACTCACTCTTTGCAGAGACATGAGAAATTGCTGCTTTTCTTTGTCATATATTAAAGTTAACTGAATATTTCGGGGGTTTTGGAACGGTTGTGATGTAATTCAAGACTTTTCAAGACAAACGCAGCAGCACTCCCTGACAGCAGCATCCTTGCAAAACCTTCTCAGAAACAGCTCAAAGAACACAAGAAAGAAACCAAGGAATAGCCTGGCCTCCAAATTCCTCAGATCCCAATCTGATCCAGCATCAGTGTTATGCACTGGAACAAGTCAGATCCACGGAGGCTCCCACAGAACCAGGTGCCAGACACCACAGGAACTCCCTCAGAGGTCCTGTCCATACGTGGGAGAGCCACACGAGTGTGATCAGTGTGTATTAGATAACTGTCTATCTAGCAGGATTGTTGCAACTTAAATAAAACACAGTGTAACAACACGTAATTAAACTCTCTAAGGTTTTAATCTCATTTTTATAATAATGATCAAAATGACAATCTCTGTTTATTTTCAACATCATCTGCAATGCATGTCAGAAAGTTACAACATGAAACACACCAGAATACACAGGCAGGGAGGGAATTTAAAAAGATAAATCAGATACAATAAGAAACTACTAGAAATTGGGAAACGTGGTCTTCTCTAATTGTTAAAGTTGAAAGAAAACATAGTGAAATTATCTCTGATTTTCTGCAGTTCATCTCTGAGTTTATCTCTTCAACAGGCCTGTTCAATTTTGTATGGTTCTTGGTTTATTGCTCTTGTGTAATGACTTGTTTCAGTGTTTCCTCAGTGAAACCAAAAGTTTTTTAACCTCTGTGTTTGTCTTCATCAGTTCCTCAGTGATTTCTCTGCTTTGTCTTGCTGCTTCTTCAATGCTGGAAGCAAACTCAGGTAAATCTGTGGCTCTTTGAGAGTCACTGATGGTTTTCTCCATCGCGGTCACAGCAGCCAGAGTCTTTGCAGTTTGTTCTGAAACACTTTGCACATCAGCACGTGAGGTTATTTCATCACTGATGGCTTTGATGGTTTTCAGCTCCTCCACCAGCGGTTTGATAGTTTCACTGAAATTGTCTCCAGTTTGTTGTATCATGTTCACTCTCTTTGTCATCCTTTCTTCCTTCTTTCTTTCTCCTCCTCGGAAACTGACAGAGGCGCCCCCAACTAAATAAACTGCAATTCTTGTGCCATGCAAGGCACCAAATCCACCGCCTATTGCACCACCTGCTGCACCAACTCTCCCTCCAAAAGTACCACCGATTGCACCACCAGTTGTAAAACCAATGATGAACCATACTACGTTGCTCACTACACCATGAAATGAACTCCCTGACGCTCCAGCTGCAGCACTGACACCACCTCCAACACAACCAGAAAACACTCCTCCAGCTACACCTCCAAGTATGCTGCTGAGAAAGCCGACAGTTGCACCGACTGCATTAATTTCTCCACAAAGTGTGCTATAAGTTGCTGCACCAACTGCCCCTAATGCCCCCCCAGCTCCACCAACAACACCCCCAAAAACTGCACCAAGAACTCCCCCAGAAAATCTGAACAAACTTCGACGCATCTCATTCGAAGAAGCTTCCTTCTGCACTTGAGCAGCCGCCAGCATGAGGCTGTCTGAAGGTCTTTTAAGACGATCTTTACGTTGATTGTAGAGCTGCATGAAAGAAGTCAAACTCTTTATGAGTTCCTTCTTTAGGTGGGAAGAAATGGTAGACTGTCTGTAGTCCATACAGCTACCTTCAAAATCAAATACATCATCCATGTTTGTGTTTCTTCTTCACCGTAATCCACCTGAACCTGAGGGGAAGTCGTCTACTTGACAAAAGTTGAGTGTTCAGTTGTTAGACGTAGTTTAAGATCTGCAAATCGACAGTGAATTCCCACAAACAGAACGAGGAGTGTTTGTCATTGAAGAGGCGGAAGTTCTTGTTTTTCTGTCTGTGAATGAAAAACAAAAAGATGTCAAACTTGCCCAGAACATTGTAACATTCCTGATACAAATACAACTCCTGACAGGGAGAACATTCAGAAAAAAGACATTACCTAATGTCAGTTTAATATTAAGCTCTAATATGAACATTCACACCAACAACATCAAAGTTATGGTGAAGTGTGCCACTGGTATAAGATTAGACCTTTAGCATTTGAAAACTGCATTCTAAATCAACTGGTTGAATATGCATTTAGTAAACATAGTAAACACAGTAAACAGTCCTATATTTGGGCCAATATGGAAAAATAGAAATATCCATGAATTTGGTTTTAAAATTCAATTTAGAATTAATCATTTAAAGACAAATAACAAAATAAAAGGCTTTTGAAAAAGTCTTTTTGTCACTCCATTTACTTTGGTGTCAGCACGTCAAATTCCATCTCATAAGTCACTCGTCTTTTGCTTTAATATATTGATGACCACTGTAATTTAAAGTTTTGTGAACAGTAAACTGCATCGAAACCTCAAATAAAATTCTTTTGCAGGTTCATTTTAAAATCAAATAAACAACTCAACATTTAAAGGCAGAGCAGAGTTACAAAGTGGGAGGGGCCGCTGGTTCCAGAGATCTCTTTCCTCATTCCGTATTATTGCGGCCCTTAATACTACAATACCCATGAGCTTCAGCTGCTGTTGCCATGGCTAAGAAACCAGTCAGGGGTACTTAAGCTTAATTCAAGCTGCAGATTGTGTTGTCTCACCCGCTGTTAACGGCTCATGTGACAGAATTTTAAGCTCAGTGACTGGATGTTACTTGCCAAAATGCACACTGGGAGTAACAGTTGATTTCTACCTTAAAATCTTTATTACAATTAAGATTAAGCTTAAGCTTGTACCCAGATATTTTCTAACACAGCTCTTAATTGTACTGATGATTGAACCAGGAGAGTTTCATGCTGGCGTAAGCTGTAGAAGTGCTCTAACTGAGAGTCTTCTAATTATTGTGGTGGCATGCTTGAGGCTCCATATAAATTGTGGTAGGGCAGGTTGTAAAGTGGGTGTTAGCTTTTTGTTTACATTATCAGGTTCTCTAGCTTTTCCAGTTTGGGTAGGTTGTGATCCAAATGATGACAGCAGCGAGTGAAACATGATCCAACTGCTGCCTGAACAAGTTTTAACATACCTGTACATGTCACTAAAATCTCTACTTCTGTCAAACTGTGGCAGTAAGACAGCAACAAGCTGCCGTGATGTTTTTGTCCCAGAGATGAGTATATAACAAAGTAAAAGACTCTTCATGTTAAAGCATGGCATTAGATACAGTAAATACTTGTAGAGCTAAAAATAAGTGAATCAGGAGTTTTAACATGTTACGGCAAATTCATTCAGTGCAGCGTCTTTGAGTTTCCTTTGTACTTACAGTCTGTTGTCTGTTCCACTTATCTGAATGAATCACCAACTTTTGTTGCCTCAGCGATGCTTCTGGTCTTACTTTCTCTAAATAGATGCCGTTGACACATAGGCAGGTAACGTAACATCTGCACAGTCGGATTTGTTCAGGGGAGGAAGAGCAGGAAGTGGGGGAGTGAGAGTGGGAGGGGAAGGCTGGTTTGGTGAAAGTGTTTTACTCCCAGCTGGCTCGAGGGTAAAAACAGGAAGCATCAAAGAACTGTAAAACTGCTCAGTTTGTATTATCAGCACAACAGATACATTAAAACATTCATCTGACATAATTGTCATATTTTGACATTTAGTCTGTGACTGCTAAAGGCAATGAGTGGTGAAGAAGTAATCAGATCCTTTAGTTAGGTAAAAGAAGCAATACCACAGTGTACGTCTGATATAAAAAGCATGGAAGTTTACAAAGTATCAGAGATAGAAGTCTTGTCTTGCAGGCAGAATGGCAACTTGTCAGTGTTACTAGATTATTACTGATCCAGTCTTATGTATTTTAAAAGAAAATCTCAATCTGCAAACTAACTACTAACTATATAGTAGCTGTCCAATAAATGTAGTGGAGTAAAGAGCACAATATTTCCCTCTGAAATGTAGCTAAATAGAAGTATAAAGTAGCATAAAATGAAAACACCCAAGTTGAGTTCAAGTGCTGTACCTACAAAGAACTTCAGTAAACTAACTTACCAGCCCTTGAGGGGGTTGTAACACCCAGAAATGTTTCAGGAGTAGCCTAATAATAAATCTGCAATAAACCCTCCTTTATCAAGGTTAATGTTCAGTTATATCAGTGAAGGTTAAAAGTGCTACATATAAGTATTTTAGCCTTAAGCATTCAAAAATAAACAAAAATTGTCAACAGAAACAGTTTTAATCAGTCTTGTAATGCCACTTTGTACCTCAAGAGGCAAAAGAGCTCGTGTTGCTTTCCACTGCTGGAAACAGCTCTGACTAATGGAATGAAGTTAGATGCTGAATTTGCAACATTTTTTCTAGACTGGTTAGTAAACAGCTGTTAATGGACCGGTACATTCTGCAAGCATGTTTTCTAAAATTTCAATCACGACAACTTTATAGGACACTGATGTTTTTCTGCCCTCTAGTGGCCAAACACCAATTAATGCTGCTTTAAGGAAAAATGCTGAAAAACAACAACAACAAAGGATCTAGCTCAGCCAGAGGGTTTGTCCTGGCTGCAGTGGCAGAGGAGAGCATGAAGGTCACTCTGAAGTCTGTTTTGCATATTAACTCCCACACTCTGCCTTTGATGAGCTGGTTCAGTCAGGGATCACCTTTAGCCTCCGGCTCTTCTCCCCCTGGGTAAACAAAGTAGCACTTTAACACTCATTAATGTCCATTTACACAATGATCCAAGTCTCTGTTAATTAGAGAGCTGCTGATGTTGGGTTGTACAACATGACTCTGTTCCACAGCTCACATGCCCTGATCTGATCTGTATCTATGAAAGTTATTTAAACATATTTTTGTACAAATCTTTGTATTGGAGCTGGGTTTTAAGGAGGAAAAAGTGGATGTAAGATAGTTTGACATGTTGCTGCACAGACCTCCTCTGCATATTTCAGTATATAGCTGACAGTTATACACTTAATTAGTTCAGTGGGAGAAATACAGAAAATACAGAAGGTGTCAGATCCTTTAATTAAACCTCAAATTTAAGTTTTGTGGGGGGAGATTTCAAAATCTTAGAAACTTTTTATTTTCTTCTTATCCATACCAATAAGTTGATTTGATGAGGACCATTCCTCCAAATAATACTCCCTCATTTAGTGTTGTGTTAGTGGTTTAGTGTCATTTTAATAAAACTATTCAATGACTTCTTATGTCCTGTATAGAAGAATCTACACTTGATATATTTCTCCACTAATTTATTCTGGTTTTTCCTTTACTCTGTGACTATTATTCCTATTAAACCTGACTTGTTTTGTTCTTAATCTTTCTCCGTCTTTTCTCTGCTAATGCAAAACGTCAGCTTCTCCTCAGGAATCATTAAACTTTAATCAAATCTAAATGAACAATACCCGACCTCATCACACCAGAGCTTGAATCTAATTGAGCATATATTTGGTTAGTTTTAGGCCTTGCTGGGTTTAAAGTAATCTGTGACATTAATTTGTCCAAGGGGAGGGATTGAGAGTAAACATGATTAAAACTGTTGCACTCAGTATTAAATGATGATACATTCATGATTTATTAAGGGCAGTTACAAACCTGCTTTCTGAAATATTCTTCTACGTCCACTGCTAATTATAACCTCATCCTTTCATGTTGGTGCTTTCAAGTTTTAGACAATAACTCTTTGTCATGCATTTAACAAAACAGAATGAACCATAGATTAGTTCTTAAAGGTTCTCTGTTCTCTGTGTGATGACCACCTACGTCGGTTGCATTCCCATATTGCCAGACGGGCGTCAGTCTGTGTTGGGAGACGGTTGTTAGTTGACATCAGCAGACTCAATTGCTAAGCTAATGTTAGCTAGTGTTCTAACACCATTATGAAGTAGGGGAAAATTTGTCCTGAGTCCTTTACATAGAAATCAGTCCACATGCTGTTGAAGGCAACAAAGAAAGTCTTATGTTTAAAGTTCACGCATTGGCAATAAAAAAGTTCACATTCTTACATATCATACCTTTGTGTGGTACAGATGTGAATTTGCTCCATTCAACAGTTTTTTCAAACTATGAATTTTCTATGAATGAAGTTCACGGTGGCCCAGACTTGAGTTGTAGCCTGTCATTCTCCCTCTCCAGGGGATGAAAAAATACTTGCTTGACCTGAAAGATAAAGTAAAAATGGATCCTTTGACTGTTTTGACAGTATTACTCATTAAGCAATGTAAGCAGGATTTTACTTTTGTAGTTGGTTGTTTTGTAAAGGAGTACAACTGATGATTATTTTCATTGTGGATTTATCTCTCAGTTGTTTTCTCGACTGACTGGTTTGAAATCAATTTGTAAAACAACTTTAAAATAAATGTAGTGGAGTGAAAAGTATGAAGACTCAAGCACCTCAAACCTGTACTTAAGTAAATGTACTTTGTTACGTTGCACCACTGTTCACAGATGAGGCATTTACAACAGTCATGTATAAGAGGGTCACCTTTATTGTCACAAAACCACAACAGGAACGTACAAAAGCAGCAACCTTTTTGTTTGGTTGATTTTTCTCACACGAAGCAGCAACTTTTAACTTTCCATACACAAAGTTGCGCGTTGTTTTGCACTGTTTAGTTGGTCTTTAGTTATACTGACTTTGTAGTAGATTATCATTCTTCTTCACGATTCACAAACAACACTTACCCCACACAGCAAGCATCACTCTCAGACTGGAGGAACAGTATTTAGTTGATATACAATATCGTTCAAATATCTTTCTCAGTAGTTAGAATAATTGTTTTTCTTCTTTGTTATTCTGACAGTAAAAGGGGCTTTTACCGACCCATTTTCAACATAATACAAAAATCTATGTTACTGTACAATTTTTGTTTACTCTATCATACACTCACAGGTATACACAGAATTATTGACAAAGAAAATGAGACCTCTGTTGACCCAGCGTGCAGATTTCCAGGAATGTATACAGTATGCATGCCATTTTGGAGTTTTTTTTTTCCCGTCTAAAAAAATTTCCACATAAAATCAATTTTGTAATATATTATTTGGGTTTATATACATGATTTGAACATCCACAAATGGTTTGAACAATCACACATTCATCAAGAAACCATCAATAGAGTTTAAACTGTATAGTCTGTGTAGTGTACGTACACTATTGGTTATAATAGAGGAAAACAGCTACAAAATGGGGCGTCCTATCAGTGAGGTGATTGTTTTAGAGGAAGGAGGTTATGTGCTTTTTTTTAATATTTAAACAAATGTAGTGGTTTATTTACTGTCCATCACAACCATTGGAGTACCTCCCCCTCTCTGCCACTGCCCTGCTTGGTCTCTGTGATCTCTACAACAAAACGTGGTCATGGTTAGCAGGAAAAATAAAAAATCTCCAACACAGAAAAATAATAATTTACAGAATAAATGTGTTACATGCTTATGAATCCTCTTCTTCAAGTATAAAAATACAAAAAAAGCTTGATTATATAAAACATAGATGACACTTTTTTCTTTTTTACATGGTAATAAAGCAATCTCTTCAAGAAAACAAAAACTAAATGGTCATATAATATACATACAATATATCTGTGATGTGATTTCGGTTATACTTTAACTGCGTTTTTTTTTTTCTATTTTCGTGCTATTTCTGAGACGACTAATACATTCCATACATGTATTATCTATATACTGAAACATCCGCCTGTAATTTTAAATTTCTGCCAGTGGTATAAATACACACTCACAGTGTAGGATTCACATTTCCCTCCAGCAAAATGTCAAACAGCAGAGATTATTTCTCATGTCGTTTTAGATTTGCTCCATGCCACAGATTTTAATATTTCACTCATAAAAACCATCTCAGCTCTGTTCCTGGGTTTGATTTGAACTTTAACAACAAAGCAGTTTAGAAGAATTAGACTCTGAAAACATATGTTGCAGGGAAAAATGGAAGTAAAATATTAACTGTCCCAATTTCATACTTCATACTAACTGTATGCAGTATGTGCACAATACTAATTGTCAGTATAATGTTTTTGCTCTTATCAAGCAAAAAAATCGATGTTGTTTTAAAGTTTTCTACTGTTATGCCAACACAGTTTCACAGCTTTAAAACATTCTTCTAATCTGATACGTTTCTGTTTGCCAAGATCATTAAAAACTGTCTCACTACTATTCTCGATTTCATTTTACAAATGAAAATCGGTTCACTCGTAATCAGTGCCCCCTCAGTCTTTTCAATTACAATGTGTCTAAGTGTAGCTGATGCAGGAGGCTGTGGCAAAAAATGCCATGTCATCTGTACCTGTACCTGAAGCAAAACTCCTCACACCAGCAGAGCTACTAATCCACTAAGGCGCTGAGAATTTAACCCCAACGCTGTGATATCATCATTTGTGTTACCTCAAATTGAGACTGAGACTTAAAATGTTTAACAAGGCCTGCATCACAGAGAGGTGGTGCAAAGTGTGAGGGACACAGGTATTACACTGAACTCTGAAACTTCTGAGTGGGAACTTCTGGAAAACATGCATTCACATGATCAACATCCTCGCACTGTGTTGTTGTTACCAGGAACACATAAACAGCTGCAGCTGTTTGCTTCATCTATAGACCAGTGGGCTAGTATCAATTATTACAAACATCTTTGCAAGAACTGTCAGGCTAGCAACTTTGATAATATATTAGGAATGTAATTCTATCAGTTCGCTTAGAAATTAAATAGTGTAAATGTTACTGTCCCTGCTAGTCATAACAGAGAATGCCACGATTGTTGTTCCGATGTTAAGTCAGTGAATTTTTTACTATTTTAGAACAAAGAATCTGACCTGTTTTTTGGAGGTTGACACAAGTGTCAGTGACCAAAAGTCAGGATATATATTATCTGCTTTGAACTTTGACTGTTCTTTTTTTAAGAATCAGTCTCTCACGTTTCCCTCTGCTTTATGGAGCTGTAATATCAAATCACTGGAGTTCCTTTAGTTTCTCCATGCTGACTGCTGCACTCTGACTTTTTTGATCATTATTAAATCTTTAATGCTTCCAGTGAGAACACACAACATATTCAAAACCTGCTTTGAATTAGTATGTAGTGTGGAACTGGGACACAGATACTGTGTTGATTTGTTAGATATGGTGGATGATGGCTTTTGCAACATACATGTTAGAGGTGAAATCCCCACACTGCTTCAAACTACAGGTCCAGAGCCAACACAATGACCTCCACATGTATAAAACAGTATGATGAGGAAGAGAGTTTTATCATTTGAACTAACTATTGGCGTGTTGTGAATACTTGTTTGGCTCCCTAGTGTGATAATCTGGTGACCTCTAACAGACAAAGTTAGACAAACTGTTCAAATGAGAAAATCTCACGCCTTCAAGGTCTGAACTAGGATCTAGGGAGTCCAAAACCAGAATGATCCGAGTACTCACTCCTCACGTAATTAGTCCAGCTGAGACCTGAGAGACCTGAGAAGCAGACAGAGAATGAAGGAAGCAAAGCGAGAGCGAGAGAGAGAGAGGGGGAAAGGAAAGAAAGAAAGGAGGTCTGGCGCACAGACCAAAATGATGTGAGAAAAAGCAGCGGAGGGAAACTGATGACGAGCGTTTCTGCTGTAGCACAAGAAGCAGTAGTCAGTGACAAAAGCTCAGCACTGCCCCAAAAAAGCAAGTCGGAGAGGGAGGATTTAAGAGCACGAGGAAAAAAAAAAAATCAAAAACAAAACAAGAAAAAATTTGAATGGAAACAAGAAGCAGTGACAGGGAGGGGGGAAAAGAAAAAAAGACAAAAATCAAAGTTTACAAACAGACAAATGTATTTCAAGTTTCTGTTAAATCTTTCAGCTGTGTGTCTGAAAAGCTACAAGGTTTTCTGTGTGTTTTATGAGTCAGTGAAGCCGAACACTGCAGCCCTCCCACCCGCCCGCCCCCCGCACAGCCGTTAACTCTGTGCTTCGATCTCCTGATTGGGCACCGGGGACGTCAGGTTTTGGTGCATCGGCGTGACAGTCCTCGTGCTTGTGTATAGACGAGAGAGAGAGAGAGAGAGGGGAGAAGAGTGTGTGTCTGTCTCTGAGCTGCAGAGATGATGCTGTGATCACAGAGCTGCTCTGCTGTCACAGCCCAGGGACAGAAAATCTGTCCTTATTCAGCTCTTCTTCCTGTGCGTGAGCGTGACGGGAGGGGGAATACTGTCGTGTATGGGAGAGGACAGCAGGGTGAGGAGAGGAAACAAGGACACGAGACAAGGAAAGGAGAGAAAGGGAGGGGCAGGTGAAGATAGGAGGGAGGAGGAAACAAGGAGAAAAGACAAGAGAAGGTGATGAGGGGAGAGTAGACAAGTAAAGGAAAGAAGAGGGAAGGAGATATTAGGACAGAAAGTAGTGAAGGAAAGGCTGAGAGGAGAGGAGGCCATTAGAGGGGACAAGGAAAGGACAGAAGATGAGGAGAGATGAGAGAAAAGGAAGCAAGAGGCGACAAGAGGAATAGGAAATGATAGATGGGGAGAGGAGACAAGGAAAGGAGGGGAGTAGAAAGGACTTAAGAATAGAGGAGAAATCAGGAGGGGAAAGGACACAAGGAAAGGAGACATGAGGAGAAGGTATGGGGAGAGAAAAGGAACTGGAAAAAAAGCTGGAAAAGCTGGAAGAGGAAAGAAGGAAAGGAGGGGAGACGAAAGGACAGAGGGAGAGAGAAGAAAGCAAGGAAGTTAAGAAGGGGAAAAGGAATCAAGGAAAGGAGGTAGAGAAGGAGGGAGGAGGAAGCAGGAGAAGAGAGGAGACAAGGAAACAAGAGATGAAGAGAGGGAATGGAGAGAGAAAAGGGGAGAAAATAAGGTGACAAGGAAAGAAGGGAAGAAAGAAGGGAGAGAGAGATATGAAAGGAAATGAGGAGAAAATGAAATGAAAGGAGACAAGGACAGGAAAGGAGGACACAAGGAGATCTGAGGAAAGGAGTGCAAAAAAGGAGAGAGGAGATTAAAAAATGAGGGGAGGAAACAAGGAGAAGAGAAAATAAACAGAGAGGGGTGTTTTTCTCTGGCCGCAGCTTTTTATTAGCCGAGGCTCCTGGGTGTTGCTGAGAAAACATTTCCTTCTATCTGACCTGATCTTCTCTTTAAACACCACAGCAGCAGCAGCAGGAGTCTCAGAGGCTCCTTTATGTGCCAAATAAATAAACCAAGTGGAAAAACAACCAAAACCTGGCTGTCCCCTGCTGACCCCCCACTCCCCCACGCCCCACGTCCCTTCACCTCTGCTGCCAGATCTAATGAACGGCTCTGCACGTCAGCGAACCAGAGATTCTCCCTCGTCTGCAGGGCTCACGTGGCTGGTGACGGTTTGTCCGTCCAAAAGTTCAGTCAGCCAAAAGGGCTGTGAGGACAAACAAGATTAATGACGAAGGCTGTTTACTGCGCTGGGTGTGAAGGGAAATGTCTGCCCACAGTGGGAATGTAAGCCTAAAGAGTGCCAAGTACATCAGGACCCGTGTTGGGCTGAATTCTTCTCATGATGGATGGGTCCTATGTCTCGTCCTTGAGAGTAAAAGCTTCAAGAAACCTGTAAAGATAATTCTGATCATTTTTGTCCATAATTTCCTTCGGTTATGATAACTCATCAAATTAACTTCTGAGATCTGGGGACATGCAGCGCACGTGGGACAAGCAGTTGAGTAGGAGGGTGTGTTTTCTGTGCTCGTCCGGCCACTGAGAGACAAGCACGAGCCGACCAAGCCGACCAATCACAGATGTTGTGGTCTGCATCGGCATGACTTGTAGTTACATTTCTACAGAGGTGCATGTCAGATGTAGGTAACACGTAGCCACATCAATTAAAGGCAGGAGTATAGCCTTTTTTCCTTTAGTTTCTCATCATAATGACTTACTGAATCCTTTTTCCATCACATTGGCAGAAATGGGCCTCTCTACTCCTCACTATTATTTTGACTTATTAAACTAAAGCTACTGACGGGATGGGAGTGGATCGGTTCATCTGTGGCTCTCTCAGCTCTCTCAGGAATAAAAGGACCAGCAGAGACACCACCCGGGCTTGAAGAGGTTATAAAGTGCTCCGCCTTTTTTTTTTAAATAGCCGAGCAGCAACTTTTCCATCCAATTCAGTAGTAAACAGCAGGCGATTTGCCACTATGTGATGGTTAATGGAAAAAAAGCCTACACAGGTTAAAAAATGTGTTGTTATGAGATGAAATATGTCGTATTTGGTCATATTATTGTGGCAGTTCATGTAGATGGATACTGTAAGTCTCCTAGCCTATAACAGACAATCCAAATGCATTCATTTGCCTGAGGCAAGTATACACACACACACACACACACATTACGCCACTTCTGCTGATCCAGAAACAGGCAGCAGAAATGAGCGGAAAATTACAAAACAAAAATAAAATGTCAGTGACTAAGATGTCAGCTAATTCTAGTTTCTTTTTGATGAGTAAAACTTTGGTGGTCCTCCATGTAAATGACTGTTTCACTGTTGTCTTGATTCTTTACATTAACTATTATACATGAGGCTTCATTTGACCCACAAGTCATGACACTGTATGTACAGTACAGAGTGACAGAGATGAGTTTGATGTTAAAATAATTACAAATTATTATCTGTGTGTTTGATCACAATATGAATCCTTTAGATTGTTTTGCTTGCACAGAAAATCTCACACTGTGTTAAGGATAAATGAGAGGTTTGATGAAACAATGTTTGATGACATTATCACAAATCACGACCTCACTCCTGACTACGTAAAACTAGACTTTATGATTAAAAAAAACAAGACAGTTTGCTTTCAGGCTCTTTAAATGAATGAACACTAATACTCATCGTCTCTTTGCGGAGGGAAGGACTATGCTCATCCAGATGGCATCTCCGTGTCAAAGGGAGGTCAGCCATGTTAGCCATGTGCTAACTGCTGCTACAGCTAATGGAAGCCACAGTCAAAGACTCTGAGTGGCCCTGTGAGGATGAGCTGCTTTTAGGAGGGAAAATAAACTCAACATAAATGATGTGCTGCATGTTTAATGGATAAATTCCTTCATAAGTCAAAACAGAACCTGAAATGGCTCAGAACGCAGCTAAGAAACAGAGACGATGATGGTGGGTGAAACTGGTGTGAGCAGTTAAGGTGCTCCCTGGGATCTGTTATCATTCTCTCTTTCAGAGGATTTTATAAAGGTTCTTTTTTTTTCTTTATTCTTTTTTTAAACGACCATGGCCAAGGATGGGTCAAGGCTGCTCCACTCAGCAGGTCAGGGGCAGCTTGGAGAGTCTGCAGGAGCAGATAAGACGAGCGGAGCCTCGCATCTAAGACGCCATGCTTCAGAATTCCTCAGCCAAGTACTGACTTTAACCTCCTGTTCACTCACACAGACTCAAAGTGGCAGCCTCTCACTCTTGAGAACTGAGCTGGTAATTTACATAGTCAGCTCTGATTGGGCAGTTTATTACACTACACCAGTGCAGGAGGAAGTCCTTTCTTTCCTGAGTGACGGGTTTTCAAGCCTCGTTTTCTTATTCTAGTCCTGGCAGCTTGTTGAAGTAAAGAATTTAGAAACTTCTGATCACAAGGGAAAACAAGTGATTGGTTGTTTCCAGGTCAAACTTCTATAACTTCCCTATGTTGCGATTTTCCATTTTGAATCAAAGTGGCTGCAACCAGATACTTTTACATCATGTGTAGATTACAAAAACTGGACTTTAGAGAAGTGCCTGTAAATTATGAACCATCTTTGCCTCTATATTTTGTTTTGTGTCTATGGTGGCTCTGTATCTAGAACCACTATTTGAATTCATTTCATTAGTTGTAATATTAGTGTTCGTGTCTTCCTGCTCAGAGACAGCAGAGGGAAATTAGCCAGTGGCTAAATTTGGCACAAAATATCTCCTCTTTGTATGAGATGAATGTTTTTAGTACTCAAACAAATAAGACAAATAAATGTAATAAACATTATTTCGAGGTTCAGTTCAGCTCCAGTGTTTGAGTCTGTGTGTGTGGACGGCAGAGTTGGAGGAAGAAAAGACATCTGAATATTATATGCAGCTGAACTGAATACCTAATTTTGGGATGTAGTATTCCACAGTGGAATACTTTACACTGCAAACAGAGCTGATACAATTAAACTGACAACTTTATTGATTATCCATTTAACATTTAAATAAAAAAAAAAAAACACCACTATCTGGTTCCAAATTATTGCAAATGTAATATCTTTGGGTTTTGGACTGATGTTCAGGCAGAATAAGCCATTTGAAGAGCTCATTTTGGGGTCTAAGTAAAATTGTTTGAGGCATTTCTAATAACTAACTGATCATTGGTCAATGGATTGATTGAGAAAATATCTGCAAATTCCCAAACTTTTTTCCCAGGTTCAAAAATTCTGATTCAGAAAAAGTCTTTGAAGTTTGAAATGTATTCATCTGAACTTTTCTTTCCTGAGTCATATGACAAATTTAATCTGATCTGTTCTATTACAGCACACTTGGTTTCTTATTGTTGGCATCCTGGATGCTCAACTTTGAGTTTTGATGTTGAAATATCATCAATATAATTTAAGCTATTTGATTTGGATTTTTAGATGTGAAGATGACTGAACTGGACAGCTTGTGTATAGATTTTAGAATTTTGGACTCTTAAATTTTCAACATGATTCCCAAAAAAATACATTTCACCCCATGACCTTGATGAGGTTTTTAGCGGGAGCTGAACTATCCTTGGAGGTTTCGACCACTCCAAAAAAACAGACCCGATAATTAAAACAGAAAAAAAAAACTAAATAAAGTAGTGTCCCATTAAAAATCTGTGCTTTTTTCTGTTTTTTTTCTGGTTCTTCAGCGGACGCAGGATGTCAGTAAGTGTCTGACGGCTGTTAGCTGAGCTGCCGCTAACAATAAAGTAGCTTATTTCTACATGCTCAGCATGTTATTGTGGGATCCTTCAGTGTTCATCGTTCAGAGGGTTTTTACTGGGAGCTGAATTATCCACAATGGTCTCCTCTCCAAAACAAACGAACCAAGTAATTAAAATCTGTTAAAATAACACTGAATAAAGCAGTTTAACATTTCAGGCCAGTGCTTCTCTGTGACGCCATTGGGCAGACAGGATGTCAAGAGAGGCTGTGCTTGTTTCCCTGATTATTTAAGAACCAAACGTCCGATGACAAAAATCTTTCATCCAGTTTAAGATTATAGTTAAAATTTTAGTTTAAAAAGTGACGGTGACGTGACTTGAAACAGTGAGACAGTAGCAGGCTGATAATGATTCAGTGTCCAGCCATCTGGCCTGCAGCTTGCGCTTATGGAAAAACCTGTGGATGGATGGATTTCAAAGTACTGTAATTTCCGGACTATAAGCTGCTACTTTTTTCACACGCTTTGAACCTTGCGCCTTAAACAATGATGCGGCTAATTTATAGATTTTTACAGGCTGATGAACTTCATGCCGGCAAAACATTTAGCCTTGTCACATCAGACCAATGAAATTACTGAACAGGTCACAGTGGACCAATGAAACTGTTTGAATTAGATCAAACACACTAAATTCTTCAGAACAGTCATTTTGCGCTTAATGCACACACCCTCATCATGGAAAACACACTAAAATGCATATGATGCAGCTTTTAAGTTAAAGGTAATCGATCTGGCTGTCGAAAAAGGAAATAGAGCTGCTGCATGTAAGCTTGGTATCAATGAATCGATGGTGAGACGCTGGAGACGGCAGCATGAATGTGTAAATATCTCAACGTAGACACCTGCAGCTTACAGACAAGTGCGGCCTATATATATGTATGTATGTACTTTTTTTTTCTTTTTAAATTTAGTGGGTGCAGCTTATATTCAGGTGTGCTCAATAGTCCAGAAATTACAGTAAAATATTCCAATGCTACAACTGAAGTGGTGTTACTTTTCATAATTGGGTTATACTGTACAGCTGCTTGTAATGTTGCTGTCTTTCTCTGCTTCCATATGTATTGTGTTTTTCCTCTGCTCTCTCTTCAGTCACTGACTCTATAATGCTCCTCTCTCGTTTTCCTCCTATAAATGTCTTTATTGCACACATTAAACTGAAAAGCTTGTCTACAAAAACAGCTTTTTTGGGGTAACCTTGCACCTTGTGCTTCACTTTTGTCATCTTGCATAATAAGTCATAGCTTTAGAGCTGTTAGAAGGCAATTCTAAGTAAGCTAGCTTAATGGATTGGCCTCATGGCTGGAATGTGGACCTCTCAGGCTGTTTCAACACACAGCCACACAGATGCATTAAAATACTGTGCAGCTGCTGCTTGCTAGCTCTGCTGCAGCACTGCCTGCTAACCTTGAGATTTAAAGGATGGGTTATACAAAAAGAGCAGCATGAGGTAATTATCGGATGAATAGAGTGAGAGATGAGGAGAGAGAATACATGGGCTGGATCATGGTGAAATATCATCACTTTGACCTTGAGATATGAAATCATTCCGTGGCATTATTGGAGATTATGTCGCACAATGGAGGCAAAGGATGTATCTGATTAGATCTGACTATTAGAATAATAAAGCTAGTTTAATCAGTCACAAGCACCACCAAAAACCTTCCTCAGGAAATCAAAACATCGACATACTCGTACGACATAAACTTGATCTCTAAGCAAGCTAGGTTAGATCCAGTAACTCAAATGTCAAAACACACATCAAGAACTGGTAAAAATCAAGGTTTCTGTAGATAGTTCCCCCTCTGGTTTTTGTGTAACCTCATATTGTCTGCTGGTAGGACCTATACAGTTTTCTCTCATCTCGCAGAAGTCGCAGGGGGAAAACTTCCTTTGAAGTGACAGCAGAGAGGAGAGGCAGACGAAGCGTCAGAAGTGGAGGTTTTAGAAGTGGAATACCTGCTGCTGGCCCTGGACTTTGGGGAAATCCTCTTTCTGCTTGCGGGTTTTGGGCCTCTCCAGGCTGCCTTGTTGAAGGTGTTTGAGCCTGGCTGCAACGGTGGGACCCTTGGTTGGCCCCGGAGAATTACTGCTGTTCTGTGGGAGCCAGGAGAGGGCAGGTATCAACAAAAGTGTCATTTGAATTTGAGTTATTTTACAGTGTAACTGCTCAAACACCAGCATTCTCACCAAAAATGGATACTACATGGCCAAATGTATATGGACACCTGAATACCATGGGCATTAATCTGCTGCTCTAACAGACTCAACTTGTTTGGTTTCAGGATTTCCACCAGATTTGGGAGCCCAGCTGCAGAGATTTGCCTCAAAGAACAACATCTGTAATGATTATTTCAGTATCTCAGTTTGTTTACCAACATAAACAACTGACATACAACCATCAAACAACCAAACCATCATTATCTTCTGTCTGAATTTTCCTGCAGTCTGGACCTTGATCCCCACTTATTTTTCACTGGGTTGAAAACAGTGTTAAGATATTCCTCATTAGCATGTTTTTATTTTGAGTTTCCATCAATAACAGGGCCTCAGCTAACCATTACTTTCATTATCGATCAATCTTCTAGTTTAATGTCTTCAACTGTCTTGTTTTAATAACTTCACAGTGGAGAAGCTGAAACCTGAGGAGTTTGTCTCAGGTAACAGGTGAGTGATTATTAAAATAGTTCTGTCAGTTAAATAACTGATGAACTGGCTGATGGTTGCAGCTCTAATCCATGACAGCTCTGTGGAATGGGGTTTGCAGATATGACTGTATGAGAATCAGCTTTGACGACTGTCGTCTGTGATATCATGAAGAGAGCCACAGGATGAGTCTCTTGACTTTTTGCCCCTGTCTGCACATTTGTTACTTTGTATTTTAATTTATACTCTGACTCTATTTTTTTTATTGTGCACAGGCAAAGGGGAAATATTGTTTTAATGACCAATATTAGAAAGAGACTGCTGACATTAATCACTCCTGGCAACAACTTTAAAGATAGTACAGTGCCCTAAATGTCTTAAGTGAATAAAAGCAGGATCTGAATTTAAAACACCTGCAAGTGGAAAATAGATTCTTTCAGAGAAACATTTCTGTCTGCAGCTCTGAACCTGAAATCCCCACCCTCACCCACCCTCCCGCCTCTCTCCCCCTCGCTGTCCTTTATTTTGACAGCTACCTGCTTAGTGCCGTTGTGCGATAATTCCAACAAAAACAAGACCTCTTTACGCAGCTAAATGTGTCACAGGAGCTGTCAGGAGGAGCACTCGCTGTTCACAGTCTGCGAGGAAAAAAACCTAAATACATCATCTGCTTCAATCCGTGCTGACTCACTGCGCATCACAGCATCACTTACAAGGTTGTATGTTTACACAGCTTTAGTGCAGCATTGGTTAACTGAGAGGATGAAACCAAAAGTCACTGCAAAGATCATTATGCACATGTTGAGAGCAAAAAACTGGAGGTCAGCAGAGCAGAGGAGCTGTTAAAAAGGTTAGAAAGAGAAGTTCAGCACAGCATCTACAACCACACTCACATCCAAAATAATATAAATACATTATATATTTTATTCTTTATTTCATTATTTATTCTTCTGCTTTTCATTGACAATTTATTTGAACTTTTATACATTAATATATTATTGAAGATACATAGAATATTGGCACTAAGATTAAGATTTAAGTTTTGATAAATATCTAATAAACCATGTCACAGGCCAAATATTCAGCATGACAGAAATAAAAGCTGCTACGTAAACATGCTCTATTACCAGTGATTTAAAGGACAGATTCACATTGTTTCAAGTCTATACAAGTCCACATTGAAAGGGTTATTGGTGATTGTGTTGGTCTTCCTGTCCATACTGACCCACAAAGAGATCTCTGCTTCAAGCCATTTTAATGTACAATAAGAGATGAGGGATAAAATCCACAGACCTGTTTTTGTGCAAAAATTTATTAGGTTCAGCCAATTCAATCTGAGGTAGTAATTTCTATTCTATTTCCTATTCTATCTCTCTGGTTTTGACTAGCATACAGGAGCAACCAACAGTGTGTTCAATTTAACTGTGAACATGTGAGGATTGTTTTAAGACAGATTTAAAAACGTTTGACATACGTCACTTTTACCTAACTTTAACACACAATCTGTATTTGGAAAAGGGAAAATGTATGTCGAACACATTATGATTACAATGCACATCTGAAGGTGACTGGATCTCAGCTAAGTTGACAGGTCATTACCCAAGTACACATCACACATTAATACCTGGTGTAAACTGGGGCTTACTGAACTGTAATGGAGGATATTTAAACAGTGGAATGAGTGAATGTGTGTCAAAGGATTCAGGTGAGTTCTGTACAAGAGGTTTATACACAAGTAAAACTTCTGTGATTAAAATAAATCAGTTTTGAATGTTCTCAGACTTCTTCCTGTTCACTTTGACCTGTAGCCTGAATTGAGATGCTGACACTTGTGCATGTAGTTTGTTATAAAGGCTCGAGTAAAGTAGTAGAAGGAGAGGAGATAGTGAAAAGACTGGCAGTGAGTTGAAACAGAAGCACAGTCCACAGGCGTGGCAGAGGGCTGTGGAGAGTTTTACATTTACCTTTCTGCCCAAGGAGCCAAAGGTGCATGGAGGGGTGGAGGTGGCCTTTGGAAGGATGCTGTACCCTTTACTACAATCTTTTACAGGCGCTCTCTGAAATATCTTTGATCCATGAGAGTGTGGCAGAGACATGTTATCACACTGACATGGCACATGAAAACAAACATCAGCAGTGTACTGTACTCCTCTGTATGTCTAATAAATCAGTTATCTACACGGTCTCACCTCCAGCTCGGCTATAATCTTCTCCTCATCATCCTCGTCTTGAATGGCAGATGCTGCGATCACAGGCGGGGTGGAGGCGGGTCGAGGGGTGTCAGAGGGCGTCCGCCTCAGCTTCACAAGAGTTTTGGGCAGGTCACCATCTTCCTCCATCTTAAAGGGGAAAATAAAAACATTAAAACGTCTTCAAACTAACTTGTTACAGCAAAGCTGACGTGTAATGAGTTCTAAAAGGAAAAGTGTTGGTAGTTTATGCCACAAAACATGTAATTTGCACATCACAGAAGCTTCAGTGTTTACTGTTTCAAAACTGTTACTTTTCACGCACTATCAGAGTTTTCCACAGCACTCTGTGGTGGAGGAGCCTGCATCAAAAGAAACTGTGAAAGTTTGATGAAATGTAATGTTAGGCTTGTTAGGCCTCAGTGAAAACAGGCTCCACATCACAGAGCAGAGGCCAAGCAGTGTTGGGTCTCTCTGTGTAAAGTATGGTCTAGACCTGCTCTGTATGAAAAGTACCTTGAGATGACTTTTGTTGTGATTTGGTGCTATATGAATAAAAGTGAATTGAATTGAATTGAATTCATGTAATTAATGAGGAAGCTCAGCTAGTAACTACATTAGAGGTTATATATGTGAGAGTTTAAACATTATTGCAGTATATACATGTAATACATATAATATACACAGATGAGCCACAATATTAAAACCACTGACAGATGAACTGAATAACATAGATCATCTCTTTACAATGTAATGTCCTGCTGGGAAACCTTTGGTCCTGGGATTCATCTGGATGGTACTTGGCAACAATACCCCCCAGTAGCAGGGGCCTCCCCCAGCAGGCAGTGCCCCCACCACATCATAAAAACTACTCAGAAATGTCTTGAGGAACACAACAAAGAGCCTGAGTTCCAGGCAGCACAGGACATCCCAAGAGGTCCTGTGTCCGTGCCCCAACAAGTCAGAGCCATTCTGGCAACATGAGGAGGACATACATAATATTAGGCAGGTCCCACAGATGCTGGATCAAACTGGAATCTGTTTTGGAGGCCAGGTGACAGTTTAAGCCACGGAACAATGGACAACTTGTTGTTGACAGACAAGTCAGAAGTAAACAAGAAGAGCTTAGTTTAACAGTGATGTGTAGAGATATTTGAGATCACACAACTTCAGGATTTAAGGTTGGAGTGAGTGGTGTGGATTTGAGATAAATACTAAAACTCTTTCAGGAAATGAAAATACTGGTTTGAAAAGAGAAGGAAAGGTACTAGAATTCTTTTTAGTGAGGAGAATATTCAATGTGTACTTTTGACCTCGAACAAGGTGCCAGTTATTAATCACATTTCACACTTCAAACTGAACCTTTCTGTGAATAAACTGAACAGTGTCAAGTGCTTCCTTTTAGATTTTTTGTCAATCAAAACAGGCCGAGGTCCCAGTGGAAGGTTTTCTGCACCTTGTTAAAGCAATGCCCTGAAGAATTCTGGAGACAAAAGTGAATTTTTACTCTGCGAGTTTCTGCACAGACAGAGGGATCAGGGAGGCTTTAGAACAGCAGTAGCTTCTTCTCACCTGAGAACCGAACCTGAAACTGCCCCCCAGCCAACAGGAATCTCAGTCTGTTGTACACAAGTGTCTGGTTTGTTAATATCCAATGTGTCTCATAAAGCATGTCTCTGAAATCCCTACATATAAGCTCACTGAGACTGTATTTTAAGGTGGAGCTGTGTTATCTTCAGCATTAACAAAATATTGAAGCTTTCAACCTCCTTAGACGTGTGATTCACCTGTAAAGTGTTCAAACTGCTAGATACTGTGTCTATTTAGTGGCTCTGTGGTTCATTCATTCACAGCTACAAACCCAGTCAGTGGCATTTTTGACAGATTCAAGCAGGGCTTCATTTCCAAAACCTTGATTACATTAAGAATAAAAAATGCTGGTTTGGCCCTGATCTGGAGCCTGTAGATCGGCTTGGAGGATCTTTACTTTCAGTTCCAGTATGTAAATTATAAATAAAAGATAATAATAAATAAAGGATTAACTACTATGTTTCTCATATATTCATAGTCAGAATATTTGCATGGAAAATCAGTAGCCACCTAGTTTATTTAAAAGTAGACTGGGCGCCTTCCTAGACCACTTAGCCTCACCTTCAGATTCTTGGTGGTGACTATGACTTCTCCGGTGCGGTTGGTGGTGAGGCCGTGTGCTGACGGGAAGCTTCGCCGCGGCGGAGGCGGTGGCGGGGACTTGGAGGGTTTCTCTGTGCGGTACCTGGCCACATTGAGGTCAACTGTAGACAGAGGACAACACCTCAGAGCCTATGTGTGTCATAAGAAACCCTGCAACATAAACCTTGTTCTTTCCACAATTTAAATGAGCAGAATTTTCTACCCGGACTCACCTGACCCTCGATGTGAACCGGCCCCCTCCATACTGTTCAGCTTCTGGGCAGCCAGCTGCACTTTGCCAGGCTGCTGGTCCCCGCTGGGTGTGGGGGTTGTTGTTGTTGTGGTGGCTGTGGTCCCGGTGGTCCCAGCTGCAGGAGAAGTAGCTGTGGTGGAAGTTATTGGGATGGTGATCTGGGGCTTGGGAGGCACTGCCGGCTTGTTGATGTGCCTGGCAGCGAAGTCGAGGTCCGGGATGGCCTTCATCAGCTCGGCCTGGGTCTCTTCCAGCAAGCGATTGATGTCCTGGGCGCTGAACTGGGTCAAGCTGGCACGCTTCTCCTCCCAGTCCCGCTCTGCCGCCTGACATACATACAGATATAGACAAATGTTAAGATGGAGCATGCAAAAGACTAACAGGCAAAGCTGGAAAGCATAAGTGAGACACATTCATGCAGTGTGTTTTCTAATATTACATGGACAAATGGAATTATAAACAGACTGCTGCAGGTGTGTGCACAGGGTCTCAATGACAAATTTAAGCACCTTCAGATGCAGTTTCACATGTAAATGGATATTTGCCATCTGGCTAATACTGAAATATTTATAGTGTTGACTAATGTGCATTGAGTGTTAGATCCATAATCAGCAGCTGATTACCAGTCTGACTTCAGCTGACACAGACTTGTCGGCAGGACGTCGACTCGGCAGCTCATCAAGAACTCGGTTTCTGAAGGACATCGGAGGCTGGATGTCCTGCTCGGGACCTGAGGTGTCTGCGTCGCCGGCGGACACAGGCATCCAGTTGGCCAGGCCGGCGCTCGTGCTCAGGTCAGTGAGGCTGAGAGGAGGGCTGTTCAGGATATCCAGGTCAGAGCCACGACTCACGTCCTCTGCTCTCTTCTGTGCTTGGCCGGAGAGGTCCTCGGGGCTCTTCCACACACCCTCAGTGACTTGTCTGTACATATAGGAGGGATACAAAACACTACAATACACACAGGACACCATGAAGGTCCTATACTGTGTTAGAAAAGCAATCTGGAGACTAGGAGAAATAGATAAAATACAGTCAATTTACAACAGAAATTCAAGTCTGTCAAATTAACATTACTTATTAGAGCACACACTAATTAGAGAAACATTGCTATATATTACCAGACTCCATTAACAAAAACAGTAATTTTACTGAGAAAACCACGGCAGCTGCTAGCATACTGCTGCCTTGGTCAATTAGTTTGTTCATTCAATCAAATTTTGCCTTTGCCATTACAGACTGAGTGATTTATATAAGTCACACTGAATAATCAAAGGACTTTTCATATTAGAAACTGAAACTCAGGTACTATATCAGCACTAGAAACCCATACAGAGGCCCACATACTGTAGAAGTGGATTTTCAACAACCTTGTTAACAACATGCCTTGATGAAATAATCATCTCTCTGGGATGCTGTCTGATGAACTCAGTCTGACCAGAACATCTTGCTATTAACTGCATCAGCATTACTAACAGAAAGTGCTGCTCTCCAGTCTGCTCTCAGTAAACTCCCTCTGATGTATCTCTCAGTATTCAGACAGTACCTTCTCCTTCAGAACTTAACAGGTAATTATTTAGTGTCTGATGCTGCGTTTATATGTCAGAAATCATTTCTCATCAGTCAAATAAAAGGAAAAAGATGAATGTAGTAGGGAAGAACTAAGTTATCTGCTTTTAATCTCTTAAATCTTAAAACTTATCCTTAGAATCCTTAGAATCCTTAGAATCTATTTGCAAGGATGATTAGAGCCCTTTTCAGGCAGTGTTTAAACATGTGGATCTGGAAGAAAGACTAATTTAAATGATATAACTGTTTTTCATTTCAGTCACACTAATTCCGTTTGTCTTACCTTGAGGTTCATGTAAGCTTTTAGCTTCCTACCTCTCCTGCACAAGCTTGTGCTTACTTTACTTTAAGCAGAATTATTCAACTATTTTACCTAAAAATACCAGCTTCAAAATCATTTTGATGGTAAGCAGCTGAGCAGGTTCGATCTCCCTCTGACTGCGCGATAGTTGGCGGCTTAAACTGCTGGAATCAGGTCCAATAAGTTCAAATGAAATTCCCAATTGTCATTAAAAACCAGTGTTCAGCCATTAAAAAACAGTATTTGAAAATATTAAGTATTATAAACAGAGTTTGGTATGTTTTTTACAGCGACTGCACCTCCTGCTCCTAGAAGTGGGCTATCATGGGTAATATGCACCATTCAGCCGTGTTTCAGTTCAGCGAGTTGGATCATGCAGTCAGAGCTCCAGTCAGGAGATTGATAGGTTTTGTTTTCTCAACATGAGAATAGCTTAACTACTCAGACTCAGAGCCCAACAGAATTAACTGCATCTTGTAGTTGCTCAGCAAAAATTACATTTTGTTGCTTTGAGTATATCTGGGTATATTGTGTTTGTTTGTGTTTGTGTTTGTGTATGTATTCTTTTGCAATAATACATGTATTTCAATGTGAAACCAAAATAAAATGAATGAATTATAAGAAACCATGTATTTTTCTAAAAGTGTAGGATAAACTAGCAAAACCTAAACAACACACATAATTAGTGCATAATTAAGCAGTGTTCAATCTTGCAGCAGAAAATCACAATAAAAAGTCTACAAGAGAAGAAAATGTGTTTTCTGAGCTGACCTGGTTTAATAACACAGTATGGATTTATCAGAGCAAACTGAGGAGTGTTTGATATGTGTACCTGCGCAGCGTGCTGAGCGCATCAGTCATGGTGTTGCAGCGCTTCAGCAGGGCATCCAGGCGGTGAGGCTCCTCTTTCAGGAACTTAACAGCCTCTACCTCCACCCTCAGCACCACCCTCATCTTACTCTGCAGGCTGGGAAACTGGTCTGCATAGGAGAGAGAAAGAGAGAGAGAGAAGGGATCAGGAGGGAAAAGACAGATGGATGAATAGAGAAAGTGGCCTGTCAGAGGGACATGTTAAGATGTTGATGTGTGGAAGAATGAAGGCGGAGAGTGGGGGAGGTAAAGAGGAAGGGGAGGGAGGCGGTTGAGGAGGATTACAGGAAAGGAGACATAACGAGAAGACAGGATGCTGTTTCTGTCGCAGCTATCTGAAGGCAGTGGATTTTCCTGTCATATCCAGACGGCTTCAGCGAGGAGGATTTGATGGAGGTCGGCCAATTGAGAGGGAAGGGCATGCTAGACGTGCAGCAACAAAAACAAAGTGTGTTTTTCAGGGGGTGTATATGTAGACGATTCACAGCCACTATCTGAGCCTCAGCAACCTGCCACTTAAACACTGAATCAAACCCATAGTTGTGCATTTGTAGGCTATAGCAGGACATGCTAACTAAGAGTGGTCAGTCCACACATTATTATAATGAAGCCCCTCAGAGCTTTCGGATCCTCCATTAATATTCAAGACAGGGAGTGAAGTACACAGGTCAGAGCAGCAGTACAAGAGGCTAAAACCAGAACTTCATGAATATCAATTAAACTCATAGAAGATTCATAAATATTCATCTCTTACTGGGTGTAACATAAATTTGACATACACGTAGTATTTCTGCAATACAAGCACTTAAGCTATGACCTGAGACTACAACTACTGTACTGCACCTGGGGTGGATTTAATAATTAATGCTGTTTTCCTAGGTATTTATAAACATAGACCATAATGTCAGTGCAGATTTATACCATCATACATGCAGCAAAAAGACTTCGTGGGGTAAAAGCACCGAAACAGAGGGGAAGCTACAAAGTGTCTGCAAACACTGCTCAATCTCACACACACACACACACACACACACACACAAGAGGTCATAAACACTTACTTTTGAGCTCAGTGAGCGTCTCTCCCAGCATCCTCAGCTCTTTACTCTTCTGTTCCACGTCCTGCTCTGTCACCAGGCCATGGTTGACAGACGAGTTCCTCTGCAGCTCCTCCACTGATTTCTCCAGGTCACTGTGGAGCACCAGGTCAAAGATTCATATCACTCAGGACTAAATGTCAGCTCACTTTGAGGAATTTCTTTCTCGGTTCAGCTGTACAAAAACTGATGATGATTAAAACTATATGATCAAAGAAGAAGTCAACAAGATTACAAGAGTAGCAAGCTACATACAGTATGTAGCTGATGACAGATACATCTACATCTCCAGTCTGTGTATTTATGTTTGCTGATCAACCCTAACGATACCCAGTCCTCATCACTGTGTGTGGGGTCCTACTGTCCCTTTGTTTTCCTCTACACCAGGGCAACCAAGACTAATTACTGTCTATTTACTGTACTTGTTGTATAAATCAATTGTGCTCTGAACTCACTGCAGCTGCTGGATGAGCAGCTCCTCCTGGTTGAGGTACTTGAGTCTCTCCTCCTCCACTAGGAGGCGCTGCCTCTGGAGCGGGTCCTCCTGAGTGCGCATGGCGTCTAGCATCATGAGGCTCAGCTCCGACTCCGTCTGCCTCAGCAGGGACAGGACTGAGTCCTGGTTCTCCAACTGGGACACAGAGTCACATGGGTATTTTCACGTACATTTTACACTGTTTTTATACACAAAGTTGTCAGTTTATTAGGTCCACTGAGCTAAAACTAAATGGCTGCATTTATATCATATTTATAATTTAATTCATCCATTTACCAGACATCAACAGTAGCCAGCTGCCATACACGATTCTGCCTTGGCAATGTCCTGGTTAGCATGCTAACCTCAGTAGAAGAAACTAAGTCATAAAACTAGAATTAAACATTGCCTTTGGATTTATTACACTGCTGTACGTTAGCTTACAACAGAGAATACATACTAATAAACTACACATGCACAGACACAGTTTCAGATACTGTCTTAGATCCTTTTCACCCAGAACTTAATTCACCAACAAATTACACACACCTGCATGTTGCGCAGCTGCGACAGCTGTTTGCGCAGTGCGTTGGTGTTCTGCTGCAGGCCCTGCAGGTGGAGTTGCATCTGGAGACGGGACACCGTCACAGGCTGGTTGGCCCCCGAGGGTGGAGGTGGCATCAGGGCCAAGGGAGCGGATGGAGTCAAAGCTGCACACCGACAAGTATCGTTTTAATTCTGGGAAAGTTCTTCAAGCTTTGTTCTGGGTTCCTTTAGAGAGCACATGGAACCAATAGAAGTTGTCCCAAAACACTTGTATCAGATGGAAGGTTTAGAATGAATGCCGGAGGGAAAATTAAATGTGAGAGAAAAACCCTAAAAGGTTTGACTCTCCATCCAGTAGAAGAATAATTTGGCTCCAGGATTTGGCGACAGCAGCAATTTAGGACAAGTTCTATCTGTGCTGCAGGTCAAGGGTGGAGATTACAGTCTTACGTAGACTTAACAATGATAAACAACATGGAAAGGCTTCGGGGACAAATAGGGTCAGTTGTGGAAAACTGCATTTCCACTAAATCTATCTATGTATCTCATTATAGAAAAGTCCCCAGACAGCCCACATGTATGATTGTTTCCAACTTAGATAATCCTGTGAAATGACAATGAATGCTATGCTCTGACAGTAATTAGGGTGTTGAGTCACACGCATCATGCAGAACGAGACAGAGGGAAAGTAACTGAAGACAATCGATAACAGAGACATGGTGTTATTAAAAGAGTTGCATTTTAAGGCCGCTTTCACCAACACATTTGCTGAAAGTAACATCTAAAACACCTAAATGAAACACTTTTACAGACAAGGTGACAACTTCCAACTAACTGCATTGTATCCTTGAGCTCTGATCAGGAGGAGCTGAAGGGTGATGTGGGGTTTTCCACCATATTTGACCACAATTCAAGACAGATTTAACGTCTGATGAGCACAGTGGGCAGTGCTTCTGAAACTCTGCAGTCATTATGATTTTAACTGCAAGAACAAAGACGACTCACAGATAACAGTTTGAGTCAATCTAACTATTACTGACTGAAAATATACACTTTCATCATTGTGGCAGACAGATAAGCATCTGACAGGAGAGAGATAAAAGATAAAAGGGCTGAAGGTAACAGGTATTCAACTGGAGAAAGTCTACTGAAATTTAAGTAAAAGTGAGATATTACAAGACTGTATGTGTGTCCCACCAACAATAAACACTAGCATCTTGTTATATTCCTGGACTCACTATGAGCTGAAATTACAATGGAGCTGAGTGGAAATGGTCACAACTGTGCTGGCTAATTAACCCCAGGTTAAAAACAATAACAACAACAACAAATATATTCCGAAATAAAAAGAGGTTACATCTCAGAGCAGTGTTATAAAGGCTGGTCAGCCAACAAGTTGAGCTGGATGTAGATTCCTTAGTTAGCATAATGGATGTTCCTAGTGGCTAAAATCTGTGTCTTGTGTTTGGAGAGCTGTAGGAGGTTCATGCCAATTGTCTGGATATATGTTGCTTTGCACATGTCTTCATTTCCCAATATCTCTACAAAAGGAGGTGGCAAATGCAAAGTCATCATGACTCATAGAGCCACAACAACCACGTTTATGGGAAATACACCAGAATTATCCTTCAACGTTCTACAAACAGAACTACCCCAAAGAAAATTTTAAGATGCAAAAGACTCAAAATTCCCAGGCTTATCTACAATTTGATACAAGATCAGACTCTCTGATGTTTATGTACAATCAGATAACAAGAGAACATTAATTTAAATCTTCCTCTTGGATACTTCACAGTGAGAAACAGCTGCTCAAACTGAACACTTTATCAAAGGAAATCAATTAATTTTTCCCATATCAAACTTTCAGAACACATAGTTTCATCAGCATTCGTGCCAATAAATTTTCAAATACCCACTAAACATTCAACATGTCAGGCTCCCATCAATAACTCACAGGAAAACACTGACAAAAACAACATGTTTTTGTCTCCTATTCAATGCAACTCAAATTATTTCTTACTGAAAAAGACAGAAAACAAGAGGGAAGTGAAGGACACCAGCTGAGAGAGGTAAATCCTTCAAGATAACACAGACACACACACACACACACTTTTTGAAAGCTAATAGGGATCTAAATAAAGACTGAAGAACACAGAGGGGCAGACGAGGGAACAGGTACCAGACACTTCGGGGACACACACAGTAGCTACCTGTCTTTTTTTTAGTTCGTCCAGCTAAAACAAGAAGCATGGGCACCAGTTACACAGCAGCAGCAGAAGCCGGCACACATACAGTATGAAGAAGCTCGCAGAGTCAGCCATTACGATCACATATGAGGCACTTTAAGAATTATGCAGAGAAAATGAAATAGTGGCAGCTCTGTGAGAGGAAGAAGAGCCAATTTATGTGGCTATCAAACAGGCAGCAGTGGGGAGCAGTGACAGGCAGTGATAGGAAAGAGTTTGTCTTTTTCTTTTTTTTTTTTTTTTCTTTTTTTTTTTGGTAGTGAACACTTACTGTCAGTTCCTGAGCAGTCACTGGCTGACTCAATCTTCTCCCTGGAAGAGGCAAGTGTTAAAGTACTTACAGCCAGAACACACTATCGACTTAGCTACTGAGAAGCTCTTGATATGTGGGGAAAAAGCTGGGAATATATATGTGCTGTTTGCTGCTGTGCTGCTGAATGTATTCTCTGCTGTGTGTGTTTGTGTGCAAATGTGTCTGAAAGCACTCTCTCACTATTCCCTAAATGATTAAGAGCAGAGAGAAGTAAATTGAGATTTCATGACATGAATTATCACCAGTTTCCACCATCCCTGACAAATGTTGTGTTGCTTAGCTGTAATTTACACATCTAAGTAAAGCAGAAGTGAGCAGCAGAAGTGTTTGTGGAATGAATATTTTTGCTTTAATGTGCAGTACAGTGCAAAAATTTTAGGCTCTTTACATGTTTAGATTCTTATCCATCACACAAGAAGAGCACAGAGGCGTCTGATTGGTCCCAGCTTATTCCTCAGCTGGACAACGAACTCTAATAAACAGATGTTAAGAACAAGGAGTCCTGCAGCAGATGGTCTGACCCACAGAGACCTGATCTCAACCTCATTCAGTCAGCCTGGGGTTACATGAAGGGACAGAAGACACTGAGACAAACTAAATCCATAGAAGAACTGCGGTAACTCCTTTAAGATGCTGGAACAACCTACCTGGTTTACAGGTGACTGGGGGGGTCACAGCAAATACTGATCTGACTCAGGTTTGCATGAACTGATAAATCCTTACTTTACTTTTAGTAACCTTGACAGTACTGTATTTTTCCATATTTTCCTAGTTTTAAGGGCAGTGTATGTAGCATAAATATTGCATTTCATTGTGTGGTGTGTGTGTGTGCGTGTGTGTGTGTGTGTGTGTGTGTGTGTGTCTTACGGGCTCTCTGCCTCAGGCGCCCTGCTCAGGACTCTCTGCAGCAGTCCAGTCAGACTGGCTATCTGCTTCTCCATGGCCTCCATACGCTCCCTGGTTTCACACACCACAGATGAAAAGCTATAACTAACACATGTTTTACACATATTTACACATTCCTCCCTTTATTTGCCTCGTTTGTAGGCGCAGATAATTGTGGAACTGCTGTAACTGATGACTGATGGTTGGTTGCACTGACAGTTCATGAATAATCAGTTATTTTACATCACATTACATCAAAGGATACAATCTAGTTTGACAGCTGGTTTTGTTTAAAAGAAGCAGGGCTGTCAATATGTTGATTGACAATCAGATTAATTAATCAGATTGTGTGCAAGCCCCCTTGAATAGTGAGTGGGACAGATGGGGTTAATGACCCTGCTGAGAGTAAAATAAACAGGTTCCAGTGTTCACAGTGGCATCTGACTATTGTTTTAAGACAGAATTAATTTTGTCTATTATTGACCAGAACTGGAAAATCAAACAAAATGATATTTTTACTCTCAAATTCACAATACTTCCTGTGGTGATAGTGTTTTCTCTCACCAGCATTTCAGGCGGAAAATCTATTTATTTTAATGGAATCTCTGCAATCAGTGGACTCACTCGCAGTTAATCCACCCAGAGCTTCAACATTAGTTCACTTTGACCCATGAGTTTGAACCTTTGACCCACAGAAAACCATCTTGTCAGGGTTTGACCTTTGAGAGAATTGAGCTGATGTGTTAATTGTGTCACATCATCCAATTTTACATGAACTCTCCACAAAAAAGATGGTCCACAGCCAGTTGTGAAGCGGGTGTCGCTGTTGGCTGTGTCAACAAACGTCCAGTGTCACCTATGTGAGGACTCATGGCCTTTCTGGTCTGTCGCATTAGTTCAAAACAAGAAATCAGCTCCTACACTCAGTCAGCACTTATGATGAATTTACTCAGTAGTTTTTTTTCAGTCATGTGATGACCACCCATTTTACACAGAAAATGCAGCCTCATGCAGCAGATTTACAGACACCAGCCGATCGTAGAGACCAAGTAATAACCTCATAAAAAATGAGCTTTTCTGTTTATTCTAGAGTTTTGTTTTGTTTTTTGGAGGGTGAAATTCACCTTAATGGGTCTTTATATCTTCTGTGGAAAAATGAAGCTATTAATGTCTTCATTGCTGGCTACTGTATATATGCAGGCTTATTGTTGTTTTCTTGACTGAAATGTAGCTACTGAATAAATGTTCCATATGTCTTAAGAGTTTGTGGGAGTTATTTATTTATTATGAACCAGTGCTTTACCTCCTATTGCACGTACCTGTCTGTCTACAGGTGTGAATCAATCACTTTTTCATCTTAACATTAGCTACTCTATGCTACTAGTTATACTAGACCAAGCAAGGCTGTGACAGCAAAATGTCTGAGTACTGTGTAACTACTGTACACGTGAACTAAATACGTCTGTCACAGTCATACTCATGTGATCAACAGTATGCATATAGAAATACCATCCTACCTGGTTTCTGTCTCGTTCCCCAGCAGAGGTGAGCCGAAGCCTCCAGCGCTCCCTCCCTCACCCGCCATCAGGCAGAGCTGCTCTGAGGTGAGACCTAGCCCCTGGCCCTGGCCTCGGGCTTTAGGACTATCCCCAAACACAGAAGAGGTCACAGAGTCCCTTCGCAAACTCTGCCTCCCAGGGGAGCCCCGACTGGGCATGGTTCCCCGCATAGGAATCCCTCATGTCGGGTATCTTCTGTGGAGAGGAAGGTGGTGGCACCCGCAGCCCCATGGCCAGCATAGACGCAGCATAGGCATCGTTATAAAGTGGTCCTCCTGGCCTGTAGAGTGCTCCACTTTCCATCAGTTCTCCTTGTAAAGCAGCCGCTGAATAGGAGGTGAGTGAGCGCACTGATCCAGCTCCACCACCTCCTCCTCCCGCTCCCCCTCCACGGCGGTATAAAGAGCCGTAGGGGTCGGCTCTGGCTGGTAGAGGGGAGTGAGGACCTCCTGCAAGACTCAGCCGACTCGTGTCTGGGCCCAAAGAGTAGGGGTCCGCGTAAATCCCTCCTCCACCTCGATCGTCCCCCCGCAGCAGCACCATGCTCCTGGACCCCCCCACTTCATCATCGGGCTTCACGTCCCTGCGCTCCAGGATGGCACTGGAGGAGGCACAGAAGGCCGGCTGGGTGTGGTGGGGTTGGTGGAGCTGTGGTTGCTGGTGGGGAGAGGAGTGGTGGGACTGGGAGTGCGGGTGTGGCAGGGAATGGGTGTGGTGAGGCGGCCCAGCGTAAGAAGACGGCCTGCCACCACTGTAGAGGAGGCGGGCACGGGAAGGCGAGCCTTGAGGAGGTGAGGCAGAGGAGGATGAATGCTGGGAAGACATGGGCGGGTTGCTGAGGCGGCGGTTGGGTGGAGAGTCCTGAGGTGCATACACCATCTCCCTCTGTGGAGAAAAAGAACAGATACAAAACTGGGCCTAAATTTATCAAGCAATAATGACAAAGATTCTCAAAGCGATGTATTTTGGGTGCTTCTTTTAGGCCTGAGAGTAAAAGCTTTTAATCAGTTGTTCATATCTTTAAAACACAGGTGAATGGTGTATATTACCCATGATGCCCAGCTTCTCGAGCAGGAAGTGCTGTCGCTGTAACACCAAACTCTGTTTGTAATTCCTGATATTTTCAAATATCTTGGATTATCTTGGCTGGATATCAGAAGTGAACCCCTGATGTTAATGACGTCTAAGTTTTGTTAACTGATCTCAGCATTACTCTTAAACTTGCTGGGCCTGAGTCCATCAGTTAAAGTCGCTGACTATCACTGAGTTAGAGGGAGATTGTACCTCCTCACCAAAGTTATACAGAACAAGAACAGGTGTTGAGGGCACCTGTGTCACCCTGCTGAGTTTTTGACCACAAGTTGTGTCCTAGAGCAATGATCTCTAGCTGATCTAGACGTGGCTATAATGGGCGCAAAATGCAACAGTTCCCCAACAAAAAGCAGTGAAGAAGACTGCTAACAAATGAACATGGAAGCTAGCAATACAGGTTTGAAAGGAACTGTGTTTACAAGAAAACAGAGAGGTGTCACTGAAAGAGAAACTGGACAGCAGAAGAGAACATTATTAAACCACACATAGGGTTTGCATAACATCACATCATTGCTGTATATAAATTATTTTACAATACAA
This sequence comes from Lates calcarifer, assembly GCF_001640805.2. Lineage (NCBI taxonomy): Eukaryota > Metazoa > Chordata > Actinopteri > Centropomidae > Lates > Lates calcarifer. The sequence continues at coordinate 16,520,979 of NC_066855.1, read as the reverse complement.
GCAACATGTGGTGCCTGTGTTGGCACTTTCACATGACACTGGATATGTTCCAGAGATTAATCCAATTTTCTTTCCATTTGTCTATACTGTACATTTTTTGTTTAAGCCACACGGGTAGCTTGCTACATTGTGTTGACTCACAGGGATTATTGGTTAATATCATTATGAGATTTAAGCTATTAATTAAATTTGGCATCTTATGTTTGTATGTATAACCTAGGTGGCTTAGTCAGCATTATTAGTTGCCTACACATGAAAATGATATTTCGATACGTCATTACGATTTCTGCTTTCAGCTGAGAGTGAAGTAAAGAACAGTGATGTCACAAGCTTCATGAATTACTCTCAAGACCTGATGTGTAGATTTGTTTGGTCCTAGTTTAAAGTGGCAAAGGACAACTTTTTGTTTCAACTTGACAGTTTGAAGTAAATGTTGATTTCACAGTGTAATGGCTATACAATCATTGCACCACAGCAGTTTAGATTGATTACCTATGAGGCTCACTATGCAGTTCCTCTTGGTTACTAGTGTGAATTTTTTGCATAAAACTCTTGGGGTCCTCTGGGACCAACTTCATGGATTTGGCCCAGCTGTCCCTATGGCCACTGTCTGACTATGGAGAGAGGGGCTCAAACCCGACAGTCAGTTGTCATTATTTCTACTGGATCAGTAACAAAACCTGCCTACTCATTAATACAACCAGGGGTTTTACTCTGCCTTTGCTCAAGTTCAAACTGGGGTTCGTACAGTTGTTTCTTGCTTTGGAACAGTAGCCAGGCTGATAGCAGTTGCCATGTTGCTAACACTAATGCTAGCAGCCAGAAACAAACAGATGATTCATAGTCCGTTGGCAAACTAAGTAAATAAAAAGTTTCATGGCAGTGACCTTTCTAAAATGAGAAATGGTGAAACTTACTATATTCTGTTTTGCAACAGCAGCGCCAACATTAAAACCACTTGGAAACAGTGGGTGGGAAAGTTAGCATCCCAGAGCACCAATGACATTGTAACTACCCTGTATTTTGTCTGCTTTACATTTTTTCATCAATCAGAAAAAGTGCCCGACACCTGGCCATTTAAAAAATGTTGCCAAGAGCCACTCCAATTTACTGTAACATTTGACAGCATAGATGCTGTTTCAAGATTGACCGGAAAGACTCCAAATTGCCTCCTTGAGTGTGTTTGAAGTTGCACTTGATAGCTTATTGACAGACTGAGCATGAAGGGATTATCTTTTGGCATCAATCCCAAATGTCAGAGAGAAGGCAAAACAAAGTGAAGCAGAACGGAGAGCAGCAGCAGAGTGCAGTGTAAGTGGAAGCTCTGTGTTGGAGGGTACCAGCCAAGAGTAATAGATACAGCAAGGAAACACAAAAGAAGACAACGCTGTAATTGCTTATGATGCACAAAGCTATCTCCTGGAGACAATGCAAATTGAAAAACCAATATTTCCATGTAATAACCCTTAGGCCTCTTACAACAACACCCTGTGGACAGCCTCACAGCAGACTAATGACTCTAGTGCCATCATCTTCCATCTTGTATCTTAGCAACAGCCTCGTATCGACACCATCCTTTAACTGTGCTGAAGACATAAAGACATTTCACTCCACCTCCAAGACCCCCTGAAGTCACAAGACGTCCATCGCAGGTACACTGCCGAGAGATTTGTCCCATGGCACCTTTCAAAACGGGCCGTTCTCCCGCTGTGGAAAAATCTGCCAATCAATCTCATCCTTAACTATATTCTGTCCTCCAGTCACAGGCTTGGATGGACTTCAGTAATCCTGGTCATGCTTTTGTGGTCTGCAATCAGGGAATAATCTTGGCCCTGCTGGCTTGGGTTCAATAAGCTCACATACACACTCACACACACACACTCACATGTCCTAGTCACTCACCTTGGCAGTGGCAGAAACAGCCAATGTACCTTACACACATAAAACTCAAGGTAAGCCTGCTGGTTTGATAAGGCTGTAAAACGCTAGGAAGATTTCAGAGCCGCGTGCAAGCTGAGGACAGGCGACCGATCCCACGGGGGGGGGACAGGAGCAGTTGACCTCCAAAATGTTACTGGGCAGCTGCGGATCATGCAAACACACACACAGGCATGTGTACAAAAGGTCTCAGGGTGTTTGATTGACGGCAACAACAACAGTAAATGCAAAAATGCCCTGTTGTCGACAACACAACACATTTCAGCTGCTTAACATGCAGATTCATTTTTCACAATGTGTGCTGCATGCGTCAAGTTTTATGTAATGTGATATCTAGTTTATAATTTATTTTATTCTATAAAAGCAGCATTCTCTAACACTTTAAATTACTGCTTTCTCATTTCCATAATCACAGTGTAATTAGATGGCAACAAAAACCAAGGTCTTGTACAGAAGCCACTGTAAATCTGAACGCTATTAGGGACTCTATGTGTTGGCAGCAGTTTCATTTTGCTCCAGCTGTAAGCAAACACATAAAGCATTAGCAATCATGCTAATCAGACTGATGCCACATTTATTTTTGCCAGCAGCTGACTGATGAATTAAGATAAATCCAACACTGGGTAATCAATAAGAGCACAGCCACTAGGATAGGAGGGGTGTTAATACTGTTGCTGCCACCTGCACCCACTTACAACTACTGCTATATACCAGAGCTAACCTGATTAGTTGATTAACTGAAAAATAATTGTCAATAATTTCAATTATTGTTAGAGACAGGGATTCCCAACCTTTTTTGCACCACACACATTGAGTATATGTTGACAAACAAAACAAACAACATTAACTAGCTCATGTTAACTTATGTTAGCTAGCTAGTGGCAATAGAAACAAAACAAAACACAGCACATGCAGATTGAGAAACTAAGAAAGTGATGAACAACTCATGAAGCACTTTAATCATAAATCAGTGCATTGTTGTGGAAAGATGCCATATGAAGAGACTGTACAGGGATTTCCGTAAGTAACTCACAAAAAGGCTATAACAACCAAAAAAAAAAATATAAAATTTTGCAGAATCATGTAGTTTTCTTGCATTGGTGTGTTCCTGTACTGGTCCATACACCCCTGAGGACCAGGAAGGACTGGTTTCAGTCATTTGCAAGCAAAAATTATTTCAGATTGTTATTTTGCACTGGTAACATCAGGACTACCATCATAAGTATCAACATACTAAGTGGTGGTTACTTGTTTCTAAAATGGTAAAGAAGGTCATCCATTGGTGTCATGGATGGTGGTTTGATTCCAGGCTCTACCATGGAGTCCATGAGCAGGACTCTAAAGTGTTCTTAGGTTAAAAGGAGGATAGACAAGAATTTACTTCTACTGCATCACTGACCCAGTAACCACAGTCTATCATCTCAGAACAGTGTTTATGTTATTTTACAGCCTGCTGGCATCTAGCCTAGTCAGCACGGGTGATGTGAAAGACTGGCACTGGCCCAGCAACTGTAGCGCCAGAGTAAGGTCACATGACTCACTCTCGCAGAGCGGATGCAACTAAACTTGTGCTTGGACACATTATGTAATGCAAACTAGTGTTTATAAACACACAGAAATAATATCAGCGTTACGTGGGCGATGGATGCCGGCGTGGGGGTAAATAAATAACAATTGTCAAGGGGAATTACAAAACGTATTATTTGTGGGATGATTTGGTTGGCTGCTATCTGCCACTGCCAGAAAGAGACAAGTGTTTGTCTCGCTCCCTAATCTATGAGTCATAAGCCAGCAGCACACAGAATGAATTCGTAATGAAGGAAAAGGTGACTGTGACTGAGGCAGGATCATTTTCTTGGCATCGGTTTACATTTTGGCACCACAATAACACAAAGCTAACACAGATGAAAAGCCAGAAATACTGTGTAACATCTCACTCATTCTCTCCTCTGATTGGACTTTTCTACATCACTGAAAATAATTTGAATTCTTAAAACTGGGAGAATTCACTAAAAACTAGAAGTGGCACAAGCACAATCACACACACAAACACCTACCCGCAGGTCTCCGTTCGCAAGGTGTGGGTTGTGGTGTCCGGGGTAGGTGCCATAGATGGGCTCTTTGCAGTAAATCTTAATTACACAGCGGTCCTGAACATCCCGCGGGTCCTCCAGCTCATAGAAGACATTACGGGTCTCATCTTTGATCAGCAGAGCTGTGCTGGGAGACCTGAACATCAATAGTCATCAAAAAAAAAAAAAAAGAGAGAGAGCGAAACACTGATAAATAGTCCATGCAAAGATAATTTCAGCACCTATTATCTGCTAATAACCAGTGATGTACACTCATTTACAGACTAAGAGGAAAATTGGAAGATCTTTAACGGCATGAGGCGCCCGTAATGAGAGAATCAACTGGACGCAGTCTGATATTGAACTCATGAGAAATGTAATATTTAGTGAGTTCGGAGTTAAGGGAGTCCTGCTGACAATAACAATGTGACCTGCATGCATCCCTGAGCTCTTTCAAAGAAGATAATCTAGATAATCTATAATTAATACCATGATGAAAATACCAAGCGATTTTTTTGGCCCAATTGTTGAGAAAATTGAAATTTTTTTGCAGTTTGCAGCTCAACTTGAACTGAAACTGAAATTAATTTTTGCTGCGAAATACTTAGCTTTTTTGATGTGTATACTGTAACTTCCCTCCTTAGTAAAATGCAATAAGAGGGTGTTAAAATAACATGAAAAAAAAACATAAAATTTAGTGGGAATCAGTGTTAACTGTATTCTACTTGCTCCAACACATTAGCCTAACCTGCTAGCTTCCACTTCCCAGAGGTTGCTGTTGAAAAATTTGTTTTCCATCTCTTGAAATTATCAACAGTAGCTGAAGTATCATTGCAGTTTATGTTTCCTTACACAAACACTGAGGAAGGATTCTTAGCTTCGATTCTAAAGATGAAATTTTATTTACTTGTGGCCTGGATGATAGAAAAAGATCTTTGCACACTTAGATCCATGCAGTGTTTTCACTTTATTTGTTGAGCTTTTGGTCTGTCAGACCTTCATCAGAGCATACACAACTCAACAATGAGCAGAGAGGCAAAGATACCCAGTCACCTTGTAATCATTGGCAGTATGCACTACACCTGTGTCACCCCTAGTGATTTAGAAAGGGGTGGAGCCCAGAGAATATGGCAAAAACATTACAAAAACATCATTACAAAACCCTGCAAATGTTAACTTGTGGCCTGAATGTATCCCTTTCATGCCTCCTTCGGCTTTATAGATTTTTATCTGTTTGTTTTACTCTTTCCTCATCTATCTGTTTACAATACTTATTATTTTTTTTATCTGTGTCTGTGAATGAAATAGCTGCGTGTCATCTACACATCTCATCTTGTGATTGATTGATGAAGTAGACTGAGTCCCTAAACAGATCAATAAACATCTAGACAGGTGTGATAGATATGAGTTTCATATAATCCAGGCGTACCTGAGCATGGCCATGGTGAGCCTCTGGGGGAACATGTGCACAATGAGGGCCCTCAGAGTGTCCAGGCTGGTCAGCTCGTGGGTCAGATGGACCCTGCGGGTCTCCTCCCCAAGCTGGAGGAACAAGATCCCTGCATTTATGGATGGGGAGGAGCAATGAGGGAGATCCATCATGGTTGAAAGGGGGGTGATGAAGTTTGAAGAGAGTGAAGGGACAATTTTCACCTCAAAATATTGGATTTTTACGCCCACTGAGAGTGTAGAAGAAGAAACTTAACACCCTTTTCTAGCTTCAATACACTCTTCTTGCATATCAAGGACACACATACACACACACCCCACATACCCCATACCACATAACGCCCCCCCATCACAGCTCTGTCAAATCATTGCGGTCTTACCTGATTGTCTACACTAATGCATTTCAGCTGTGTTACATCTGGTTGTTATCCAGAATACATAAAGCCATAGTTAATACATACATAACTCTGCTTTTAACATCATAACAACTTAGATTTCACTTGCAACAACTACAACTCTGCTCACCACCACACAAGCTGCTTTCTGTATTTATACACTCAGAAAAAAATAGCTCTGTGATAGATGTGTTACAGGGGGGCGTTTGTACATTTTGTACATGGTGTTTAAAAAACCTCTCCCATTATACATATATTACAGTAGATCATTAGTTGCACGTTGTCCCACCTCTTCTAACTCCTGCTCATGCACCACCCTCCTCCATATGCTAGTAAGATCATTTTAAGAAGCTGATGATTTAGCTTGCTGCCAAGGCCATTAATCAAAGCTGACAGGTATCCTGGCAAGATCATCTGTAAGCATTAGACAGCTCTGTTTATATTCAGAGTTCCTATAGGCAGTCGACTGTAGTCTGACTTTGACTTGATGCTCATAGGGCCGTGCCAGGTTTACTAGATTAACACTTGATGCCTTCAGTCAGCTCAAATAAGAGGACACCGATATATAGTCACAAGCGATGTGTCTTGTTTGCTGCTGTCTGTCAAAAACATCAAACAAGATTAATGGTTCACATGCATGGACAAGTCCAGCATGTGATTGGCTCTCCACCTGTCAATCAAAGAGATGCTGTCAATAGACTGGTAATCAAGTCTGACACAAGACAGTGAAAGTGAGGGAACTGTGCTGCAGACTTAATGTAGGTGAATTCATCCTCAGGGGAGGAGCTCCCAGTTAAAACCACTGAATGTTGTCAGTAAAATCACTGGTCTTTTGTTTCCCTGCATCATTAAAGAAACAGGGACACAGGAAAACTGCACAGCAGGCTACTTCTTCTTCTTTTTTTTTTTTAACAAACTCTGCCTTGTCTCAAATGATCTAACTGCAAACCTAACTGTGATGGAAATAAGAGATGAGTGATGGAAAAAGAGTGTAGATCAGCAGGAATCAGGAAGTGGTGTCAAACACTGCTGCTGTCATGTTAGATAACAGTAAAAATCGCTCAAATGTGAGTCTTACAGGTAAACATGACATGTAGTCCGTTATGGAAGTTTGCAGGCTGTTCGGCAGATGAGCTGGATTGTAGAGACTAGAGTGTCCTGTGCACGTCATAAATAATATAATATCTAACTGGAGCATTGATCTTTTGTCTTTTCACTTTTCATGCACAGCAAACAAACAAAAACCTATGCTGCCTGACCCTTTCATCTGCTTATCTGCTGTACAGAATATGAAGACTTTAATCCCACGAGTCACAGTGAAGCACAGACTGTAGATTTGTTTCTGATCTGACCTGGTGCCCGCAGCTTGGCCTGGCTGGACGAGCGGGCCAGCGGCAGACTCTGGCGAAGCCGGTTCATCCGGTTAAAGCCGATGGGGATATCAGGCTCTGACATGGTCTCCAGATTTTCAGCTGACGCAAAGGATACCCTGCTGGCTTGGTCAGCGAGAGCCGGCTGTGTCGGGCTGAGTCGTGTCACACGCGGTGTCCGAGTCTGCAAGACACAAGATAAGAAGTTAGGAGAGGTAAAGAAAGAGTACAGATGATTCAGTTGTGATGGCAACACAGTCTTCAATGGGTTGAAAAATGAAAAAACATGTAAAACATGCAAACGAAAAAACAAAAACAAAATGTTTTTGAAAATGAATGGAAACAAAACAGCTGAACCAGAAAGCTTTTAGTGCAGAGGCACAGACAAAACAAACAGTTTAACTCAGACAAAGCTGCCCTTACATCTTCCTCTACCAACACAGGCTCAACAAAAGAAGCTGTATCCTGAGGATAAAATTAGAGCAGCCCAGCCAGCCAGGTTAAACAAACCCACTCTAACCAACATCAGAGTCACAATACGCTCTCACTGCCCTCAGAATCATCCACTTGCATTAATAATGGACACAAACCATGGAAACTATTGAACAATGCTTCAATTAAATTTTCAAAAGAGGAGAGTGAGAAATTATGATTTCAAAAACGAGCAGGCAGCAGCAGCTGCCGAGTAACATGTTCCTAAAAAAGATGAAATAAATGGATTTTACTCTGCAGCTACCAGAAAGTGCACTGACCCCTAAGCAGCTGGCTGCAAGTCTTCCTGTAAAGAACTGTGCAAACACGAGTGATGTAATGCTAATGACCACAACAAAGCCAAACTCCTATGTTAAACCCGTAATGCAGATTAGCAGCGATATTTCACCTGTGCAATTTGAACCACTGGGGAGCCCAGATCTTGAAGGACCTCTCATTAGAGCACTACCAGGAGCTGCTGCAGCAGGTTGGCTTTTAATGAATCTTTACTGACAGACATTTTCCAGCCCAAAGAATACAGTAATGAGCTCCCACAGTGCCATGTGAAGCCAGCTCCGATTGCCTTATGCATCTGCGGTCTTGGCTGAGTCCTCACGAGCGCTATATGGGTGCTGTTTGAATTCTCCAGGCTACAAGCTGAAAGCACACAAGCATGGCACTCAGCCATGCATGTGTACACAAACATGTAGGAAACACTCACAATTATGTCAAAAGACATATAAACACAGAGGATAAAACGCACTGCAGACACACATGCATGCACACATACTGTCTGATGCAACAAACCTCCTTGGGGCTTGTGCTCCTTCTACATTATTAGTGTTTTGAGAGTCCTTTAAAAATGCTGAAACCATACACATGCACCCACACATCTCTTAACACTGGGAACAGCCTGACAGATTATGTGTGCTGCCTCTCATATGTTTGGAGATTTACGGTCTCGGCGTGTGCTTGTCAGCCAGACACCGCACACCTTCTGCCTTCAACCACACAAGAATTGAGCTACCGAGGAGAAAAAAAGAATGTAGCACCCGGGATTTATAAAGTTTGTGTTTAGCGAACTGTGAAGGAAAGAAGAAAAAGAGCAGATAGGGGTTAGAAAAAGAGCAGCAAAGAGCATGTAAGAGCCTATATGCACAGGAGAAATGAAATGTGGAGAGAGAAGAGAATAACAAACAAGTAGAGAGAAGACCTGAACTCCAAGATGGATGAAGAAATATATTTTCAAACTTTTCCCTAACCAATTTCCATTTGCTGCAGAAAAAAAAGAGAGAAAGCAAGCTTGGTTGCACATGTAACACTGCTGTAATGGTCAATAAACATCTCACAGATCCTCAGTGACCTCCCTCTCACGCTTCCTTACACATCATTTATAACACGGATGATGCAGCTGTCATGTTTAAGTGACTTTAGTTGCAGTGGTAAGTCCTGACAGGAAACGGTTGATAGGAATCACCACAATCACACTTATGTAACAATTTAATTCATAAATTTCATGGACCATACTGTGAATATGTGATGCATTATCTTGACTGAAGTGTAAATTAAATTGATTTGTGCGATGGCACGGTCTCAAGAGAGCTGGAAAAATGAGAAAATGTGGCGGTGAGAGGTCTGGTATTGCCAAGTTAAATATGGAGATTTAAAATAAATGTTTCAAAGAAAAGACTCTTAGATGTGTTGAAAGTACTGTTTTCACAGCTGGAGAGCCATCTTCACTAAACAGATCCTCCTACAGATAAAGGTTTTACATTAACATTTAAGAGATTAGCAGCAAAAATGTTTCTCACATCCACTTCATTCATCCTCTGTTTTAAAAAATGGATTTAAAAAATCGTTTCTGACGTATAAATGTAGCATCAAACACTAAATAATGACCTGTAAGTCCTGGAGGAAAAGGTTTTCTCAGAATACTGAGAGATACATCAGAGGGAGAGGAAGACTGCCTCCAATTTATCATCACTGCTGCTGATGCAGTGAGATGTTGAGGTTGGGGTATGTTCGTCAGAGAGGATCCCAGAAGAGATGATTGTTTTATTAAATAGTTCTATTATTAATAAAGTGAGAATCCATTTACAAGCACATCTAACACTGCTGCTGTCGCTAAACCTGGAAAGGACATTCTCTGTTCCTCCTGACGTAATCTGTGTCCTTCTCTTTTTTGGATTTTTAAAATGTATAGAAATACTCTCTCCAGAGTCTTATAATGTTTGTGCCGAAGGAATTTAATTAAAGGTATTCATTGTATCATAATTAGCAAAGTAATTCTTAGGTTATGGCCAAAAACATGTTTTGTGAGGTCACAGTGACCTTTGACCTTTGACCACCAAATTCTAATCAAATGTTTTTGTCAATGGAGTCCGGTAGTGATATATAGTGATGTTTCTGGTTAAACAAAAAAGATCTTACTCCTTAATAAAAAGGTCTGTCTCTGTAGCAATCCTGATTCTAATGTTATTGTCAGACACTTATAATAACAATCTGAGCCTGTCAGTGGCAAAAACAAGCACTTGGACGTACTCTGACATGGACAATTGTTTAGCGGTTCTGGGCACAGCATTCTTGCTCAATAGTGGCAATTGCAAAGATTTTGTCCCTTTCAATCATTTATACCCGAAAACATGGGAAAGGCTCAGGTTCATAAACACTCGCTACCAGTTAAACTCAGGTGAATTTAACATGTAATAGTGCTATAAAATAGCTTAAATATATGGAAGCATGTATCCAAACCCAAAGGCACCTGTGTCCAAAGTAAGACAAATGTAGAGCAATATGTGTGTGTTTGACCTTAATATCTCTAGGGTGTTTGTGCAGCAAAAAGCACACACATACAGTCATCACACCATATAATGGACAGCACAAAGGTCTGTGAAGTTGAATCAGCTGTTACAAAATGTGCATAAAATATCCTCTGAAACCTGAAGTACTGAGTAAATACAGTCTGGAAAATATCTATTTATATTTCCCTGCATGAAGGATTCCATGAATTTCATGATGGAAGAACAGTCATGCAAGACTTAAAAGAAAAAAGCTAAATCACATGGCTTTCTACATCTTGAAATTGAATCGCAATCGACTGAAGTAAGACAATGAAAAGAGGTATATAATTCCACTTGTTCCACCTGTGAACTGCTCAAGAATAAAACTGTCAAGTTTCCAATAATGAGTAGAAAATGTTCTTAAGTCCATTTGTCACTGTTATATTGTACCTCCAAAGTCTTTGTCTTTATTCTCATCTACAGTAAGCCAAAGCTGCTTTGTTATGGGCACCTAGACTCACATCTCACTAAATCACTACAATACTGTAACACCAAACCCAGATGTTGTTATAATTCTATTGTCATTATTTCATTATGACTTTGAAAGTAAATCTAAAATATTCTTAAAGAAGCATTACATTTCTTTGATTCTCATTTCATCACCACAGATGATTCAATCAGAGCCAACATGTTTTATTTTGTGGGTATAATTTGACTAGAATAACTGAAATTAACACCAGCTCGCCTAAGATCACGGCGGTTTACTCTAGCTAGCCATTTATCTTTTTTCCAAAACAATTAACAAACAGCTGGCTGTATACCACCCCCTTCCTACCACAGACACACTGAGCAATGAATACTGCATAATTCAGTCTGGCCGAAGCTGCTGCAGCACTGATGATAATCACAGCAGCAACAACCTTGAGTCAACAAAGCTGCCCATTCATTTTTTTAATGGGAGACTGAGGAAAAAAAACCTTGGTTGTAAAAGTACATGACAGCGTTCTTATATCAGGTTAGTTTGTTATTGTTACAGGAAATGCTGTACAGCTTCTAACATCTGGCTGAGCTTCATGACTGAGTGGTAACTGCTGGAGTGTGGAGACATTATGTGGAGGGTTGGTGAGTCTGTTATGAGGAGTGGAGGCAATAAAACTGAAATATAACCACAAATATAGTGAAATTAATTGTGAATTTAGTTCATTAATTAAAGAATATTGGTGACAATTTCAATTAAAAGCAACACTATACTTTAAGTACCTTTATTCAAGATTTAATACCAGTGAAAAAACACATAATAAATGGTTTATAACACACTATAGTGTAGTTATATAAGGACTTACATTATTGTCTGAAATTATAACATGACAACATCATTTGTTTAAAGAGCAGCTTTAGTTTTTCCACAGGAGGAGTCATAATTGTTAACAAATACATTAATAAAGACATATCTGCTTACAACTGAATGACAGTGTGTTAGAATCCATTTTTTATATTTATATGCTGCTTACAAATACTGACTAGTTGGAATTAAAGTGTTGTCAAATTAACAGTTGAAGTCATTTTTAAAGCAAAAATATTAATGGAATTTCATTAGAAACTGTGTATGTTTGGGTTTTGGACTGACTATCAGATGAAAGAGGCACTCTGAAGTCACTATTTTCTGACATTATATAAACTATTATTTGATGAACTCTAATGTTCTGTTTTGGGTCTCGGGTCTTTTACAGCTCAGAAGACTCACTGAACAATGTTTTATCAGCTTAATACTTGGTGACATTTCCTAATTTTATGGGAACTGCTTATAAATATGATTTCACATTTCATTAGTCTGCCACAGAAAATGACGCATTACTTCAGTTCAGGGTCTCAGAGCCCCCAGCCAAAAAACATGGTTATATACAATGGAATTTTACAGTGTATTCTCTACTGTATAGCTGTGCTATAGACTTTTCACAAAATGCTTGCCATCCCAAATCCCAGATTACTCTATTTGTGTGTCTGTTATTGGAGTTTTATAATAATTTGTTCATTAAAGGTCTAATAGTCCAACCTCTATGAAGTCTGGTTAAGTCATTATTTAGGATCACATACTGTATAAGTCTTTGTCTGAATGACTTTTTAACAAAGAAAAGAAATATATACATGTTCATGTATAGTCTATAAAACATGAAATATTTCATTATTTGGTGTAATGCCAATGCCTTATAGTAAATTCAATATTTTATCACCTTCATCAAATTTGCAAGTCCAGTTTGTGAAGAGTGAAGAGTTGCAAACCCAATACCTTTCTACATATTAGGTTTAAATAAGGTAAGACGAAAAATTAAAAATGGTCAGTTTTGCGATTATTATTATCAGGTCTGTGTGACAAGCTGGAGTCAACAAACACAAGGTTTAATCGGATAATGAAGACAATCCTTAGCTGCAGCCCTGACCACATGCTGCTGCCAAAAAAGTCAAACCATGTGATGTTAACATTATGTGAATTATAAAAAATATTCAGCAGTTTATAATATTCACACCTCTCACTGAGCATGTGAGAGAACAGCAGTAGATGATTAAATACCATCCTCCATTATGTTCAGTTGACCCTTACCTCTACTTCCAGCATCTTGTTTAAAAGCAAGAAAAGAGCTTCACCATTTACTCTTTAGCTTCATCAGCTCCTCTTCCTCACACTGTGATAGAAGTAGTCATTAGAGGCTTCTAAATATAAACTAATCCACAGATCTTGCTTTTAAACCTCAAACCTGTGAATCAGCTCTGTATCAGCGTTATAACTCCACCCCTCATGCACCGACTGGTTACTCACACCCAGATTTCCCACCAGCTAATACACAGGGACTTGATTGACGAGGCAGCTGTGCACAGCTGTACCATGTGCCCCCTACACGTAGCTGCCTCACCCCCTGAACACTGAGATTTCATGGCCATTATCACTGCAAACCGTGGCATTCCTTTCCACTGACACTTACAGCTGAAAGCACATCTGAATCCTTGCATTCCTCCAACGTATTCTGCTTATAAAATCCTGTGTCACATCGTCTGAATTGGCATTTTACAGCGCAGCCATTACTGAATGAGGCGAGTCGCCAAAGCACACATCTCTACAACAACAGCCTGAGGGAGGAGAGGCAGGTGAAGGAGGCGAGGAGCACACATGACACGTTCACTTGTGAGCTGCCTGATTTAGCCACAGTCTTGTTCCATTTCCCACAGAGCAGCTCCACGGGAGCAGCTGGGGGTTAATTGCCTTGCTCAAGGGCACTAGTTTTTAAGTGAGAGGAGGGAACCTCTTGTTCACTTCCCTGCCTAGATATTCCCCACTGAACTAGTGAGTCAGGGTTAAAGCATTTCTATCAGAGGTTTGAAACACTCTGGATGACTGGAGTCTGGGTTTGACCTTGACATCAGCGGACTGGATGAGTATGATCCATCTGACCTCCTGATTTTTACTGTATTTAGAAAATAAACTGTAAAAACCCCTGCACAGCCAAGTCTACAGTATAGATACAGCATTCATTCCTGGTTTGTCTCTATATTACTTCAGATATACAGCCTACAGTGAAAGATAATTGTCTTTCTCATAAAATCTAGTGGGAACTTTTCATCCTGTTATTGCTTTCCACCAAGTTCAGCCTTATTAATGTGCAGACTGCTAAGCAAACCTTGCAGTCTTGGCAGATGGCAGTGAAGTGTCAGTAAGTGATTCTGGCCACGTGCCTCAGCACAGTGCCAGTCGGGGGAACACTGCAGCAGTCGGCCTCCTAAGCCTTTTAGCGGTGGAAAACACTCCCGCCATTCTCCGAGTCAGATTGGGGAATAGCGATTTTCCACCGAGCATCATATCAACAGCCAAACAGCATGAGGGCAACAAAAGCAGTTGTCTGAATGGGTTAGCGTTGAGCTAGCTCTCTGGGACAAATATGGCAGGGGTAGTCTGGGGACGCCTCCCTGTATAGAACACACCCCGGTCACGTTCTCCATACGAGACACGTGGAGCACAGACGAGCACATCGCAAAGCTCACAAGCTCCCTGTAGTGACATTTAAAAAAAAAAATTCCTCCAAAGAAAAAAAAAGTTTTTTGTGGATGTTTGCTGACAACTCTGTTCATTACTGTACTGTCTTGTTCAACTGTAAAATATCTTGCAGTTTTTATGTGAAAGACACGATACTAATGTACATGATCCAAAAAAGGAGCAAAAAACACATCATCTTATCAAAAGGATTCCTCTGTTATTTGATAGTTCTCAAGCTTTTTAGGCATAAATGACAGGTGTTGCTATTATTTTGTCCACCATTTATATCACGGAGGGTGACTTCAATATCAAAAACACCTCTTTGTATAACAAAGTATGGCTCGAAGACTACATTCTTCAGAATGACCATGCAGTTGAATCAACACCTCTAAAACTGAACATTATTCACTTTATGACAGAGGATTTATTACTGCTGTATTAGACTGTTAGGTGGACCTAATAAACTGCCAACTGAGTGTGCAGAAGCTAATGATGACTTAGCACATGTTGAAGAAACTAGAGTGATAACATTAGCAGCCTAGGCTAACTACCTTTCTCCTTCTAAAATAACAGCATGATGGGTCCTCTCACATGATGTAAAGGAACAGACGGCTTCAAACACCAATGGAAGTAATCTATGTGGACTAGTTGAAAAAGAGAATAAAACACCTTGCATCAACATTCATGGGACATTTGATATATTCCCCCATCAGTAGCACAACATAAAAGATGACAACGGGTCTCCTAGCAACGCTGGCTCTCAGTTTTCACTCAGCGGTTGTCATGGGAAATGCTTGCTCAAGAGGCTCAAGATTCACACACAGTTTCCACAAACTTGTCCAAAAACCTTTTAAAGATATAAATGTATGCACACTAGCCAGTATTATTTATACTGTACCAGTATTATTTATATTTCTTTATACAAAAATAGGGAAAAGTTTAAGCTGAAATAACTGTACCACTGTAGCTAACTGTGTACAGAGTGCCTGAAGCCAAATTCAACATTTAGCAAGGTGAACGGGATGTCTGACTTTGACAGTGCAAGCAAGGCAATACTGCTGCAATGCAAATCCTTCCTGGATAGATGAAAACATTAAACCTATAATAACTGTTTTTCGGCCACTGGGAGCTGGCAGAAACAAGATGTGAATGCAACATCAAGTTAATACTATGAACTTGTTAGCAAACAGCTGGTCATCCGGCAGCTACAGAGCAACATGATCACTTATTTGAGGTCCTGTTTGTGTTCGATATTCTCTCTCTTTTAGCTCTGTTTTTGGTCTCCACCACCTCCTGAGGGAAATCTCTGACTCTGTAGCTGCTAAATGCTCCACTGTGTTCACCAGCTGCTCTCTGACTGTGTCTGTCTGCTGTTTGCTGCAGAGCTGGTGGTGGACAGTTGGTTTATCAGAGTTCTGTCTCTCTCTGACTAATGTCCTAGACCCTTTTTAATTTTATAAAACATCTAAACTCTTCCTGGCTTTGGTATGCTAATGTATGGTAAGGCATTATACAGTAGAACGTTCTCAGCAATGATATTTCTTTTTAATTAACTATTTCCTCTCTTTTGTCACTATGGTTACTTTAACAAGCAGAAGAAAAATCCCACAAGCAATAGGTTCCATTATAATTCTCTTCAAAATGAAGATGGCTGCCGAATAATTGGGATTCTATTGAAGCTGTCCCCCCGTCTTTCCTTTCTCTGTGTAAGCCCACTGTGTGGTACATTCCTCTAAATTCAACACCGAGGCAAAGAGAGAAGACAATAGGCTGTGATTACTTTGGCCACTCCAGACAGAAAGACAAGAGCATGAGAGACGTAAAATGGAGCATTAATATTTGTATAAGTGAAGCTGGGAGCGATGAAAAGGAGAGAATTATGCAGCACTCTGCTCCATTGTGTTTTTGACAGTGTCAGTGGCAGCAGCAGTCGCAGGCTGGTGTTTGAATCCGCGTTTACCCCTGTGGACAAGCTGACAATCTCCTCTGCTTGTTCTGTCTGAGGACGTGGAGGATTGTTTAAGAGGGAGTCTTGAGATGTGTGTTTAATATATGTACACTTCATCTATATTTACAGTTTCCATGACCACTGCGTCCATGAGAATGTGTGTGCACTTGCATCTATGATAACATAAGTGTTTGCTAATCTATGATGCGTTCTTGCAGTGGGAGTATCATCGATGCTTGTGTGTGCATTTAGTGAGCTGGCAAACCAATGAAACATCAAAGGGGACCAGTGGGGGACTATTAAACACATACCCACCCTCACACTCACACACACACACACACACACACACACACACACACACACACACACACACACAACAGCATCTCAGTGCACTGCTGCAGGGGTTTCTATTGCATCAGAAGACGAGGCGAGACTCCCCGACTCCCTGAGAGGAAGGGAAGCGATAACCAATCCTGTATGAGCTGCAGACCGGCAACAAATAGGGGGAGATTGAAAAAGAAAAAAAGCCAGCATGTGTGATTGTCACCAGCTAAACAGATGAGGCAAATGTACTAAGTGAGCTGCAGCTGCTACTGTACATGAAAAACAACACATCGTACTAACTAGAATGAGAAAAGATTTTGTGTATGTTAAAATAAAGGAAGCTGCTGTGCATTATATTTTCATAAATATACTACTAGTACATTCAGTATTACTGAAATCAGTGCTCTGATGCTCATGTACCATTTGTTATATTATCTTGTGTCAGTGTTGGGGTTTTTATTCACAAACTGAAAATGTGCATAAAAACTAAGTGGAAGCACTGCAAATTCAAAAATATCACAAACCAAATTTTACACTTGGCTCAGTACAAGCTGGTGTACTGATAAATGCAAATATGCAATATTAGTAAATTAATCTTGAGGTACATGAAGCATATGACCCAAACTGAAAAGACAGAAAATAGTAACACTACGGCAAGCTACACAAAATGAGAGGGTACAGAAGAATAAGATATATCCTTTAACATTCTCGTAGTATATACTGTAAAATACAGCAAACATCTTACAGCCCGTTTAATCCTAAAGCAGCAGCTTTTCTATTGTTCCATTTCAGAAAATCCTTGAGCAGTTTATATTCGCTGTATCAGCAATAAGCATGCAAGGAGCCTTTCAGAATATCAAGTCATTTTATGGTTAAGATGCTGTAAGCTGCGGTAAGTGCTTAGGTTAGCGTATGCACAACGGTACAATCTCCCACATTGCAGTAAGGGTCAAAAGGGCCTGTTCAATAAACATAATGTATTCAAGACTGAGGTGGAACTAAGAATGCATTATAGGCTTTCATTGCTGCTTAGTGTTGCATTAGTTTAGGGAAACACTGACATGAATTTTAGGTCGAAACCACATCTTTTTCTCTACAAAAGCCTGTTAAAATGTTTACTTTGCTGCATTTTAATTCCATTATCTTGGGATTTTAAATGGTTGGTTCATCCAAAATTAGAAAAACTAAGAAATTATTTTCTCACCGACCTCTTGTGACATTTTGTTATGCAAATCATTTTGGTTTCATTGGTCCAGAATTTGATATTTGTGCCTCTATCCCAGTAAAATGAAGGTGAAATGGAGGTTCGTCTATGGTTAAACAGGAGATGTCTTAAAAAAATCAGCATTCAATCAAATCTTTGATGATAATAAACAAAGCAACGAGAAGTTTCTTTTTTATTCATGACGCTTTAAACATAATCACATGAACTCAGATGCTCGTTATACTTAAACCACACAAAACAACGGCTAAAAAACAAACACAGGTTCTTCCCAGTAATTGGTAGGATTACACCTTCACTTTTAATAAACCACACTACAGCTTCCCCCTGAATGACTGAGCATACTGTTTTGGTGAGATTAATTAATTCATACTCAAATTTAAATGGCATTCTTCTCACATTCCTAAATAACACAACTCAAGGAGCAAACACTAAAGACTGTGATTAATCTGCTCCTAACATTCAATGTCTCTTTGCATTACTGTTTTTTTTTTTTTCACATAATGGGAGTCGAGCTCCTCAGTCTGGAAACTTGAAACCAGCTTGGAGCCGTAGCTACAAACCAATAAGGGCAATAACACGAAGCTGGCAGTGACTGATGACCACTAATGGCTCCACTTTCACATTAACTTCACATTTCACACTATTTACATCCCAACCTTGCCAGTGCTTGGTAAAAATATCTGACTCTGACTGAAAATGAGGTTTCATTTTGATGGTAGCATTCAGTGCAGGCACACACTCTGAGGCATCTGAGTGGTTCAAAAAATCCTGGAGGCGAACCATGTGTTTTTAGCAGCGTGGGCTTAACTTTGGCTCATGATTTTTGCTTTATGTCAGCTAAACCCATCTCCTGTATTTTCTGTCACTAGGTAAAGTGTGTAATACAGTACAGATTACATTAATATTACCTTAAGAAATAAGAGGGCATGAATAATCTTTCACCAGTGACACACAGCAGTTTCACAGCTGTCTGCATTACCACACTCTAGACTGCTCAGAAGCTCTCGTTCAGCTAATCAAATAATAACTCAGGTGTAACTGCCCCGAGGGCTGAAAGCAGCCAAACTTGCAAGTGAGCTTAAACTGGAATAATACTGCACAGCAAGCAAAAGTGGCGTTTGGGGGCATGAGTCGAATGACGATTCTAGATGAAAAGTAAGGGGATCACTTAAAGGATAACAGGCTGTATTTTTGAACCTGGGCTTTATTTTCCAATGTGCGTGGGTGTAAATGATTGATGGGGACAAAAACCTTGGAATCAGTGCAGTATTGAGCAAGAACAGTGTACCCAGCAACCATGAAACGGCTGCTGCAAAGTAATCCAATGGGCAATTGTCCATGTCAAGTGCAACATCATGGATAGGATTCCTACAGAGATAGACCTTTTTATTAAAGAGTAAGATCCTTTTTGTTTAACCAGAAACATTGCTATATATCACTGCCAGACTCCATTGACAAAGACAGTAATTTTATCGAGAAGAACACTGGAGCTGCTGGCATACTGCTGCCTCGATCTGTTAGTTTGTTTGTGTTATTGTGTTACAGATCTTTTATACAGGTAAAAGTACTACACAATAGCACAAACCAACCGAGCGAGGCAGCAACTCCATCGGTAAAATTACTGTTTTCCTAAATTGGGATATTTCAGTCTGGACTAAAGTGGTGGAGACGTGCCTGATAACCAGAGTGATTTGCCATTTTGTTTCCCTTCATTATTCAGCAGAGGATGATGCACCCATTCTAAATCCCACCTAGAAATCTCCACTTGGCTTGTTTTTCTCTTTACAACCAAGGAAAGAGCTGTCGAGGAGCATAACACCTGGAAACAAGCTATGAAGGGTTCTGCACAGTGTCCTTTATAGACAAGATACAAGAAACATATATTCTAAACTCTAACCAGCAGCTTTCTACCTGAACTAGACCACATAGAGTATTGTACTTCACACAGCGACTGGACAAGTTTGTCTCCTCCTGTACGAAACCCATGGATTCTGTTTACTTGCTACCAAAGAGAGAAAGTGAAATGCAGGAGTGTGTGCCAACATGTGACCAACACTCACAGCAATGGTGAAGAGGCAAGCGGGCATGCAAAGACACAATGGAAAGTTATCCTATTAGAGACAAATCCACACAGAGGCACAGATTTACACTGAAGCACAAACACAATATTGGCACTGACCTTGAAGCTCCAGTAGTTTGGTTGTTGCTAGGGGGGTAAGAAAAACAAAGACCAAAGGAGACAGAAAAGAGACAGGGGAGGGTAAGAGAAGGGGAGAAAAAAGGATTGAGTGTGAGACATTTTCTCATGTGTTAAGTTGCAAAACACCACACTACAAAAGATCAAGAAAAAGAACGGCTATAAAACCACAAAGACTGAGAGAAACTGCTTTGTCACTCGGTCCCCATGTGAAGATGTGTGAGTGATACCACAAAGTGTAACTAATAAAGTAGAGGTTTAACGGTGCATAATTTTTTAATGTAGTGGGTGTGATATGCCTCAAAATGTCTTCACCACTTTCTTTTAAATGACCTCAAATTGTAGCAAAGCTTAAACAAACAAACCAATAAACAGCCCATTTTTTTGTACATTAAGCTTGGTGAGAAAATGATGAGCTAATTATTGTGATGATAGCCAGATTAACTTATGTTGTCCTTCACTGCCATCATAATAGGACTTTAATTGCTCGTAATTGCTTCTCAGCAATTAATCAAATGTTTACAGTGACTTCACACACAGTAATGATGTAGGCCCCGGCAGCTCCTAAATTCAGCCCCGCACTCTCCCCTAGATGCAGAGTTGTCTGGCGTGGACCCAGGAGCAGGATTAAAGCAACACACTGACACTGGATTAAGAAGCTGCCATTTTCACTTCATCTGAGAGGAAGCCAACTTTCAGGTCAACGTACTTCTGATTCCTTAGAGGTGCTATATGTTTTAGGTTTTTGCTATCACTACATAGCAAACGTTAGCATTACTAGCTGTTTACTTCCGAGTCTAGAAGAGTCATCGCAAATTCAGCATCAAACTTCATTCCTTTACTCACCAAGAGTTCTCTCCAGATGTGAGAAGCAGCGCCAGTGTTTGGCTTCTATTCCTTTCACTTCTTCTCTTTGCTGCTAAACATGGTTTCTTGCCAGGACGGTAGCGGTGGTGGGCATGGTTGCTTCCCAAGAGCTTCAGCCATCATTGTGTTTACAAGAGGTTAGAGTACTCCCTCTGGGCAGCGCTACTTCTTCATCCTTTCACGGACACTACAGTGACTCACCGTTGCAAAGTGGTATTACAAAACAGGACCGACCACTGCTGGAGCTCTCGGCAAGCATGCAAGTTTGATGCTGATTTCACAAAGTTCTCAAAGAAAACAGCTATCAATGCTAATGTTGGCTACACAGCAATAGCAAAAACTTGCATAGAGTACCTTTAAGACACAGTAGCTGACGCTGTTTGTGCAAGATGCCAAATAATGAACTTGTTCATCTACAATATACTTGATGGCCAAATGTATTTGGACCCTATAATATACTTATGTACTTTTGTTTTACCATCGCTTTCCTTCAATACACCAATCACTGAGCTGAGCATAAACTGTCAACTTCAGACACTCAGAGTCATCTTTCTGCTCTAATTCCTTGGATGCCATGGGCATACTTTAACAGAGAAAGGCTGGCAATATGCTAGTGTTTGTTACTGCCAACAAATCCCAGGAAAAAACAAGCCAACAATGTGTTAATTTGTCTCTCAGTACTTTCTAACTTCTTCACCCTGTCTGCAGTTCATGTTTTCCAAATAAAGATGTAAATCTTGAGGTCATAAATACATGCTTCTTCATCGATGTGCTCTTAATATCAGGATACACACACAATACCTGTTAGTAGGATACATTCATTGTTAGTTTTGGTCTTTTAATGGGATTTGCTGATTGGATTAAAATATACAATATCACCAGACTTATTTTTAGTCCTGCAACTACAAAGAGGAGCAGCAGCATGGAGCTGAAAGCTGATCAGCCTCCACTGAGATGATGACAATTTAGTTTTATAATTTTCTCCAGCGATTATCAATTATCTATTCATAGATTCTAGTGTTTCATATAATATACCCTTTCCAGAAACAATTTATTATTGAGGATGGTGGCTTATTAAATGATAGGAGAGCAATTCTGACAATTGGTCAGTGACAACCACTTGTGTTTGTTCATTTCCTGGTTCAACAGTACAATGCTTCCATGCACAAAGTCAGTTCCGATGAAGAAAAGGTTTCCCCAGTCCCAGCCCACCTGACACGTTTAGGATGAACTGAAACACAGACTATGAGTCAAACTTTATCACCTGACCCATCAGCATAAGACTTCTCTAATCCTCCTGTAACTGAATGGGAGCAAATCCCTGCAGCCAGGTTCAACATCTGGTGGAAAGACTGAAACTAGAGCAGTTTAGCTGTCACAGTATAGCAGCTGATTGATGTCCATGGTTTCTTCCTCATACTCTTACCCACATACATTATGCTGCTCTATGTTTGGTCATGAATGAAATGCAGTCCATTCTTTGGAATGACATTCTTTCAGTTTCCCCTGACTGAAAGGTATCTTGTATAAAGCCCAACCAGGCAACACTATTTCCTGAACAACTTCCACTCGTTAACTTGCACTGAGGAACGCTGAATGCGCTGAATCAGAAAACTGACCTAAACACAAGGTCTCTGCATTCAGTTCTTTAAAAAGAGTCTGACACCACTGAGAGAGAAAAAGGGATGAAAGAGACAGAGTAGACAACCATACTCCAAGAGAGATGTCATTGTGTGGCTTATACAAGGCTGTTTTACATTCTACAATAACTCTGTTACCAGATTTTTACCTTAGTTTAGTTTTCTCCACTAACTAATCAAGTCCTATTATCAAAATAACATGCTGCCAGAACTGTGAATCTCTGGCAGAGATACGTGATATGATGACAACTGAGACATTAACACACAGATTGTATGGTTAAATGTTTGTTATCAACAGGGTTTTCAATCCTCCAACAATCCCAAAGTAATGTTAAAAAAAGATATTGTAAACTGAAAAAGAATCATATTAATGGATTTTGACACTTTGAGGATAATCATGATATAAGCTTTGGAAATACAGTTCCCATAATCTGTCTATCTCCCATAGTCTATGTTTAAGAGGATTTATGAACATTTATTCACTATGGACGTGTTATAATGACATCCTCCAAAAGTTTCACTGAATCTAAAAATGTTTGAATCAGGTCAGTGTTCAGATTTTAATGAGGTATGACATTATGAGAGAAAGTCTGAAATTAATGCAAAATTCTGGAGCACCTGCAGAAATTATTATATCAAAATTACATATTTAGAGCATTGTGAAGCTCTGGCATGGCCTCCAGTTATTCTACTGTTGAGTTTATTTGCAGAAATTTAAACAATCACAGATAAAGTTCAGAATAATCATCAGTCATAACACAGAAAGTCTGATTGTTTCCACTGTGGTCCTTGTTAAAGCAGTTGGGTGAGGCTGTTAATGATGAGATGATACTTCTATTTAACTACTGACTGCAGTTAAAGATTTGTTATTAACAGCTATAACAACTCTGCCCTACTGCCTGTCCAATCATGTCAATAAAGTCGGATGTTATAGACACGTAAACACAAAACTGTCTTAGTCCTCTGCTCGAGTCCTCTGCCGCAGAAGAGAGGCAACAGACATCTTAAAACCCATCCATTAATCACACATGAAGGGACAGAATTAGCTTCTGGGCAAAAATGGGATGTTTGGCTCTGACTGCTCTCATTTGTGCCAAGATGTCTGCCTCAATATATATCTGTATAGCTTCTTCATTGTCAAATGGTTTTCTACAGGTCAGTTAAGTCGTGGTTGATCAGAGTCTGTGGCTGTAGGTGTGGAACGTGCACACTGTCGACCACAGTGTTTTGTTGCTCGACAGCTAACAGCATTTGATTGAGCACAGACCTCTGTCAGAGGTTGACTCAATCAGTAATCGATTGAAGCGCAGATCTCATCATAGCCAATTCGACTTGTAGCTGAATCAGATATCACATCCGACACATAGTGAAAAATGAAGTTTAAAGAAACAAATAATGAAATACCTTCATGGGCTGATCAATGAGGTTTACAAATGTTAAAAGGAATATTTCTCTCATATTTCAAGGTTCCTGCAGTGTTCACAGATTAAAATTTAATAATAAAACAGAGTGGAGGTCAATACCTTTTTCATGATCAGTTTTACCAAAGAATGATGGAAAACACAAAAAAAGAGACACAAAAAACACAAAGAAACACAAAAAACACAAAACAAACACAAAGAGACATAAAACAACCACAAAGAAACACAAAACAACCACAAGTAGACATAAAACAACCACAAAGAAACACAAAACAACCACAAAGAGACATAAAACAATCACAAAGAAACACAAAACAACCACAAAGAGACAAAAACTTACAATGACCACAACCACAAGATATTCAACATGACAAGCAAGAGAGACAACACTGCCAGAAAAAGGACACAAAATGACACAATTTGACCACACATAGATGCAACACTATCATAAAGGGACAGAAAATCAACAAAAAAGAGACTCAAACCACCACAAAAACTTGTAATGACCACAAAGAGACCCAGAATCACCTCAAAGAAACTCAACATGACAAGAAAGAGACAAAACCATCACAAAAGAGTCAGAAATAACCACAAAGAGACACAATATGATATTGAATGCAAAACCAGCATAAAGAGGCACAAAATCACACAAAAAACTTGAAACAACCACAGAGCCTCAAAACCCCAATAAAGAGATGCAAAAGACTATTCAGTAGCATCTAAGGCCTGTTTTGTTAAGGGAACTGAATTCAGTGCCTTTTCAGACTTTTAACGACCTCCTGATGTTTTGACAGAAGAGTGAAAGGAGAAAGAGTTTAAGTTCTCTAACCACTTTGACTGACTGGCTCACCAGACTTAAAGGGAATAATTCAACTTTGACTCTTTCTATGGAAAGCTTCAGTTAAACGTCACTTACCCTCCAAACTTTTCTTTACAGTAACTAAAAACATTTATCATATGAAACTCAAAATGTTGACAGAATACTCTCGTCCTGACTGTTCCCAAAGAACTGTTTAACATCTGTATGCTGCCTTATTCACTCTCAACACTAAATCTACTGTCACAACAAACTATTTGCAGCTATTTTAGCAGAAATGAGCGAGAGTGCAGATTTGACAGCACATTAATTCAAACACTGACTTGCACCTTTGGAGTAGTTTTAATGTGATTTTAAATTCAGCTCAGGTGTGTTAATGTTGTCTGTGTCTAAACTCCATCACATATGCTGTGAGCTTTAGAAAAAACAAATTCTCTTAATTAAACTAAGGTGTAGGTGGAATTTAATTCATGTTTGAGCAGCTGTTCTGGGAGCTGCCTGGATCCCCAGTATTTTCTCTTAGAGAGCTCCCGAAGTCTCAGTTGCAACTTTTTGAAATTCATCTCACTTTACGCTGAATATGGAGAGGAGGAAGGAGGACAGAAGAAACAGACTTCAGGAGAGAAAGACCTCGACAGGCCTGTAGGCTGCTGTGACCCAGATTTCAGAGCTCAGTGTGGCTTCTAGGCCCGTGTCCAAGCCTGGTGACCAAAACAGCACAATCATACCTGATTTAATGCCACCCAGCCTCAGTTAGCTTCAGCTGCACTGCAACCAAACAAAACAATTAGGCCTCTCCTCTCACATTTAATCCAGCACATAAAGTCTACACCGCCAGATTCTGCATCCCAGGCATTTATATTTTTCGGCTTTTCGATCCCAGTGTTTCATATTTTGCATAATAGTAATGTTGACTTCAGCAGCTATTCAGGATGGCATCTAACCTTCACTTATCTCTTAGATTAGGGAACCACATGCAGTTTTATCAGCCACTTAAATCTTGCAAATTGTCACCTCAGTCTACAACTCCCTGTTTTTCTATAGTCTGACTTAACGTAAAACATCCACACAAGGATAAATCATAATAAGCCTACGTACAACAAATGAAGAAGCAGACTGAAAAGATTATTTACATTTCTCTTTCCAGCTTTCATAAAGTAAAGGAAGATGAAAATGTCAAGCATTCAGCCGGAGAAAGTACAATTCATTCTGCATCCTTATAAACAAACAAACCTTCATCTACACAGCAGCCAGAACAAATATTAGCCAAGATAAGAACAACTTTACTTTGAAAAATAAACCTTTACACATCTTTAATAGTTTCCTTCCAACTTTCCTTAACCTGAATAGAATCCATCACACTATCAGGCTACTAATACAATAAGGAGGAACTCTATTGAGGCCTTTATTTCTTTTTATTTTTGTTTGAATTCTGAGTAGAATGGAAAACCTCATAGACAGCAGCATTCAAGGGTTTAATGTCAGGAGTGGACGACAAATGTAATGAAAACTGTCAGTCTGTTGATAAAGCCAAATGAGGACTCTCTCTCCATCAGTGTCTCCATCTCTTTAACCAACACTGTCTTTAAACATAATTACTCTTTATATAGTCATGACAGTTCAGGCTGTAAGTATTTGGACGGTTTTCACATTTTCTCCTCTCAGGGCACTGAGCTTTACATTAAACTAACTACATTAAAGTGCCAAATCTCAGCCTTAACTTGAGTTTACATCAGTACTGAAAGAACTGTGGGGGAGATACAGCCCTTATAACACACACAGTGGCCAACGTTTAGGGACAGATCAGTCAAACAAAATCATCATATTAGCTGTTTCTTTAATTTGCAGTCATTCGATCCTCAGATGTGAGCAGGCACTTTGTATCCTCCCTGATGACGCTCTCATAGGTCTTCAGGGCAGCCATCTTCAGCTCTTGCTTGTTGGGGAGTCTCTCTGGCTTTAGGCTGGTCTTCAGGAACTGGAATGAAGTGGAATGACTGACTCGGCCAGTTGAGGATATTACTGCTACCCCTTCACCTTGAAAAGCTCTATGTTTGTTTTGGCCGTATGTTTAGGATCCTTCTCCTGCTGAATGATGAAATGCCGTCCAGTGTGTTTTGATGCATTCAGCTGAATCTGAGCACAGAATGCTCCTGTTTACCTCTGCATTCATCCTGTTGCTTCCATCAGCAGTGAAATCATCAATAAATGCCAGTGCGCTGCAGAACCAGCATCCATGTTTGACAGATGAGGGAGGTGGCGGCTTCGGGTCATGAGCTGTTTTCTCGTTTTTTTTCCCCACACTTTCCTCTTTCCATCATTTTGATTGAGGTTGATTTTAGCTTCATCAGTCCATAGAAGCTCAACCTGTTTCTTTTTGTGAACTGCAACCTGTTTGCATCATGTGTTGAATCCCTCTGAGGTTGTTGTCGTGAAGTCCTCTCTTGATTGTTGATAAGGTAACATGTCCATCTACATCCTGGAGAGTATTCTTGACTCGCTGTGCAGACAAAAACAGATTTTCTTTACCATGCAAATGATTTTCTGGTTATCCACAAGACCTGTGCTTCTCGTTCTCCCAGCTCAGCTTGGTGGTTTTTCCTGTGAGCACCTGCTTCTGATCTACTCTCTGATAGATTCTTGCTTTTATTTTTTAGACTCATTATCTTCTTCACTCGCATGGTCACAGCTTTCTCCCTCTCAATCAACTCTGAGCCACATCTGAGCTCTTTTGTGCACAGTCACCATATCTCAACCCAGCTGAACACCTATGGGAGACTTTGGACAGACATGTTAGACAGCGTTGTCCCCCACTATCTCAAAACCGCAGTTGAGGGAATATCTTCTGGGAGAATGGTGGTGGGGAATGGTAGTAGAGAATCAATACTAGGGATAGACTGATTATCTGCGCCGATATTCGGCATTTTGACGCAAATCGGCATCGGCCTTTTTTAATCCAACGGCCGATAAGAGATCAATTTAAAACTGGGCTATTTTGGCTCTGATGCAGCCGCGCCTCTCTGTCTGCAGTCACTATTCTGTCTCCAGCATTGTCCCACCCACAGCACCATCTGATTGGTTACACACACTTTTACTGCAAATGAATAACGGCTCCAAATATCAGTTATCGGCCTCCTTGACTACTAATAATCAGTATCAGTATCGGCCCTTAAAAAACATATTGGTCTATATCTAATCAATACCAAGGAGAACTGAAGCTGTTCTTGCAGCTTTATATTGGTTTTTCCTTGGTCACCTGTCTGTTTGTCTCTAAAGGGCTGTATCTCACACACAGTTGTTTCAATATTGATGTAAACCCACTCAAGATAAAGCTGAGACTGATTTCAAATTGAATGTGCTGAAGCTCAAAATAAAATGTCTGTAGGTCTCAGACCGGAGGCAGGGTTTTTTTGGGCAATTAATTAACATGTCAATAATTTTTTTTCCCCAACTGTTCTTTTCATCGTAAGTACTTTCACACAGAACGCAAATATTACGCAGCAAAAAAGCAGCAGAATTATTCATTTTTGTCAGGAGGAGGTTGATTTTTTTCTGAAATTTTGCATCAACCAATCACATAGCCTGACAAAGGATCCCAGTAGTTGGCCCTCTCCCTCCTCAGATGCAGCAGTAGCATCTTCAGCAGGACCTCAAACTCTCCCAGTGACATCCTAAAAATATGTCCAGAAGTACAGGCGAGTATTTCAAGATTTTGCGTTGTGTACTCATCATGTTCCCAGTGTGAAGGCCTTTACAGTCTGGACTGTATTTTTGTGTTGCCCTTCTGTCCGTAATTTACATGCCGCTGCTCTCTTGATCTGGCATAGACTGATAAAACAACACCACAGTCACATCTGTACATCTTTCTGTACATATTGTGAATGATTTTGATGGAAAACTTGACACTTGACTGAACAACTCATTATTTGCCCTCCTGTAATCAAAAGTTTGCGATTATTAAATGTTCTACATTCATTTCTCACCAGTTTACTTTTTACTTGCCTTTTTTTGTGCAAAAGAATAATGACACTGTCAGGGATCATTAATCAAGATAAAGAGCAAACAATGTCTTTCACCTTCATCTTCTCAACTTTGAAGCACCTCTGTGCCGTGGTTTCATAATTACAAACTGACATCTGGGAAACAGGCATTAATATTATCACCCTCCTCACAGGTTCTTGTCAGAATTACTGTGACAGAAACAAACAGCTGATAATTGTGAAGTCAAGCACCCATTGTGTTATAATCCCTAATATACTGTATCTTACCACTCACACAGAGCTGTGCACGGAGTAATCACCCGCTCCCATGCTTTATTCACCTTAAATTGAATGGCAAAAATTACCGCCAAGTCACTCCACAGATAATTTAATGCACCAACAAGCGGACATTTTTTGGAACATAAAACCTGTCTCATCTAACACAAACAGGCCCCCTATGCACCGTGACTCAGTGATTACTGCCTGCAATATTTCTCAATCACTTGAGCTGAAATCCCAAGGCGCACATATGCACTGAGACAGACAGTGCTTAGAGAGATGAGAGGGGAGAAAGATGGGGAAGGAGAGAGGGAGAAAAGAAAAAGAGAAACAGCAAGAGAGGGATGAGCAGAGAGACATGAATGCCTGACCTGCATGCCAAGTAGCCATTTTTGTACCCACCCTCTTTTTTTTTTTTTCACCCCACTCACTCACTCACTCAGTCTTCCTTGCTTCCTCTCCAGCCCAAACATACACACCAACACATGTGCACTCACTTCATACACACTGTCGTACGCTTGCACCCTCGCAGGCATGCATTCACAAACATATATGAACACACACTGCTGCGGCAGCACAGACACACCTGGCCAACACCTGACTGCTTGGAAACAAATGGATCCTCCCCTACAACACACACACACACACACACACACACACACACACACATTAAACAGAAAGGGAGGAGGAGATGAGTTGTGTACTCATCAGGTGTGACTATCTTTACATCACCTGTACCCCACACACACACACACACACATATCCACACACACATCCACATACATTAAGATGATGAAGATGCAGACACAAACACACACACACACACACACTCCTGTACTTTACATCACTCCATCATCATTCACGCAGCAGCACAGCGTCACACACAGTCATGGCAGCACCACAGAGGAATGCCGAAATGTCTCAGCTGAGGATGCAAGGACAGGGTTAGAGAGAGTTACCGTTGCTACTTAATGAGCACGTCGGCCGCCTGGTGCATCCTCCCGCTCCACACGCCTCCCTCTTCCTCCTCCCCCCTCTCCATTTTTTTTTTTTTTTCACTGCGGCTCTGTGTCTTTCCCGCGCCCCGAGGATCCGCCAGAGTCCCCCCTCGCTGGTACCCGTAGTAGCGCCTAAGAGGCAGTTAGCATCCCTTCTTGCCCCTCCTCCTCCTCCTCCTGTCCTCCCTCTCTCTCTGTGTGTGTGTGTCACTCTCTCACGCCTCTCATCCCTGACATAAATGATAAAAAAAACCCTCCCTCCTTCCTTCACTCTCTCTCTGTCGCTCGTTCTCTCTCCCGCTGTTGTTGCCTCTCACTCAGTACAGCGTGTGCCTCCTTGCAAAGCCCAGGCATTGCCAACCATATGATATCACTCAGTTGCCTTATATGGGAAACGGTGGGTTGCCATGACGACAGCAGACTCCACCTGTTTGTCCAACTCTCTCTCTCTCTCTCTGTCCCTGCCTCCCTCTCTCTCTCTCTCTCTCTCTTTCTCTGTCCCTCCCTCCCTCTCTCTCTCTCTCTCTCTCTCTCTCTCTTTCCCTCCCTGTCTCAGTCCACCTTTTCCACCAGGAGATAGATGGTGTGGTTTGGGTAATTAGACAAAAGGCATGGAGAGCAAAGAGTGGGTGGAGAGGAAGGAGGAGTTGGACGGGTGAGATGAGGAGAAGACGTGATGGACAGAAGCCGACTGAGGCTCGGGGGGAGGGAAAAGACAGAAGAGAGAGAGAGCAGACTTAAAGTTATAGTTCAACATTCTGGGAAATACACTTCTTTCCTGTCTTTCTGAGAATTAGAGGAGAAGATCGATATTAATCTTGTATCTGTGTGTTAAGTTCTGAGCTGGAGTCAGGCTGTGGTTAACCTAGCTTAGCATTTACGGCACGGAGTTGAAACCAACCCGTGGTGGGAGTGGTGGCAGTAAAGTCGTCAGGTCATAAAGGCTTTCCTCTACACCTGCAGGAATATGATTTGTTGTCACTGGTCAGCTGGTGGCTAAGCAGCCGATGAATGTGCCAGTGATTGTAGCATGACTGAATGTAATGCAACTTCAACACACAGCCTGAACTACATCTGAAAAAAATCATTGATTAACTGGTTAGTAGATTGACAGAAAAAGCACTTCAGCACTTATTTGGATTAATTAATGAAAGTCATTTTTCACATTCATTTGTGAGTTTTTCCAAATTTGTGTGTCTTATGTGATACTGAAGTGAATATTTTTGATACATTTTTGTTTGGACAAAAAAAGGTATTTGAAGACATCACTGTTTTACAAAACTTTTTTTTTTTTTTTTTTTTTTTTTTAAAAAAAGGAAGATTAACCAATGCTCTGCATGTGCTTGCCAGGTGTAGTACCATCATGCTAACCTAGTTCCTGGGTTGGAAACACAATTAATGGTCATTTTTCAGTGTCTGATGAGATTAATGCAGATATACATGTTGTTGTAGGTCAATTTAACAGATATGACAGTTCTTCACTGAGTTTATTTCTTTGACAAACATAACATCCTAAGAAAGGTTACTGTGTCTTTGTTGATTGCAAATGACTTTAACATGACAGACACCTGAGATACAGAGAAAATAACCCCACCTCCCAACCTGATAAACGTTAACGTGAGGTTGGCATCACATCGAATGATGAAGAGGAGCAATTCATTCTCATTATTAGGCTGTGCCTGTGCAAAACCTGTGCTAACTGCATCTAACAACCCAAGTGACAGCCTGAGACACTGCACAGAGGTCCTGAGCAGGTAAACAAACAAGATGTCAGTGTGTGTTAATTAGCGAGCTGTAGAGGTTATGGACAGTGTCAGTCTAGCTTTTATCTCCTGCCTCCTGTCTTTATGCTAAGCCAGGCTAAAAACATCCTGACTCCAGCTGTGTACTTAAAGCACAGATCTCACCCTGGAGAAGAAAGCAAATAAGCATCCTGTGTGTTGACTGATTCCTTTAAAGTCAACAGAGAAAAGCTGAGGCGGGCTGTTCTGTATGGACCCTCTGTCACAGGTATCAAGTCAGAGCACGTGGTGACTGATGGCAGAATGAAAGGGAGAAGATGAAGCCGACAGAGACAGAGGGTAAAGAGATTTGATGGAGCGGAGAGTCTAATATTTCACATTCTGACATTTTCTCACTGTCTCACTTAAATGCTTTTCTCCATATTCTATTGCTCACTCTCTCAGATAATAACTGCTAAAAAAGTGGCCATTACTGACCCAGCATGCTGGTCATAAAAATGCCTCCACTCTGTGTGTGTCTAAAGCCCCAGAGACATCTCGCCACATAATGCGCTTGTGTGGGTTTCCTAGCTCACCAATGTGCTCTTATTATCTCCCAGGAAGAAAATGTTCACATGTGGAAATTGAAAGCACTCAGAGAGCTCGTAACACCCCCAAGGCTGCACTCTCCTCTAGATTTGTTATTGTATAGAAATGTGGATCTGGATCTGCATTAAAATACTATAGTGAGTGACAATCTCGGAATATATGAGAAGTGCAGTATTTCAGGAGACGATGGGAAAACAAACATTAAGTTTGATTCTGATTTCATTAATCACTGATTTATTGCATTGCCCTCAATTGGCCTGAGACAGCAAACTGTATGTAAACAGATTCATATGATCTCTTGCCATTTGTCAATTACCCAATCCCAGCTCTGTGGTGTTTTTAACATCAGGCACCCTGGTGATTCAAGTTGTGATAAGTTTTTGTCCTAAGGTAGAAGGAGGTGTGTTAAACAGCTAATGTTACTTACATGTATAGTTTAACTCTTTGAGTGATTCTGCAGTTAATAACTTTTGGGGTTTTTTCTGTTTTGAGTTATTGAAAATGGCAAGTCAGCACGGTCTGAGAACATAGTCCACAACAGCGATGATGTCATCACCGCTATAAAAATGGCAACCGCTGAGTTCCTTCTTCATCTTGGGGAAGAGGTGGCAGTCTGAGGGGCCACACCAGGATGAACAGGGCAGGTGTTGGACAAGTTAAAATACGTTCAGCAGATGACTGCACAAAGACCGATATTGTCCATTTCCTCAGTGACCCGAAACAGAAAATCCACAAAAGTCACTAACTTCAAATTTTCTGCATAATCACTCAAAAAGTTCAACTGCACATGCATGTAACAAAATCTGCTGAAGTCATCTTCTTCTACCATAGGACACAAACTTATCAATTTAGGGTGTTAAAATGTGCCTAAAAACATGGATGGAAACGTATCTGCACAGACAACGAAGCAGGACCAACAGCAACAGCTTCTTGGTGGAGCTGCTGCAAATTAGGCCAATAATCTCATCTCTTTAAATCCTGAAAGTCCTGAGGAATAACACTGGAAATACTCCAATAAAAAAGACAAGTCAAGTTTTACCATTTTCTTGGTTGTAGTTTTTATCTTACACATTCAGTATGTATTGTTTGTTTCAGCATGTGTACCTAACTGCTTTATAGCGTTATTATCCTGCATCCTGCTGCTTCACACAGACACATTTACTGAGTACAATTTCCCTCATACCGGCTCCTTTGATAATTCTCAGTGTGTGTGGTATTCTCAGAGGACTGTGTGCTGCGTTCGCTGTATATCCTGACGTGGTATAAAGGAAACATTGGATAAACTGTGGCTGATGTTTGATTATGAGCATCTGCTTCAGGCCTACCGAGGTAAACAGTCATGTTTGGCATGATTAAGATGCTGTATGGTGCAGGAGAGTCCTTTATATCTACTGGTGCTCAGGAGGAATGATCCAACCTTGGTCTATTTTTATGGAAATTAATTGTGTGTGTGAGATGTGTTGTTAATTATATGCAGCATTTACAAAGATTTTAGTGACCCCCACTGATGCAGTTATAATAATACTTGTGTTACCACGGCAAAACATAACAGCAGTCTTTGTTATTTTGTTTGTGGATGTGAGCTAATTAGGTGTTTTAAGGTGCGCGGTGAAGATACCTGTCGGCCCGCAGCAGCCGAGCCCTGCGACATGCTGCCGGGGCTGTTGGAGTACTTGTTTTTCTGGAGATCCATGAGGGCATCCCGCTGGCGTTCGATGTCCGCCTTGTGTATGCTGTTCAGGGCCTCCAGGCTCTTGGCGGCCACGGCGTTGTGGCGACGGTCCAGCGAAGACGACGTGAACCCCCCGTTGGTGTTGTCGGGGAACCGCCGGGCCCCGCGGGCCCCACCACCAGCGGCCAGGGTGTGGTAATCCCGTGGGAACTCGGCATCACCGGCAGAGATCATGGGACCCTTTCTCTTCTCTCGACCTACAGCCGGGGAAGGGAGGGGGAGCGGATGTCAAAGTAGGGGTATAGCAACAGGGGAGTGGGTTTAAAGAGAAGACAGAGAGAGAGGGTGAAGGAGTTAGCAGTGACATAGCTACTAATGTTTCACATGTTATCACAGTGTACATGTTCAGTCATCAGCTATATTTTTGACAAAAAAAAGCAGAGATTATGCAAAAACTGGAATATAACTCCCAAACTTTATTAGGCTGAAGAGGTTCTGAAACAGGTCATCAACAGTTCAATGGTTAACATGCATAAATTTAGGCACAAAATTAATGACATTATGCCGATGTCATGGTCAACCAATCAGGAAAAACAATTTAGATGATAAAAAATAATAATAATTAATTTAACCTTGAGGTGAGATTGTTCTGTCAGCTGTTGTTTCAAAGGTCAAGAATCAACTTTGAAGTTCAACTTTTAAGCCAGAAGAAGTTGTTAAGGGCTCAGAAAAACTGGAAAAACACTGACAAGGATAAAATCTATTAAACAGCAACTAAATGGACCCTGAGGTGAGATTGTTTAGAGCCATTTTGTCAGAATAATATGACAAGAACAGTTACAGACGGCAGATCACAACATGACATAATTGCAGCAACTAAAAGCTAAATATTTAAGACTATTTCTTAAGCCGAGCTAAGATTTCACTGCAAAGAGTTAATGCAGTTGCTGGGACTGTTGGATTGTTTGAGTCTAAAAATCGACTGAGCAGCAACTTTTTAATGCAAAACCATATTCACATTATTCATTTTATTTGACAACAATGTTTACTTGTGGTTTGTCACAGTCCGTCAGAGCGACGTTTTCCTGACGGATGAAATTCTCAGATGCTGGAGTGAAAATAGCTCCTGCTTGCAACTACTTTACTTCACAATAATTTGACACAAGTGTAATAAAAAGTCAAGGCCACAGATTGTTCATCATGGTGGATTACCCTCTCAGAAGCAACAGCTGGCTGATACTCACCTAAAAATGACGTAAAATAATGTAAAGTAAATGTGGTTTATCCTCAAGAGGCAAAAGGTGTGTTGTGCTGTGTGGGTAAGCGAGATAGTTAGTGCTAATATCACAGCATACCTCCAAGCATAATACACTGTATTGTCTAAATACACAGTAGTTAATAGGTTAGACCTTGAGGCCTGTCAAATGAGCAGCAGTGACAGTGTTAATGTGAGGACTAACAATGCTCCTGCAGCAGCATTCACACACTGATTTTGTCCTCGAGAAACCAGCATAGTATGTTAATGTCTGGAAGAAACTGACACACAATCCTATTGTTTTACACACACGCACAAAAACACAAACACACCTCTGGCGATATACCCCTCGTGAAAGCAGCTGCAACATCTGTCTATTCCAACGACAGCAACTGCCCTGGGAGCCCGGAGGCAAGGAAAAAAAAAACTATTGCACAGCAACACTGCCTGTTATCATATGACAGCACAACTGTCTCACATATGTGTCACATTTAGTCAAGGAAAAGTGACTGTATGGGAATGATGTCTTCTTCTTTGGGGAATGGTTTAGTGCCCTCTTGTGACCACTGAGACATAAAGCACTGCCGACTTGGTGAAGGTGAACAGCTGCAGTTTAAGTGTGTCATTTACATAACAGTGAACAAGTTTAGTTTAATGTATCTACGCAAGATGAAAATTAAACAAATGACATAGAAATAAAAATTCAAAGTTCAGAGAGAGGGAACAAACCCAAAGAGTTCATTCAGCTCTACCTAATATACATAAACTCACCATGACAAAGGAACAGTACAGTATATGGAGAGTAGATTATTAATGTTTAAGACATCAAAACTATGAAGGAACACATATGGAAAACCATTCCAGGTGACTACCCCATGAATCTGACTGAGAGAATGCCAAGAGTGTGCAGAGCTGTAATCAAAGCAAGAAGTGGTTACTCTGAAGTATCTAAAATAACACTTTTGTTTACTACATAATTCCATTATGTTCCTCCACAGTTTTGAGGTCTTCAGGATTAACCTACAATGTAGAAAAAAATAAATAAATAAATAAAAAAACACTGAACGAGAAGGTATGTCCAAACTTTTGACTGGTACAGTACATACAGAGTTTAAGACATAAAATAAAACATTACACATTAAATGTGCTCCGTTGGATTTTAAGAAAATGTCATTTTAACCAAATTTAGAAAGATTTCCTCAGTGAGCTGTCTTGAATAAGAAAGGTACAAATTTAGGAAACATGAATACATTTTGAACTGGAAAAAAGAAATAATCGATTGAATGGATTTAACTATAAAAAAGCCAAACTGTTGAAATGAGATTTTAAGAGGTTGTAAAAACAGGAAAAACAGAAGCAGGCTTAGGAACTATGAAAGCTCATTTAATTATTAAAGGAGTTCTGTTGGCCAGTTCTCTACTTCTGAGTTGTTTTGACCACTCAGTCTGTTCATGGTTTAAATGCACAGGAAATACAGCACAGATCTGTCAGAGGAAGTTAGTCAGCGTTATGTTCAGATGGTGAGCCTCAAACATAACAAATATAACAGTATCTTTGTATAGTTATTAGTTATATTTACAGCTAATGTATAATGAGATGCAGTTGTACTTTAATTTTAATATTTTATATAGTTTAATAAATGACGAGGGCTGCACCGGATAAACCAGATAAACTAAGGTAGCTGAGACATAAATCAACATGATCTCTTCAACCCAAGTGCTCAACAACTGTTCCATGTCTTGTTGTATAGAGCACTGTAAATGTGTACAGAATCTGTAGACTGCACATTCAGTGGCACCATCACTTCAGGAGAAGCAGATATGACACAGCAGAGATACAAAATCTGATCTGTTTAATTTTCCATCACATCAGGGAAACTTTCCTTTGACTGTACTATACTACGTATTGTAACCAGACTGGATGTAATGTATCTAGATACACAAACATAGTGTATACTCTCAGAGGCTGTGTACAACAAGTTCTGTATTTGTTTCTGCAAGTTGTTTTTCACCAGATTAAACTGTGACCTGTAGTGTTTGAGTGGACAGAGTCTCTATACATTATTAATCTGTGCTATACACTCCTCTTATTTGCCTGCTGGGCTGCAAAGAAGCACTGAAGCAAGACCTTAAACTTCATTAGCTCACTGTGAAGAAACTATGTGGCACAGACAGCAACTGACTTCACCACATATTTTTATTGTTGTTTATTACACTATAAACCTATCAAAGCCAGAGCACTAAACACTTCCTCTATATCACTGTCAGTGTCTATAATCTCAGACAGAGTGGCAACAATTAATCAACTAGTAGACTGTCAGAAAAGTTATCTTAATACTCAACATTTTTTAAAAGTAACAGTGCCCAAAAATGCTGGTTTCAGCTTCTCCAATGTGAAAATCTGCTGTAAAATGAAAATGTTTGGGTTTTGGACTGTTTATTAGACCAAAAAAGACACATGACAACATCTCCTTGGAACTCTGGGAAACTACGATTAAAAAAAACATTTCACAGAATTGAGAAAATAATCGGCAGATGCATTGATAGCGAAAATAATGATTAGTTTCAGCCATGACATGGTGAATTACTTTAATTCATTCCTGTTAACATGAAATGCTGCTTCTCTGGGGATTCAGCCTGGCAACAGCAGTGTTTGTAGCTGTAAAGTCTCTCCTGGTGATGGAGGAAAAGTGTTTGAGTTGGTCACAGATGTAAATTGTCTGATAGGAGCACAGCAGCATGCCGGTGTGTATCCATGGTAGAGGGAAAAAAATATAGTGTTATAAAAGAGGAGTGTTATAAAACAGGAGGGGAGGTTGGGGGGGGTACTAGGAGAGACAGAGGGAACATCTAGACAGGGGCTTGTCACTATAATTTATGTGAAGCCTTGAGCAAACCCCTGCAATGTGGTGGGGGGGGGAGTATGTATGTGGGACAAAGGGAGGCTATATTTTACCATAATAACCACTGCTGGTCATCTGCTGCAATACCTGCTGGAATTTAATGTCTTCTGAACAACAACTGTGTTTTCAGTGATGATGCAAAAACATCTGTCCTATATTATAACTTGATTTATTGAGGACACTCATTTACTTCAAAGGTCTTCTTTGTATCCACAGACAAACATACAGTTAGAACTGGGATCTGCCCAGTACAACCAGTGTTCAACAGCTGTCTAAATGAAGTCTTGCTCACCGGTAGCTGCATGGTGCATTACTGTTTTTCTAGCACAGATATATACCTTTATTGATCATAGATTTTTGGATTTGTTTAAACTAATAGTATCGGGGTTTCTATTTAATGTCTCTTTAATAAATCCATTACTTTTAGTTGTTTTTTTTTTTTAATTAAAATTTTCTCCCCTGCTCTCACCTAATTGATGTCATGTTGTCATGTTCTTGTCTTTATCAGTTCCATGTAATTTGGTACTATTACTATACTATACTGAGACAAAGTTATTTGTTTATTAAGTGATGAGGAGTTTGAAAGCCTTTTGTTGATGCAATGAGATTCCTTAAAAGAGCTGATGGACTAAAACGTCAGCAAATATTTTTTTTGTAATCCATTTATTGGAAACTTTACTCTTCATATATGTGATATATACTTGCTCATAGACAAACTAAACATTCTGTGTGTTCATTTGACATGCTGTGCATCTATGAATACACTATACATTATATTACCATAGCAATTCATCAGAATTAATACACTGGAAAAGTACTGATTCAACACTGTCTCCATTTTACTGTACATATAATTAGTGACAAATTATAAAATTCTTTCCATAAAACCATCCAGAAAATTATTGGGAATTTACAGACCAGTAAAACAAAGTGTTAACTAAAGTGTCTCAAGTGACTCATTTCTTTTACAGCCATGGCACGAGTATAAAGACATTGTTTCCTATTGAGAGTTTATTGGATCATTAATGTTCATGAATGATAAACTTACAGATTTAAACAGCTGATCATTGCTCCAGAGCTTGCTTATCAAAATAAAAGCATCTTTTGAAACACTGACATTTTCCATGTCAGTGCTAGATTTACTTAACTCTATTTATTTCTATTCAGTTCATTGTGGCCTTTTTTCTTTAATCAGCTGGAGGCACACTGTAGTATACACGTACAGCCCAGACCAGCACATACTACTTAAATCATGATATTACTCAGCCGTGTGTAAAATCAGCTACAGCCCTGTGCTTTGTTCTGTCTTAACTCTACCATGTCATTATTGCTCCTGGTGGTAGTTAATGGGCTGCCACCTCCTCCCAGCTTGCTCCTGGCACCACCTCTGTTATTACGGCTCTGCTGCTGCCAGTCTGGCTGATGAATTGCCCCTTAATTGTCTTACTTTACTCACATTGTTGAATCTTTAAACATTGATGTTGTCGCCGTTAGGTTGGATATCATATATTTCAGCTTCACTCACATGCATGTCGACACTGTAATACTGTGATGAAAACATGGGTAAGCTCACAAGGAGTAATAGTCCTACAGTCCTGTGAGGGATGACATTCATTCACTCATAACAAATCATAAATCTGGCTCAGTTATGTTGACCAATCAAAACCAAAACCTTTTCACCTAAAACTAAAGCAGTTTTAATCACTAGTTCTAGGTGCTACTACACTGCAAAAGTTCTCAAAAACAATAAAAAAGTAACAAAATGGGAAAAATATTACTTACAATATGCAAAATTATCTTCCAACAGAACAGGAAGATTCCACTTGCCAAGATTTTTAAAACAATACAGATAAATTGCTAATTTCAAATAATATTGCCCATATTTTATTGCGTTGTTTTTGAAGCATCTTTATAATTTTGGTAACTGGTAGTTTCAAGTATTGACTTTTCAGTAACAAGAAAAAGAAGAAGAAGAAGAATCTTATCAGACAAAAAACGAGTATATATTGTCCATCTTTCTTAGATTTCACCTTCTGGAGTGCAATTACACAAAATAAAGTGCATATGTTCCCCTAACACACACACACACACACCCTAATGCCCACCTGATGCTGAACTATCCACGAGTCATTATTCTGTGTTTATTATAGTTGAGAGGTGACTAAAAACCCAGTGAGTGACTGTCATTGTGCCTCTGACGCCATATTTCAGCTGCTCGGGACAGATTCCAAAAGGCTGCTGCTCCAAGGCCACGTCCAAACATTTCTCA
Source organism: Lates calcarifer (assembly GCF_001640805.2). Taxonomy (NCBI): domain Eukaryota; kingdom Metazoa; phylum Chordata; class Actinopteri; family Centropomidae; genus Lates; species Lates calcarifer. The sequence continues at coordinate 16,480,356 of NC_066855.1, read as the reverse complement.
TTACACAGCTATAAGTGTGCGAGTGTGTGTTTTGGTAGTACAACCTTGGCCACTGTTGGCCAGGGTCTGACAGAGGCCATTTGTTAGTTTTATGGTTTCATTGGGCTCAGGTCCAATCATTTGTACTCGTCTGTGCTTCACTCAGATTTACTTCAAATTATTTTCTTCCTGAGTGTTTGATCTGGAGGCTGTGGTTTGTTGGCATGGGCTTGTAGGAGAATATAAAGGAACATGGCTGATACTTCACAGTATACAGTTTCTAGTTCTGTCTAGCATTAACAATGAGGCAGAAACTGTAGCTATATATTACAATACAGATGTCAACATGCATCTGCTGCAGGGCTGTTGATATAAATATACTTTCATCTGTATTCATTGTGTTTAGCACTGAAATGATTAGTCAATGGGGCTAACTGATTAGATTATTGGATTAATCATTTAAGTCACTTAGCAAACATAGTTGCTAAATATTTTCTAGTTTCAGCCTCTAAAATGTGAGCATTTACAGCTTTTTAAATATCATTTTACATTTAATATCTTTTCTTTCTGGACCAATTTCAAGATGCCATTTTACAGACCACTTGATTGATTTAAATTGGTAGTTTTCTCCAGGTAGAGGAAATGGCGATCAGTGCAAAAAAAGAAAAGAGAGAGAGTGACAGAAACTGTAGTGAAAGGAGAGTGAACCACAGACTGGTGTTCAGTGGATGTAGAGAGCCATGGTCAGACCAGTGACAGAAATTCAGCCCTGGTCTTTTCCTCTGGGACCAACTTCATGGATTTGGCCCAGCTGTCCCTATGGCCACTGTCTGACTATGGAGAGAGGGGCTCAAACCCGACAGTCAGTTGTCATTATTTCTACTGGATCAGTAAGAAAACCTGCCTACTCATTAATACAACCAGGGGTTTTACTCTGCCTTTCTCACTGCACTGAGATCAGGATGTCTAGTTCAAACTGAGGTTCTTTCTCTCACTAATGCTAGCAGCCAGAAACAACAGATGATTCAGTCTGATAATCTAAACATTAATGCCACCTGGAAACATGAGGAGAGAGAGTTGACTATTGCTACTTAAAGAGAAAAGGCACAGCTGAATTAATGCACTTTTGGATTCTGGGTTGAGTGAATGAATGAATGAATTCAGTGACTACTCTATAACCAAGAAGCATTGTGAATTCATCACCACTCTGAATCACATCTCTGTCCTGGCTGAATCTCTATGGTAAAGGCAGCTGACGCTCATGGGTATTGTAGTATTTAGAGCAAGTTAGCAAGTTGTTAAGGCATACTTAAGGCATACTCTGAAAAAACATGATTTCTCAGAAAAGAGAAAATTCCAACTGATGGCAAAAACATTAACCTATGATATCGCTACATTAACCCAGGAGATTCTTGTTGGAAAATACTGAGGAAATCATTAAGAGAAGAATTAAGAATGAGAATTTACTCTGAAGGAAGCGGTTCATCCCATCTAGCAACTTATTAATACTTCTCATTCATCTCATTAATACTGTATTAATACTGCATTTTTTTAAGACTTCCTGAACCCTTCTATCCTCCTCTGACTGTGCTGTCCTCATCCCTCTGCCTCCTTTGCCCTTGCCATTGACTCATTCATTTATTAATGTATTCATTTTTTAATAATCTCAATCACATCCCAAGTTTCAGCCGGTGAAGGGATACCACCGGCCGGAACCGAGTTCACTTCTAACTCTCATCTGTCTTTCTCTCTCTTCTCATAAATTCTCTATTCATCAGAGACCATTAATTACGAAGGAAGGCACTGTAGCAGGAATGGGTGAAAAAATGGTGCTCCTCCATCCACAAATTATAATATCCAGCTCTCCAGGGCACTTGAAAATTAAAATAAAACCCAAACAAGATCAGAACGCGGAACGCCAAGCGGGCTATATTTGGAACAAGGTCTGTCTTTGCTGAATGCAAAATTTTCTCCAAACTGTTGCCGGCAGGGAGGCACTAGATTCAGGATCACAGTGAACCAGTGTGCAGCTGTTACGCTTAAAGAGAGGAGGTGATTGCCTCATGCATCTAACCCTACAATCAGTGTGCCTTCCCTTTAGGTAACATGTACATTATACTCACTCTCTACATTTAACACTATTCTCAGAGTTAACAGTCCTTGAGCACAGATTTATAATTACAGTAATTATGAGTAGTAAAAGCAGTAGTATTCATACCATGGGTAACAGTGTCTGGTTGTATGAGAGAAGCCTCCACCACTTTCTTTGACCTCCAGTTCAATGCTCACTCCACAGACTGCTCCATAATTCATTCACAGCCGGAGGATTGATAAAAAAGTTATGCAGTGTCTCAAAATACCAGAGTGACTTTCTAAAATATCTCCCAAATGCACACACAGGCCACACCCAAATTAACCAACACACACCATCCTGTCCAGTCCTGCTCTGTCTGGCTCAAGAGCACGAGCACTCGTCAGTCTTCAGCAGAGCAAACAGGCCTGAAGGACACTCGACCCTCGACATGTTGACTCTGTGAAGCCTCGAGCAACATTAGCTCTGACTGATTCTCTGATAAGCACAGATGGAGGGAGCAGAGAGATGCTTTGAAAACACTAGATGTATTAAAACATGTTTATCTTCATGTATATGAAGGGTTGGGTTCAAATAGCTGGTTCTGAGGGTCTAACAATCATTTCATCTCTAATATGGTGTAAATCTACAGCTAGGACTCCTACTAACAATTATTTTGAATAATTAACCATCTTGTCAAAAAACAGTAAAAAAGCATATAAACACCCTGAGAAATTCTGTTGTGTACAACAATGAAAAGCATTAAATCTTCACATTTTAAAGGCTGGAATCTGCAGATGTTTGGCATTTTTGCTGAAAAAATAATTATTCAATTATTCAATAGTTGATGATTAATTTTCTTTCAAATAAGCAACTGATTAGCTGCTGCAACTCTAAAAAAAAAGAGTTACTGTTTGTAATTCAAAGCCACCTCTTCATTTCGCACCACAACCAGTCAGTAGAAACCTGGGTGTCATGTGTAATGACAGACTATCCCTCTCTGACCATGTTGCATCTGTGCCAGTTGTGCTGCTTCGCACTATACGATGGTTAAAAAAAAAAAAAAAAAAACACATAAGGCCTTATCTGTTTCAGTACATCCACCCAACTCTTGGTACAGGTCGTGGTTATCTCTCAACTCGACCACTGTAACACCCTCCTGACAGGCCTCCCTTTCCACACAGTGAAACCCTTACAGATGGTCCAGAATACAGTGGTGCATCTGGTCACTGCTCGTTGACCTCCACTGGCTACCCATGGCCACCTGTATCAAATTCAAGCCACCAATGCTGCCTACAGAGCAACTTCTGGGTCTGCACCCATCTACTTGAACTCAATCATAAAGGCTTAAAACTCCCTCTCGGTCACTGTGTTCGACCACAGATTGTCTTCGACATTTCCATCCCTGCACACAAGACATTCTCAGTCCAGAACGTTCTCGTTTGTGCTTCTTGCTCCCAAATACTATGAGAGCAGGAACATCCCTCTCTGTCTTCAACAATCTCTTGAAGACTCATCTCTTCTGAGAGCACCTCATCTCCTCACACCCCTAACACCCTAACATGCCTAACTAGCTCTTACTTACTTTGGGTGCACTCCTTTTCCTGATCTCCCTGCACTTTGCCTTATTTAACAGATTTAGTACTTACTACTTAATTCGAGGTCTCTTACCGCACTGAAGCTTTAGTGTAAGTCGCTTTGGATAAAAACGTCTGTCAGATGAGTAAATGTAATGTAATGTAATTGTGTAGCTGTCGATGTCAGCTCGGCTGCTACTAAAAGCTGCCGTTTCTGTTTTCTCTGCCATTACAGTTGATTTACAGGTGTCAACAGTTTAGTTTCTCATAAATGTTGAGAGAGCTGAATCCAAGCCGATCGTTAAAGATTTTAAAAGGAATCTTATTTTCACAGCACCACCACACCCTGACTCTGAGTCTGTACATCCCAGAGAAACTGGTTCCCCTCAAGATAAACATCACTGTACTATGGAAACTTAATGTGCTCTCTGCTGGGAAAGCATGCCCGGTTCATCTCTCTGTCTTCTTGTCTACATCAGCGTCTCTCTTCCTCTCTCCACCCACGCCTCCATTTCCCCCTCCTTTCTTTTCTACCTACAAAGCACAATGTGTATGTGTAACAACCACTACGTCTTACTACAGCACTGTAAATCACACCATGAATTTCAATAGAGCATCAATGCTTCAATCATGGCATAAATATTCAACCTCCCCATGGTGAAAAACCTCATCCTGGAGCCAACATACATGCAGCATTGGCATGAATCACAGGGGAGTGAATGAGATGACAGAATGGTGTGAAAGCGTGCTTGAATGTTTTAGTAAGAAATTCCTGTTCCTATGGGAGCGCATGACTCAGTGAAGACTTGAATGTACTAAATACTAAACACTGAGGTTTGATACATTTCCTACCTCCACTGTCACATACGTGAACCCAGAGTGAACCAGAGTATTTTCAGTTTTCATGGTTTCTTATCCTTGAAAAACAACCAACAGTTTTTCTGCGAGTTAGAATTAAAAATGGCAGAATGGAATTTACTATATTTTTCAAGGTCATACTGGAGACAATTAGGGAACAATAAGACTGAGATCAACGAGTGTTGCCATCCCTATATTTTCTGGTAAACTAATCAGCCACAACATCGAAACCACCTGCCTAACATTGTGTAGGTCCCCCTTGTGCTGCCAGAACAACTCTGATCCATCAGGGCATCAACACTATGACCTCTGGCGGTGTCATTTGGATCCGGTGGGTTGCAGGGTGGTTCCGACTTCTTTCAGTGCATCCCACAGATGCTGGATCAGATTGAGATCTGGGGAGTTCCTCTACAGCAATGTTTAGGTGGGTGGTATGTGTCAAAGTAACATCTGGATGAATGTCAGGACCCAAGGTTTCCCAGTGGAACATTGTATTGTAAGAAGATGATCGATGTTATTCATGCTGTGGTTGATCAGTGTATATCAGGCTCAGTGAGGGGAATCAAGTGTTGAGTAGGAGACTTTACAGCTCTACATCTTAAGTGGTTAATGCTATTTTAAATTTTTCATTTTTAGTGTCTTTTTTCCACTGTTAACTTCCAAGAACTACCTTTGGTTTTAAGATGATTCAGCCTGGCTCATGGCTGGGAACATCAACAAGCCTCCACAGAAGATGGTGAAGCAGAGATGCCACTGTGCCCAGGTACATTTATAGAACCAATAAAACCACGTGACATGTCCGTGTGACATTTATCCACTGCTGATGCTGTTACACGGTCAGTAAACACTGACATTTATCACTGCATCAACATTAGCTTCGCACACATGACCACTCTCTCTTTTTGGGTGTCATGTCTGAAAATCTGAGCCAACCAGGTCACTTTCTATACTGAGAACAAACCACTCAGACTGCAGTAGATCTTAAATTTGATGATCCATCTTCAAAGAGAATAATAATTCAGGACAGAGTGAGGGGGGAAAGAAAAAAAAGACGAAGCCTCCGTGATGAGAAGTGAGGACAGCTCAGACTCCATCCTCTTTCACTTTACCCTCTGCTCTGATCCTCTAACTGTCTTGTTCTGGATCTATACTGCATGCTCAGTGAATTCAAGCTGTGCCTGCTGCTCAAAAACTTCATACTCATATCAGCGCAATCTGGTCCAAGTTTCAAGCTCTGGGACACTCACTGCATCAATTTACCAACACTCAGGATGTGGTCCATCCCCAGTGCCATTAAAGTAGGATGAGAGGCGGCATGATGAGGATGTTAGATGAAAGAGGGGCGGGTGAGAGCAGGTATGCGACTGAGGTTATCAAGCATCCACCTTCCATCACAGACGTATGATTGAATTCAGCCCCTGAAGACTAGACAGCTAATACACATGCCTCTTTTCCTAGTTGCACCACTAAATTGCTGCAGCTACACCAACACTCTCCACACCTCTCAGCCAATGACAGGACAAAACCTGGTCGGAGGCCAGGCATCAATTCCAGCTCAGGTTGGAGAGAAGAGGAGAGGAAGTCCCGGTAATTAGAAAGTGATATTTTTGGCTTGTCTGAGCCCAGGACATGTCCTGAAGGTGAGTAATTGGTATCATTGAGTGAACAGTGGGACAGGATGAGTCAGGGATCGAGATCTATTAGTGGCCACTAATCAGTGTCTCACACTGGGTTCTGGGAGGCAGCCAGCTGGATGACTGCTGGCTCTGCTTTGTGCTGTGACACAAAGCAGGGAAAATAGAAATACTTGCAACTGTACTGACTGTACAGTGCTGGAAGTATTTGAGTGTCAAGTTTTATCACAGGCAATCAAACTACAGACGAGAGCGAGGTAGGGAAATGGTTAAATCAACCCATGATGACTTGTATTTTCCCACATACACCTCTTTTATCTGACTGTCACTCTTCTCAAATCGTGGGAATCTCATTTTAAAAGAAAACTCTTCAGTATTAATATATGCAACACAAAACATCTGAGCTGCAACTAGGGCAACCCTGAGTCTTTGAAATCTGACGAGCATTATTCATTTATAAAATAAACAGTGGGACAGAACATCAGCATCTCTGTGTAGAAATATCAGTGATAGAGCCAAATTACTGCCGTAACAAAGGCCAAATGAAATAAAACAATTCCTCTTTCATGAGTTTAGGTACAGAGGAGAAAAAAAATTCTCAGACACAACACATCATGCCGGCTTCTAAAGTTGCCTCATAGCTGAAAGGATTCAAGATGGAATATATTGATTTGATACAGGGAGAGCACAAAGTACAGAATTTACACAATTTCCCAATGTAGCTTGGTATGCAGACAGACTAATTTAGGTTTTATTATCTCAAGTCAACCTCAGAAACATTTAGGACTTAATGGTAACTTACCTCAAATTTATCTGAGTAAAGATTTATAAAGTTTGGACTGAAAATGCTTTTATTCTTAAATCAAAAAATTTTCTCATGAACTTTTAAAAAAGGGAAAAAAAAAAACATAATTTCAGCAAATCTATTGATTAATTGTGAGAGTAATTTTTCAAGCAAAAATGCTGCTACAGCTCCTGAATTTGGAGGATTTGCTGCTTCTCTTTATCTTATGTTAAAGTAAACTGAAAATCTTTAAGTTCTGTATTGTAACTGATAATAACAATAATAATTTGTTGCACTACTAAATTCCACATTTAGTCCTGTTCCTGTCAAATTTCAAATCTTTCTAAATCCAAGGACTGTACCGAATGAAAAACTGGAGAACTTCACACATCACAGTCTGTTTACATGTCTTGAAGAGTTGACAACATTTTTGTTGACTAATCCTCTGATGATGACGAAAAATCAACTAAAACTTAACTGAATGTCCAGAGATTTAGTCAACTAAAAATAAAAAGGTTGAGGCCGTACCACTGGAGATACCAGACATTTAGCAGAATTTGAAAGTCGGGGTACATTGATTGCATCATCTCTGATTTATTCATCTCAGGGTCTCTATCCCTTCCTTGCCAAGAAAAGACAAAAATATATACTTTTTTCTCTTTCTCCATTCATCTTAAGTTTACATCTTAGAGTTTACTCTGGGTGAAAGAAATGTAGTTTATAAGCAGATGGTGTCCTTAAATCCAAATAATCAAATGAAACCGATTCTTTCCCAGTGTACTGGTCTAAAAATACGTTTTGCCTGCAGATGGTGTGCTAGCATGATTTGCACATTAGCCCCTTCCTAACTGGCAGCATGTTACATCAGTGGTCATAAGTCAACTAGTATGGGAGAAATAGAGTGGGCCAGGCAATTAACAAGACTGATGTGCTCTGAGGAGAAGTGAAGCAGGAGGGAAATCCACTCAGCTGAGGAGGCAGTTTCAAAGCAGTGTGCGTCTGTCTGTGTGTGTTTCTGCAGTAATGTCTGCTCGTTTGTCTGTCTGCATATATATGTGCATATTTCAGAATTTCAAAGCTTACAGTTGCCTTGCTGATAATGAAATCCCACCACCATAAGTGCCAACCGCTTATACAAATAATACACAAATTCCGCAATAACCCAAGAGCCCAGATATCCAGAAACTCATTCCGACGCTTAGCGGGGACAGTCTTTTACCTGGCATTTCAAAAAGTCTTTCATCTGTCAGCCTGCACATAACGCAAGGGAGTCAATTTAAGCCCAGGCACTTTGACCCAGCAGATGGGTCATGTCACTACGTATCAAGCACAACAACTCTCTGATAGCAGGGACACAAGGAGAAAACCTTTCACTGTTTCATATATGAACTGTTGAATCTAAACCCCTCTAAGTTACCATCTCAAACCCACAGAATGATTCAGTTCAGTGCCTTTTCAGCCTCCTCCAGCATCACTAATGGAGGCAGACTGCAGTCTACCTCCGTCTCTGCTCGTTATCCCTGATCTCCTCCGTACTGTTCATGTCCCCCGTCTCCTCCTAGCCCCCGGCATGTGAGGCTGACAGCTCAGTGGGCTCCGAGCCAGAGCTGATACTACACTGTCTGCTGTAGGTCAGCCTCCCTCTGGGGGGGGTGAGGGTGCGGGTGCAAACACACAATCACAATACGGTTAACAGGAGGCCGTGCCCTGGTGGCTCGCCAGGTCATGTTCTTGAGGCACTGTGGGTGTCACACGTCTTCCTCTTTGTTTCTCACATCTTCTCACCACGGCATACAGCTGATAAAACAACCTCAATAGATGCACCACTGGTTACTAAATTCATCTACACTCCCTGTCCAAATGCACATACAGTAGGTGCCCTGAAGGCCTGATTTGTACAGGATATGAGATGAGAGATTTGAGTATCTTTTGCAGTGGTTATCTCACTGTATCCATTGGCGCCAATTTATGTGGGTGCGTGGGAGCTTGGGTAATTGAGAGCACCCACAGGGAAACCATACTGTGGGGTGATGGTATTTTGAGTGAGTTTGAGTTGAATGTGAACTAAACCTGCATCCATTCCTGTATTTCAATGATAAGGCTTTTTTCTTATTGTCAGCAAATCCCATGAAAAGAGTAAAACCAGCTGCTGCTTAATGACCTCCCTAAGGTTTCTGTGGCTCTCAGTCCTGAGCCCATCATTTGATACTGAAGAGGTAAATCTTTTAAAATGGCTGACAACAGTTTTATTTTTGACAAAGCCTTACTGACTGAGTGACTCATGAAGTTGCACCACTGGTCGGCTGGTCCATTGTTGGAGTTTCTCCATTGGCCACTGGACTGGCACAAACAATTTCTATTATGCCATCAGGTGGGCATTTACAAGCAGCGTTGCCAGCTTAGCACCTTTGTAGCGACTTTTTCACCAAAGCACCAAGCGACGAATCTAGTGACTTTTTGGACAAACCTTACTTCTACTGTCTATGCATCTCATTCATATCACCACATGGCAGCCGACAGATGTGAATGAGCTGCTTCTTTCTCTCTGAGTGACTATTTCACAAGTAAAACAGCTGAAATCACAGCACAGCTGTTGTCTTTCAGTGTCTTTTGATTTCTGTCAGACAATGTTGCGGCTATAAAATCAGGATTTTTTTTTAGCAATATACAAAGAAATCGTATTGCAATTATTTTGACATGCATATTGCAATAGAAGTCATGATTTTTTTCATTTGCTGGGGTCTGTACCAAACAAGTATGTTCCCCTTACATTTGGACAACATGATTTGTAGGCCAGGGCATCTCTGTAACACCACAATGCTCCATTTACAGTGGTATATCATGTCACATTTTACCTTCATGAAAAATTGCAGCTCCTGTGATTTGGATATTGCACCTTTGGATGATATTTTGATGAATTGTTCAGCCTTACATGAATGTGTACTTGTACAATAACGTAGCTCTATGACATAGAGGGATAAGATATATCAAACTCTGGATACACAGACTTGTTTGTTGGATCAATTAATTGTTAGATTTGGTCTTTTCACATGATTGTTGACAATAATAAAAATGCAGAACATTACCTGACTCTCTGTAAAGGCTGGTTTCATATAATGATGCAAAACATTGTCACATGACCATTTTGACATAAATGGATTCAGACAATGATAAATGTTAAAGAAGCACACAATTTAAACCACTGTAGCTGTTGCTACCTTCTCTCTAACAGAGACTGTTGCAGACCAGAGAGACACCAGCAACGCCAGTCAGTCGACACTGTGGTGAGCGAGCCCTTAATTGTAGCTGTATAACAGTGTCTTGATCAAATTTGCTTCATGGTCGATTGCATTACTTTGTTGTTTGTTTAAATAGCCTCTGATGTAGCAATCCAGCTAATGTGCATGTGTATGCAGTATGAGGTCCAGGCTTGGCTTTATTTCATCTTTGGTCAGAGACTTTTATTAGGAGGGGCTACAAAGGCCTGTTTGTGAAAGGGCCAAGAAAGAAAAGCCAGAAAGAACCAGCATAAATGAGAGCGTACAAGAGAAACAAATATGTTTCAAGTAAAAATGTCACTTCATTCCTTATTTGTTGTGTACTTAAGGCCACAGTTATGCTCACAAACATGTATACAGTTGGCTGCAGACACCATGGAAATGTAGTTCTTTTCACAAAAACTTCACTTACAAATCTCCATAACCTGCACATGTGCACTACAACTCAAATCAAAATGGCAACATCCAAGAAAAAGAAGCCGTTTCATCTGCTGCACTTCGCGCTTTTCTTTTTTTTAAATATATTTTTCCACAGAGATCAAGAAAATGGTGGATGTGGCCACTTGATTACAACAAGAGAGCTCATGTGCAGTTGGTGTGTTGACTCTACATGGGACACAACTTTTTGATGGGTCCGCACAGAGCCTTGCATTCACCCTCCGATGACAAAATATGTGTTTCTACCTGTACCGCACTACATTGCAATTGTTTTCTATTGTATCACACTGTATAGGAATCGCAGTGTTGAATCAAACTGTAATGTATCGCATAGTCTTAACATATCAGATCGTTCGCAATGCGTGTATCGCATCGGCCCCAGTGATGGAAACGCATCCCTAAAAAACCGCAATGCTGGACAGTTTCTTAGCAACTGGAAGGATTTACTGCAGTTTTAAAAACAGGGTCTCATTGATGGACAGTTTCTAAATATACGCAGGTATCTTAATAATTAAAGATTTGACTGGCTTGAAAAGACAATTACATGGCTGATTTTTTGGCAAGGCTATGATGGTAACTGGGACAGTGATTTAATTATAATACAAAGAGTTACACAATAAACACCAAATAAAAAATAATATAGCAGTTGCTTTAAAAGCTTCCATCATAATACTAGGATTTGTTTCTGATCTTAAAGCCGTTTGTTGGACGGCCCCGACTCTTCGCTAAGTGCTAGATCAAAGAAACGAGAAGGAAAATGTCAGCAGTGACTCAGATTAAAACTTCATTTGGAGCCGCTTTGCTTTTTCTCTCTCCAGGCCAGCACAACTTCATTCCAGCATATTCCAGAAAGAGAAAGGGCCCTGCAGTCCCGAGATGTACAAACTGATATCAAACCAGCATCAAAGTGAATTCTGAAGCCCCAGATTCTGAGTCACTAGATGCTCCAGAAAAAAAGAAAGAAAGAAAGAAAAAAAACAGAGTGGTACATCCACTTCAAAAAAAAAAGAAAGAAAAAAAGAAGCTTGAAATTGATTGCGAGTCAGTGGCGTTGCTCTCATGAGGTTTGGTGTACAAACTTGACACACCTCAAAAAAAAAAAAACCACTGTTCTCTCAGATGAAGCCTAGGAGAGCAGTGAAAGCATGTGTTACCACCAGAGAACGCATATAGCCAGCTCTGGCCACACAGTTTTCTCTGCTGCTCGCCAATTCTGTGACAAATACAAATTAATTTCACAAGAATGAATAATCAGTTTGCACAACCATTTGCATTTCAACCAGCTGCAGCTAGTCCCCCAGAGCATGTTCAAAATGTATGATTATTAATATGGCCCTCGAGAGCGAGGATAGTAAGAGTTGGGGGAGGAAGAGGAGGGGTGGTGGGGTGGGGGTGGGGTTAATGTGCCTTTTAAGGACAGGTTTTGATAAGGGAAGTCTTTGTGGACAGTGTCCCACATACTGTTGAAAGGTGCTCCAAGTAAGAGTGCTCCCTTCCACGTGAAGGTCAACACAGGTTAGCCGGCCGCCTGGCACATACTTTCCTTGCCCTACATGACAAACACTGCTCAGTTTGGCTTCTCTCCTCTCTGTCCTCTTATTCCCCCCCATTTCATCTCCTCACTCCTCTCTGGCTCCTCTCCCTCTCTGCTATCTTTTTTTGGTTCTCTTGGGGCTATGCAAAAGAAGCCGGATAATCTTGGTGCATGCAGACTGCAAGAGTATTTCTGCAGAGAGTGAGTGGCTGGATCAGTGCAGCGACAACCCAAAAAATCCTCTGGTGCATAATGTGGCAGTTTCTTTTTTTGAGCAGAAATGAATGAACGAACGAACGAATGAATGAAGCGTACCTGGCTTGTGGTCCTGTGCAGGTTGGTGTCCCCCCTCTGGCCGGAGACTCTACATGGCACTGGTGTATTTGTGTCTGCACGTGTGTGTTTGTGTGAGTGTGAAGGAGGAGGAAAGAGAGAGTGCTGTTGAGGAGACGGGGGAGAGTGCACAGTGCAGTGTAGAAGATTGGAGGGAGGGTACTCAGTGTGAGCTAAGACAGAGCCTGTGCATCTCTCTCCTCTCTCTCTCTCTCCTCTCTCTGTGTGAGTATAATCCTTTCCACAGTCTACGGGGACGAGCTGCAAATGAACCAGCTCTATCTCTCCCTCTCTCCCTCCACATCCCTCTTGTTCTGTATCTCAGCTTTGCACATGAGCCCCAAGCAGAATTACCCTCCCCTTGCCTCCACCTTGCAGTAGATAAGCCAGAATTGCAGAGAGCAGTCTTGCCCTTAATGACTGCCACAACTCTATCATGCCCCCCCCCCCTTCCCCTCCACTGAGGTCTTTACAACGCCACCACGTCCAGTGCTCGTTTGTGTCGCAGTGACTCCTCTGAGTGATTAGCTCGTCACTCCAGCTGTGCCATTTAGACATGCGTGTTGATTGTTTATACAAGCACTTAGGACGTGATAATACCAGTATACAGTATTTTGAGTCTGGGCTTATTTGTGCCACGGCTTTCGGCTGCATTTGAAGTTTTGTGTACTCGTTTCTGGCAACACTTTAAGATGCACTATGCAAATGTTGTCAGTGACTCAGACTATCCTTCATCCCATCTGGAAATGTCTGGACAGTATATGAAAACAGGCTGTATGCTGCATGTTTGACAAGACTGTGATTCTCTCAGAGAGAACTCAAGTGCCTGCATTATGTAATAAACCCTATATTTCTGACATTACAGCTTTCATAATGTGCTTCTTTTATAATGTATTCACACTGTTGTTTTCAGGGTCAGCTCACCAAAATTACTAAAAGACACTGTTCCTCTCAGCAGTTACTGGGGCTGTTTTTTACGTTGAATCCAGGGAAATGGTAATGCTCCTGGAGTTGCAACAATTAGTCAATCAACCAGTTAGTGGATCTACAGAGAATTAAATAGCAACTGTTCTGATAATCGATTAACTGTCTCAGTGATTTCTCATTGAGCAAAAATGGCAAAAATTAGCTTCTCGAGTGAAAACACTTTGTGGTTTTCTTACTCCTCTGTGATTGTAAACTGCAGACTGTTGGTTAGATATTTACACTACATGATAGTACCATAGTGATGATATTTTAGACTATAAAATGCATTCAAAATATTCATTATATTTGCTAATTTCATTGTTTGTCTCCTTGAGAATTCAACAGGAACTGGCCATTTGAGTTGGGCAGTATGCAGGTTCTTGTTGCTCTGAAAAACAAAAAAGGGCAGTGACTAATAACAATGAAGCCATCTTTAGTGGTTTCAGTCCAGTCGATTGCTGCTGAAAAGCAACTTCAATTCATAAATCATACTTGAGAACTAGACCAAAAACTGTATATGCAATTATGCATATGTTATCTCTATCTGTTTGCTGCCAGCAAAGGCATTAATGCCATCAGAATCTTTTTTTATAACTGTTCAGCCTGTCTTTACCTGCACAAATATATCACCAATCACCTGTTCTTTGACTGACAGTGTCTGGTTACAAAATTTTAACATATTGTCCAACCCTAAACTGTCCTCTTTTAACATGACAACACCTCTGTCCACAAAACCTGGTCCATAAAGAACTGGTTTTCCCAGTGTGGTGAGAATGAACTTAAGTGGTCGGCACAAAGCCCTGACGTCAACCCCATCCAACAGGTTTTGTGATGAACTGAACTATGAACCAGAGCTCTTCACCCAACAACACCACCACCCTGCAGCACGTTCAACATCTGGAGCAAAGTCCTTCTAGAAGAGAGGAGGCTGTTACAGCAGCAGAATAAGGAATAAGATGTTCAACAATCATATTTGAGTGGTAATGTTCTACTGTGCACATAATTTTGGCCACATAGCTGTCTCTCAAATTTCTCCACCCGCATGGAGGTGTGCTGCTCAAAGAAATTACGTCTGAAAAATTCAACAGCCAATTTTCTTTCCAAGTACGATTTCACTGGAGCTACTTTCTACTGAGGAGATATTCTGCAATCAACCTGTCGACAGTGAGGATTATTCAGAGTAACCAGGACATTTCCTTCTGAATAGAGACATTATTGTCACCAAGACTGTGAGCCACCATTATTTTCATAATCGATTATATCTGCCAGCTACTCTCCTCGATCAATCGTTTGGTCTGTAAGATGTCAGAAAATTGTGAATAATGCCCATCTCAGTTTCACAAAGCCTGAGGTGACGTTTTCAAATGGCTTGTTTTATGTGAATAGCTGCCCAAAAATGTGAAAGATAGTCAATTTACTATGATGAAAGAGTTGAGAACCCAGCAATTATTTAAATCTGAGAAGTGGGAAGAAGTCTTCAGATGTTTTGTTCCAAAACCCAAAAGGTATTCAGTTTTCAGTGATATAAAAACAGACAAAATCAGCAAATCATCACACATCATCATCACATTTCAGAGGCTGTAACTTCAGAATTTTTGGGCATTTTTGTTTCGAACGAATCCTTTCAACTATCAATATTTTCTCTTGGCTTCCATTGTACTGTGGTAACAGCAGAAAGTTTAGAAGCAAAAATCTCACAGTGCTTTCACAGCTAGCTTGTTTGGTCTAGACCTTTGGACTTTACAGTTTGGTCTGAACCAAAGCATCAGGCCAAAGGACCTAAATTTGGTCCAACCAAAAGAGGTGGTCACTGGTCCAGATCAAGTGAGCCATGGTTCATTAACACAGTGTTTGCAGTGTCAAAACACTTTTATGGAGGGTTCAGACTCTTGGACCAATTGCAGGAAGATGAGGCAGGTTCATCACCAATTAAACAACTGAAGAAGAGGAGAAGTTAAAAGAGAGCCTTGATAGCACATGGGGAGAAGAGACAAGATATTTACTGTGCTTGAAGTTGGTTTTGCTATAATAATGATTGAGTTTTGTGGCTATAAAATGAATCATTTTCTTCATTCACCAAAGGCTAACCACTGAACTGACAACATGGCCACATGCTCGTCTATAAATCAATCAATGTCAAGTACATGGAGACTCACAAGTAGGTGATGATGACAGGATGTATGCATGTTGGTCTGGACTTCCAGGTGTGAAAATGCCCTCTAACTGACTTTAAGGTCCTGAGTATCTCATAAACACCATGATTTATTTACGCTGTGCAGAATAAGGATGCCATGCCAGGTGGAGTTAGTCTGAGACATCATGTCATCACTACTCCTGCTCTGGATATACAGTATGCCTCCTATTCATGTCATTCACTCTCACTGAGATTCACTGCTGTGAGAGCAATCAGTGGCATACAGAACAAATTGGCTGTGATGTTAAGATGTGTTTATTTCCTCCAGCTTGGCTTAATACACATCCAGACTGTGACAGCTATATCCATCTGTATGTGTCTGTTTCTATAACGTGAGTCTGTGTGCATGTTTAGACCAATTTCCTCTTCCTCCATGCCCACTCAAACACTCACGATTCCTAATTTAGACCGAGTGTTTCTCCCCACCCACACACACACAAACACACACACACTCGGCCCACTGTGTGTATCCATGATGCTACAGTGCTCCAGCACGTCAAACCTCTCGCCTCCCCGTGATGGCTGCGGGGTGAAAATGCGAGCCCAGTGGATTATGAGCGTGTCAAATTGGCAGAATGTATTAGCGTCACACCGATCACCGTCACATTTACCCCAACTAGTCAATTATCAAGATAGATAGCTCAAACTGATAATAGCCCGCAACGGCGCCCAGACCCATTTTCTGCTTAGTGGACAGAGAGGAATGAAGAGGGATGGAGAGGGAAGAGACGGGAAGGAAAGTAAGCATCAGTGATGTTGTGATAGGAAGAAAATGCTACTTTCAGCACAGCTAAAATCAGATTGCTTAGACACAGATAGAAGGAGGAGGGAGGCAAAAAAAAAAGGGCCCTATATTATTGCAGACTGCCTCTGGATTCAGGGTAGGGGCCCGGGTGGCAGAAATATGGAGGGAGAGGCACACTTGTCATCCCAATGAAATCATTCTCCAAGGTTGCTGAGGAAAGGGAGAGCTGCACAGAGATGAGATCCTACAGTCTGTGAATGTGTGTGTGCTGTGGAGGAGAGGGTCTGCAACTGCGTGTCTGTGTGTGTTTCTGTGGAGCGAGACAAGCAGGAAAGAGACAGAAAAGTGCGACCAAAAAAACTGTTTGCTGATTATATCGCGTTTGCTTAGGCATCTTCTCTCTCACGCGTGCAGTGTTTGCAGATTCATCTTCCTCGTAAATCTGCTTCACAAACATTCAGTCCAGTGATTCAAAATAATCAGCCATTACATTACATTACAGAGAAATCTTTGTGACATGTTCAGAATCTTTAACATCTGTAAGGATTTTTCTGATACTGTGATCCAAAGCAAATTGAATCGAGTCCAAAAAAGGTTAATTGAGATTCCAGAGAACTAATGATTATTTTCATCTGCCAACTGTTTTTTCAATTGGTCAATGTCTGGTGTCTTTAAATGTCTATAAAATGTCAGAAAATCTGAAAACTATCATTTACAGAAATATTCAAACTCTTTGGTCCAAATTATGCTTTCTGTTTGATTAAATTTTCCTTGAGATGTATCTAGAACTTGTTCTAGATACATCTCAAGGATAATTTAACTTGTTCATTTAAGTTCTCTGAGAGCATGAGGACAAAGATTCTCTTTTGTGACAAAAATGTAACCCTTTATGCAGAACTCCAAACACTGTGTGGTGAACATCAGGCACTGTTCGTCACCTGTACTGTCAGTATCATGAAATGGGGGGAAGGGGTTCTTTGCAGCAGAGACTAAGGGAAGAATGAGTGCAGCCAAATACAGAGAGTTCCTTGAAGAAAATCTGCTAGAGTGCACATGATTCTGAGACTGGGGCAACGGCTCACCTATAAGCACGTCACGTGGCAGTCAAGACAACGCTGGGGTGGCCCAGCTGAAGCCCACACTTCCACTATGGAATAAACATCTCAAATCCAGGAGTTCAAAGCTTGCAGAAGACTTGAAGCTACTCCTACAAAGTCCAAATTAAGGTTCTGAATTCTTTGTAACTGAGAGGTTCAATAATTGTGCGAAACTTTGAAAAAAAAAACATATTTTAACTTATGAGAGCAGATTGGCAATTTTATCCATTTAAAATTAAATCTACTAAAAGGTGTACAAAAGGTTAAGGGGTGTGAACACTTTCTATCTACTTTTATGAAAGAAACTCTTGAAATAAAACTTTTCTTCTATTTCACGCAGCCCTTCTACAATAATGAAATAATTTCCTCCTCCTCATCTCTCTCCCCCTCCTTCTCTCTCTCCCTCAGCCCCCTCTCTCCTCATTTCCAATACCCCATTATTCCAGTGAACAGAGGCTTTTCATTTGAGTGCCTGATCGGGGTTTCAGAAGGACCATTCTGTATAATCAGCAAATGAGGAGCTTGTTAAATGTTGCTCACTGCAATTTACTCATCAACGTGGCCAAGCAGCGTTTGTTATGTTTGCTTTCAGAGGACACGTGTCAAGGCTGTCACACTGGCTCAGGAGATAACAAAGAGCAGGAGGAGATCAGAGCTGTCACATAGCACATGTAGAAAAACAGCGAGCTCACACACATTCAACATATAAACACACAGGCAGTTGCCTGCCTGTATGTACAAATTCTGAACCTGTCAGAAAGCAGAGAGGGTCTATTTTTATGTATAAATCCATGCTTTCAAATTATGCAATTTTCAACATTTTCCCAAGCACTACATTACACATTCTCACAGGTTGCTTCATCCAAATGAAAATTTCAAGTCACCAGTCTTATGTTTATAAAGCCTGGCAGGTGTCAGGAGTAAAACTGAGTTACTAGAAGTTTTTGTCATAGTAGGAACTAAGGTTACAGGTTGTTGCGGCTACTCAGGTCACTTAGGGAGTAGCACCCAGAGTGTAAGCTGCAGACTAGCAGCTCTACAGCAGCACCTACAAATGAATTCTACTGAATACAGTCCTTTATGTTAATATCCTTGGTTAATGCATTGATTACATTTGTCCCTCTCCCATAGACGGTCGGGGCACTGGAAATTATTCAATGATACACTGACTTGTAACAGGGAAAATGGAGCCGATGTCATTCACACTCTGCTCCCTGAACACCTGTTCTTGCTCCATGTAACTTTGATGAGCAGGTAGGATCTCCCTCTAACTGAGTGATAGTCAGCGGCTTAAACTGCTAGAATCAGGGCCAGCAAGTTCAAGAGTAATGCTCAACTGTATCAGTTAAAAAAGACTTAAAAGACGCTTAAAAAGCTGGGGATCAGGTTTGGCTGTGTTTCAGTTCAGTGAAGGGGACCATGCAGTCAGAGCTCTGGTTGGGAGATTGATAGGTCATGTTTTCTGTACATGAAACCCGCTCAAAAGCAGAACCCAACAGAATTCATTTGAATATGTGGCTGCAGAGGGGGCGCTGCAGCTCAGCAAAGTTAATTTCATTGCGTTGAGTCCTAAGCCATGCTATCAGCCTATCAGCCCTGTGAGGCTGAACTTGGCACAGTGCTGCTTTGCCAAATGCTCATGTTGACAATCTTGCAATAACAACAGTAACATGCTAATGTTTAGCAGGTATCAAGTTTACCATTTTTACCATCTTAGGGTGGACTTGTCTTCTGGGGACCATGAATGTCTGAACAAGACTTAATCCATTTGGTGTTAAGATTTTTCAGGCTGCATAAAAGTGTTGGACCAACTGACAGCCATTCTCAGATGCTCTAAATCTGGCTAAAAAGCTACTTCACAGCAGCTGAAACTCCTGTCTTTTCCTGACCTTCAGTGGTTTAACTCCTCACCTCGCTGCAGTGATGCAGCCTGGTGTTACTTTACTCTTTAAGGTTACGTTATGCTCTGTTTGCACACTCTCCCTGCACATGTTGGAATAGACCCAGGCCTGAAAAAAAGATCCTAACATTTTATTCATTTATTCATCCAGGGGTGTTTTATAAAAACTTATTGCTCCTGGGTCAGAAATCTAAACTCATTGTCATGTCTAAAGTTAATTTGTGTGCGACTCAAGTCCCAATCCATCGCATATAATCCTGTAATTTAAGCAAATAAGCCTTGATATCCCAAGTGGTGTCTGCGCTGTTCTGGCTACACATCCAGCATACACAATTCACACTAGATACACTATCATCTCCTACCCTGATAAATCTGCAGACATGATAACTTTAGTTTGACCATGACAATACAAACAAAGACACAGATCACTAATGAAACATGCAGACTGGTACCTTCCTCGCCCCACAGACACTCTCTTTTTACCTCCGACAGTATGTGCACTGAAAGCTGATTCCTCTCTGCTTTTTGTGCCCTGATGTGTGACAGTAATGCTATCTGATAGGCCGTTCTCTAGCAGAGATGTCACTGAAATAGCAATCCCTTATCAAGGACAAAACGTTACAGCTGTTAGAAGAAATCTCGAGATGAATATCTGTGATTCGGTCTTTCAGGAAAGTTGTCAAATGTGAATGCATTTCCCAGTGCGGAAATCCCAGAATATGTGATGGCAGCAAGAAGACCTTGAAGTAACCTCCTCTCACACTCACACACACACGCACTCAAGCAGAGAACACGTTGCTAAATCCACATCCCCACGACGACTCTAAATGCCTTTTTCTTATGGTATCTTTGAGGTATGTTCCTGCTTTTATGCAGCACAACGAAAAAAAAAAAGTAATCCAGACTTCTCTTACAGCAACAAGCCAGTTAAGAAAACTGATGGAAAGATGCAACCAATATAGTGCTCTCCAATCTACCCACTGCTGCTAAGGCAGAGGGAAATGTGAACGCTGCAGCTGGAGAAGCCAAGTGGCTGGTGAATCCGACGAGCTGGGAATCAAACTTCCAACAAGCACACACACAACTGGGAACAGTTTCAGATGAATCTTTAAAGTATAACAGCAAATTCTTGCAGACGTTCAGTCAAGAGAAACAACAATTTGATTAATTCAGTGTTTGCTGCAGACTAGACAGGGAAATTTTTCATGACCTTTGGTTAAAAAAAAAAAAAAAAAAAAAAGATATCTCCATTCCAGCCCTCTAAACTCTCTGAGAGGAGAGTGTGTTAAACGTTAATAGATCTGCAATCATGGCAGACATTTTGACCTAATACAGCAGGAAAAGCACAGGTTTAACTAATAACATTAACAATAGATCCATTAGATTTAGTAAGCTGCTCCTGTGAGCCAATATGCACAACTCCAGGACCCTGAGCTAAACAGAATGAAGTCATTTTTAACATTATTAGCTATTAGAGTCTCTGCTGTGAGAGAGGTCTGTCTTGTACAAATGTAACAAGTCTCTGATGGGGCATTAAGGGGTATTTCACCAATTTTACATGTCAAAGTTAATTTACTAGTCGTGGTGAGTCTGACTCAGCCTGTAGAAACAGTCGAGTAATGTCTTCTGTGGCTCAGGAGGAGTTTTTTACCAGGCGGGGAGAGTCTAATGAAAAGATGCTGTGGTTTTGAAGCTTTGAAGTTGCATTATGGGAAGTGTAAGATAGCATCAGCACACTGGATGCTTCGCCAGTACTGGGCATTGAAGCTGAAATAATGAGTTGATCAACAGAAAACTGAAGAACAGTTTTATAGATCAAGATTAATCACTGATGAAAATAATCATAATTAGAGCCTAAAAGTCTAATAAGTGCAAGGCTTAATTGATGGAGCACCCCTTCAGTGGATTATTAATTATCCATAATGTGTCTTGTTGAATTGAGGTGTACACCATGTGTGTGTGTGATGTTCTGAGGAAAGATTTACCCTGTTACCTATCTTCTGTCTTTCTTATTAATCCTTATTAATAAAGCAGAAACATTAAGAGCATAAAGATTCTCTGCTCCATCTTCTATATCATGATATGATATTATGGACGTCTGTATTATGGTTTTGGTCTCTATTTCGGAATCATTACACCCCTAAGAAATAGCATGGATATAAATCACATATAAAACATGTTGATGATTGTTCATCAATTCAAGTTCCTCTGCCCTAGTTCATGTGTCCGTGTCTGTCAACCTTTCAGAAACACTTTTTTTGTTTTTTTTCCACTTTTGCTCAACATATCCTACCCTTACTGCTATGTCTACCTGTGTGGCACATCTGGTGTGTTGTTTTTACATACATAAAGGCTCTCAATACCTCGTCCACCACTGAAAGTCAAATAATAACATAAACAAACTAACAGACTGAGGCAGCAGTATTCCAGCAGCTCCCATGCCCTGCTCAGAAAAATCAAATTTTGTCAGTGGAGTCTGGTATTGATAGTGGTGTTTCTGGTTAAACAAAAAGGATCTTACAATTTAATAAAAAGCTCTCTCTCTGCAGGAATCCTATCCATAATGTTGTCAGACACTTAAAATAACAACATCAGGTGCATTGTTCTTGCTCAATAATGCAGCCATTCATGCAGTCATTTTCATAAAGGAAAACAAGTTATCCTTTAAGACATTAGTGGACACAGATGCCTCCTCCCACGCACACACACACACAAATGTGGAGAGCCATCAGAAATCTGCAGAGGCTCTGTCAGTAATGTCACGCCTGCAGCTCAGGGTCTCTCACCACCGCAGGAATCTATTTTGTAGCTGTTGGCCGATGATAACAACCCTGTGTGTATCTGCTGATCATTTTAAAAAGCTGAACCTTGGAAAAAAAAAAAAAAAAAAAAAAAACATAATTAGTGTGAAAATGGTGAAAGGTTATGTTGTCCAGTGTCTGGCCTTTCACTGGTGCAGAGGAGTATAAATGAGAACACATCACTGCCAGAGTGCCCACATTAGCAGACCTCGGGTCATTATCAGCACTTTATGTCCAGCGACTGTCAATCGGAGAAGAAACCAGGAACGGCTGCCGCTGAGAAAAATGTGATGCAGTAGTTTGTAATTAAGCTGATTTATCACAGAAAAGCAGCCACTGTCTCCTCTCCGCTTTATTTCGTCCATTTTTCTCCCGCTTTGTGTACAGCTTCTGGAGGCTGGAATACTAAAATACTGATGACACAGAGCCAGACAGAAACATAAAAGGATGCTTCACTTTTTTATCTGCCTTTCCTACTTCTCATTGTCAGAATTTTTTTCATTTTTTTAGCAAAACGCCTTTTTCATCTTGATTCTATCCAAGCCTATCCCATATCATTTGTCTTCATACAGCAGGGATTTGCCTATAAAGACACCTGGTTATTTATTTTTTTAAGACAGAGCTCTTAAGCAATACCATGTGACAGTCATCAGCATCTGTTTTCAAACAACAATAGACATATTCTCCTACGAAAATGATTCCCTTTTCTCTTTCCACAGCCCTCACACGTCTCCCTGTGTTGTCTAATGCTTGAATCTGTCAGAGGATTAAGGTTAAAAAAAAAAAAAAAAAAAAAAGACCAAAGATGGTGGCACATTTGGGGAAAGAGGAGCAGAGGAGAAACTGTAGCAACAACATGAGGTTGGAGGACTTTTAAGCCACATAATGTGTCCTCCTACATGTTAGCAGTCTGAGGGCAGCTCGGAAGAGATAAAAGTCAGATGCACCCGGAGGCCAAAGCAGGTCAAGTCAGTACAATTTTAAAGTGGATGGGAAGATGTTCTGAGTGTGTCCTAGGAAAAAAACATGTGGGGAGATACTACACGCTTTTTAACCAGACACAACGTGCAAAAACAGAAGTGCGTTTTTTATTATGAATGCAGTTTGGTGCCAGAGTGAGTGACTCCCTTGATCATGACATGCTACTCAAACATCTTGCACCTTGTAGAGGAGTTTTTGATGAGCTTCCTCAGTTCAGCATGTTTCAATGAATAAATCAGGTGACATGTGCGGACCGGCTGCCAAGATGGTCCAGGGTCAGATTTACAGAGCTGAAGGAGCCAAATTAGAGAGATTTATTGTTAATAACTGTCGGCTGAGATGTGTCGTCAATGTTTTACTGCTTCGTCTGAGAGCGAAAGCCAAAGTTTTTAATTATATACTTTTGTTGGATGTAATCCTTGCCTTTAAAAAGTCCCTGTGTCTCTAAAAGCCCTCGTCTAACAATAAAAACATCTCTACAACTCATTTTATATCAATGAGACAAGCTTCCATGTCATCACATTTGAGCAGTGTCTGCCAAACAGGCAGCCGGGACGAGCAGTGAGCAGATTTACTGCTGCTCATCTGAAAGAAGAAGTGTCCTTGACCAGAAAACTGAATCTCTGCCAGCCCCACAGGTGCTGCTCTCAGCCTGCTCTCCACTCAAAAGGCAATCATCACAGGAGCCACTACACCCCCTTCAAATGCCAGGAGAATCTATACTTCATGAAGACTGAAGACAGTACGAGACACGAGCTGAGACACTGCTCACAGCTGCAAAAAAAATTCTAATAAACTGCAGGTGGATGTAAAACAGCTACTGACGAAGGTGTTCACTCAGGATTGTCACAGTAGTCTGTGTTAGCAGTGTTACAGTGTTCAGGCTCACACAGATTACATAACTTGCCCACCAGCCCCATCATTTTTTTTTTTTTTCATTTTTATTTGGTTAATTTTTAAGTATCAACAGCAGCGTCAACCGCAGTTAATTAGCATGTCGGTTCTTAAATTATAGCCAAAAACATGTTGTGTGAGGTCATAGTGACCTTGACCTTTGACCACCAAATTCTAATCAATTCAACCCCAAGTCCAAGTGAATGTTCTGGAGACAACCTTAATACAGAAAGACTTATTTGTAAAATACTTAAGTTATTAATTGTAAAAGAAATTAAGTGTCTGCTCGCTGCAGAAGCAGAGCAAAGTCACATCAGAGTTGGTGGAGTCTGATCACGTGACCAGAGGAGAGTTGACCGGCGAGACAGTGGCGGAGGATTTGGTGTCAAAGTGAAAAGCAGAAGCACCTTTTTGCATCAAGAGGGAACCGGATAACAATAATGAGGTAATCCACAGCTCATACATTATATAATTTCTAACTAGTACAAAATGGTATATGTAAGTATGTATTGATTTCTCCTGTAATAAGCAACAATAAAGACTAATGTATAAACTGAAAACACAATGTACTGTATGTACTATGGACTTGGGGGTGTTTTGCTCATAAAAATCACAAAGTGACAGTTTCACTATCAATTGCAGAAAACTACAAAATGTCTAAAAGAAATTAATAAAATTTCTTTTCTCTAGGTCCGAGAAATCAAGTAAGTGATCAAAAAAAAACCTGCCCTGACACCATGAGTCAGACTACGTCTATTAATAATGTATTAATCATTTAAGTAATTTATAAAAACAACTGAACTTAAAACACTTTCACAATGTTGCTTTCATTTCTGGTAAACTGTGAGAGGCATTTATGGATAAAACGATTAATTAACTAAAAATAGCTAAAACAAATAAATAGATATAAAAATAATAAATAAAAATGTGTAACATACCCATTTAGTTTCAAACTGCCTAAAAAGCAAAGATCTTCAGTTTTTAGTTATGTATGATGAAGAAGAGCATAAAAATCTGACGTTCAAACAGCTGGAACCAACAAATTGTTGGCTATTTTGCTTAAAAAAAAAAAGACAAAAACAATTATTTAATCATCAGAATAGTTGCTGACTGTATTGTGGGATAAGTCCTCTGTCAATTGACTAATTGATTAATCGACATACCATTGCAGCTCTAGAATTATATCATGTAAGTACATCATGTGCCAGAGACATTTTTAGCAGAGTGGAGGAGATGTATCGCTTTAATAAAATCAAGTCATTTGTCAGTTAAAGCTTCACCACTTTCTTAGACATTCTCGCATTCTCTTGTGTCGAAAGCTGCATCTGGGTTTCTGCAGTCTCAGGGTTTGATAACAGATTTCTGGAAAATGTTGTTTTGACTCATAAAAGAAGTCAAAAGGAAGCAACATCAAGGACCAAACACGCAACAGAGTCTCTAAATGTCAGAGTGCACAGCGGCTCTTGTGGGAACAGACGTCCCTGAGTCAATATTATAGTCAGCTCACCCTCACCTGGTGGCTCGGCATCAATCAGCCCTCTGATGTCGGCACCCTCTGCTCTGCAGCTTCCTCGCTCTGCCCTTCATCTCTTTCACTTTTTCCTCTGCCTCTCTTCCATCTCCTTCCAGATGTCAACAAGTTTGATCAGGCTGACGTGGGAAAACTGCTGTTTGGCTGCCACCGCTCGGCTCTCTGACAGATCCTCTACCCCGTCTCTTCTGCTCCCCAGTCGCTTGCGATTCCAACAAGCTTGATCTGCTACCCGCCACCGCCACCACCACTACAACCACCTCCTCTACCCGCCCACCCCGCACTCTCTCAAACCCTCCTGGGGAGCTGGGGAGGGCTCTGGCATGTCATTGAGGTGACATGACTCACACAGTCACGCAGCACAAAGAGATAAGTTTGAGATGTTCAAGGGTGACTCTATAGTCTGTGTTTCAAAACGCTCTGTTTAGATTTAATCCTCTCAGCGATTTCCAAGTCAGACAGAATGTGACAGGCCTCATATCGAACTGCGTTGAATATTAAAAGAGCTGGTATATTTCCAACCCTATCTCCCACCATGTTCAAGGCACTTGAGTCTTTTCTTGCTCTGACAGAGATCTGTGCAGTGTGAGTACATTGGAGAGTGAAGAGAGGTGGAGATCATGTAAATCAATACTGATTAAAGATAGTGAAGACCTCCATTTTGCACTCTGCCAGGCTGCAATCAGCTCAGTCTGCAGAAGCACCAGTTGTTCCTTTCCTGTGTTAGCTTCACATGTGATTCAGAGATAAGTAGATGTTTCTTGGAAAGATAAATATCTGGTGATCTTCAGAAAACCAAGATCGTTAATCAATACCACTAATGTGAAGGTTTTCCCAGAATCCTCAAGGACTCCTCTAAAGCGGAATCTGGATTTAAAAAAATATCTGATGACTGAGTACCTCAATCCAAACAGCCATTAAATTCACTTCTCAGACAGGTAGGAATGCAAATTTAAAGCAATTTCTCTTATTGATAGTCAACCACATTAATGATCAATACTACTATTAAAGGATAATTTAGGTGCAGTGTTGAGCAAGAACAGTGCAGCCAGCCACCACAGATAGCTGCTGCAGTGTAATGTAATCCGATGGGCAACTGTCCACATTAAAGTACGTCCCCTAAACTGCTTGTTTTTACCACTGACAGACTCAGATTGTTATTATAAGCATCTGATAACATTATGGATAGGATTCCTACAGAGATAGAGCTTTTTATTAGAGTAAGATCCTTTTTGTTTAACCACAAGCATCACTACATATCACTACCAGACTTCATTGACAAACCAGATAAAATCCAAAGTACTAAATAGTGCAAACGATACTGAGCAACTTCCAGGCTTCATTTCCCCTAACAAAAGGGTTCAGCTCTTCAACAGTAAACAACCTGAAACACTGACGAATAGACATGAAACAGGTCCCCCCAGTTGCCCCACAGTAGCCTCTGGTTTTACTGGTTGGTAGTAATACACAGACTTTATCTTCATGATGGAAGTGAGTTCTGCGTCATTCACTGTAGCCAACGTTAGTACAGTTAGTACGTTGTCACGCCAAATTTACAGGAAATGAAACTTCATCCATGGTCATCAACTTCAGTTAGCTGAACCACAGTGAGCAGGAAGCTACGCTACAACTTCTTTCATCTTTAGATGGCAAGGAGGAGCATTCAGTTTTTTAATTCGTGCGGCCTTACAGACATTTAGCAAACACTTATGTAACTCCATCTCATTAAAAACTTAGAGGCACCACCTAGTGGTACAACAAGATACTACAGCAAAACCAGACAGTTTCACCACACATCTTCATATTGCCTGCCTCAACTGTTAATGGCAATTAATGGCACTGAAATCCCTAATGACAAGAATAACATTACTGTGTAAGAAAATAATCCGAAATAATGGAAATGAATGATCAATGCACAAAACGGAAAAGAAAAGTTAAAGTCAAACAATTTGAAAAACCTATTTAAAAAATAAATATATATGTTGTGGTGGATGATATATTTTTTGGCCTGGTTATAAGAAGATTCTGTACTTTAAAAACAGCAGGAAATACTAAACTTTGAGGTTTTTTTAAAATTGTCAAGGGCAGAACTGGGCCATGTCGAATTAATTACTTAATAATTAATTACTTAGATTTTTTCATGGGATTTTTGGTGCAGTGATAAATCAATTAGTCAATCAGCAGAAGACTGACTGCCCAATATTTTGATAAGCAATCCAGGCTACCCAACTTTCAATATTCAAAAAAATAAACACTGATGTTCATTTCGAGGTAAATATGTTTACTATGCAAATTAGTTTCTTACAGCACCAAGTGGAGCTCACTGCTTCTATATTTTTAAACCACTGCATTAACATCCAGAAAATCGCCTTCAAAGTAGCAGCATTGTCTCTGTCACTGTTTTCATCTCCTCCGTCTCTGGCCAGCAGCAGCCTCTGTAAATCCATCAATAGCCCTCTTTCAGGACGCCCCAGATGCCAACCACAGAGAGCCAGAGCATCAACAGTCTCCTATCTGCACAGGCAGTAAACAAGCACTGCTGCCAGACGCAACCGACACCACCAGACACTCACACCCACCCCCCCACAATCCTCTCATACACACTCATCCTGTCAATACCTGCACTAAAATGAATTTCAAAGATACTTCTAATGTGCTTCAAATGGGCTGCAGAACTTAAAACTGATTATTCTGACAGGATACAGTTACTCAAGCCAAACCAAATAAAAAGACAACTTAGAAAATGCTCCAACTCAGCATCCCAGATTCTATAACATATTCACAATCTGCCCAACTGCTATAGAAGAACAAAAAAAAACAAAAAAGTATTGAGGAGCAAAGACGTACTTTAAGTCTATAAAGTGATATTGATTTCACCTTCCTAGAAAAACGCAGGCAAAGACAGATGTGCGGCAAACACAGAGACAGCATCGCACTGAGGAGGAAGAAGAAGAAGAGGAGGAGGGAGAGCGGAGGTAAACAGCGGTAGTTTCCCAGCACCCCCAGCGCGTCAGAGAAAGGCACTCAAGTTAGAAATACCTGCAACTACAGAATGGACGGAGAGAGAGGGGACATGCCTGGGAAGGAGGAATTGCCCATTCTCCGCCTGGATGCACCTGTTTACTGTCCTCTACCGCGCAGTCACTTTCTCTTATCTTCTTTATCCCCTTTAACCTCTTCGTTCTTCCCCATTCACTCTCTTCTTCTACTGCTGTTTCTCCTCGCTTTCTGTTTTTATCCCTTTCTTCTCTGCGGGTCCATGTCTCTCGGCTCGTGGCGAAGCTGTGTCAGCATGTGTTGCGAGGCGTTTTGCTGGGACGGGGATGCTCCGCCTGTGATGGGTGTTAGAGCACGCTGGAGTGCTCTAACCATGTCTTAGCATGGCCACTGAATAAACTCATGTTTTATGGATGCAGAGCCCTCCCCATCCTGTTTCTCTTAAAGGGCCGGCACCCCTTTCCCACTGCCTTTGATCTTAGTGCCGTCATTATACGCATTGGAAATGAATCCTGTGTCTGTGGGAATACACTGTAGTGTGTATCAGTAATTCAGTATCACTGTGCAGGCTTTGACACTTCTTCCCCGTGCAGCTGAGGAAGCAACTGATTGAGGGATGAAAAGGAATCCAGAAAAAGAAGAAAAAAAATAGTGAATGCAGATGTTTCACTGACATCTTCGGCCGACAAACTGAGGCTGCTGATGAATTATGAATACAAGCAAGCAAAGTGTGGCACAGCAAACACTGATAGCAGATCATGAACAGTGCTGTGTGTGCACGTGTGAGGAAACACTGCAGAGGCAGCTCATCTCCCAGTGTGTGTGTGTGTATGTATGGGTGTGCCCGCAACAAAGGATATTGTCAAAGTAAATCCTGCGCTCGCACCGGCTGTAATTCAATCCTGAGTTGAAGGCCATGAATTAATGAGAAAGAGTCAGTGACTGTGTGTGTGTGTGTGTGTGTGTGTGTGTGTGTGTGTATTCAGGGTCACAGAGGGTGTATTTCATGCACACTATGACACCTGATAATAGGATCTCCAGGGAAGGGGAGTAAGGAAATGTTTGACAACTGCAAAACAGGATCGAAGACGAGAGGCAAGAGAGAAAAATGCTCGGAAAGGAGTTTCCCCAAAAAGAAACCCTGATCTCAACAAAATATCCAAAAAACTCAATACAAATGGGCATGAGTTCAGCTCTGCATACTCAGACAAAAAGAGAAAAGTGGACAAGATATGTTATTGTCTTATTTACTTACATCTATTACCCCTCCTGGGGCACTGGCAGTTGATAAGGGTTCTCCTAGCGTCCTCCCAAACTCTCCAGCTGTCCCCAGGTGTGGCCCTTCCTCGCAGCACCTGTGTCGACGTCTCTGATTCAGGTGTTTCATGGCCAGCCTCTCTTTCTTCCCACTTCACTTGAAGGATTGTCTTGTGATGTTCAAGGTTTTGTTGCTGATGGTATCAGGCCAGTGACTCTTGAGGATCTGTCGCTGGCAGCTGTTGATGAATGTATTTTGGTGACAGTAGTCCTCCATGTATCAGCTCTGTAGAGTAGGACTGACTGATCTTAGTTGTGATCATCAGGTCTCTTGAGCTCCCGATGTCCTTTAGTTGGAAGAAAGCTACTCTGGTTTGGCCAATCCTGACTCTCACATCTGCTCCTGGTCCACCTTGCTTGTCAACAATCCTGTCCAGGTAAAGTCATCTACCTCCTCCAGCTCTTCGCCCTGTAGCATGGTGTTATCTATGGAATAATAAAACAATAGAAGGTAGTTAATAGATAAATACATACAGCATATCTGCACACTTTTTGAAAGTTAAATGTAATACGTAAGACCTGCAAAAAAATGCATAATATGGATACCTTCCAAACCTTGTACACAACGTAAGCAGCTTTTATTTATATTATAAGACTTTGTTTCTTTCCTATTCCTGTTTTCTTTCCTAATATTCTTGTGTCCGATTTTTAGCTTAGCATCATCACTGTTATTTGCCTCCTTCCTGAATCCTGTTACCTTCACTGAAAAAACAAGAAAAATAATATTAATCAAGAGAACAGTGGCCTGTGGAAGAAAAAAAAACTTGGTCAAGACAGAGGAACAACTGATGTTATATTTAAAGGAACAAAATGTAATTTTTGTTTAGCAACAGCACTCTCTGCAGCCACAGGTGGTAATTAATTCTGCTGGGCTCTGAGTCTGGGCGGTTCTGTGGTTTTTATGTGCAGAGAAAAAAAAGCCTATCAATCACTTACTAAACTGAAACATGGCCCAAAGGTGTATATTACCTATGATCCCTGGCTTCTGGAGCAGGAAGTGCACTGTAACAAACACACCAAATATCACTGAGAATTCTTGGTATTTTCAGCTTCAGTTAAGTTTCCTGGCTGGATAAAGGAGATGAATGCTGCTGAGATGAATGCTGACTTCTTACTACCTGATGTACAGTTTAGCATTACTCTTGAACTATCTTACAAGTCAGTGAACCATCAGCATGGCTCTGAAGCTGTTATTCCAAAGTAAAATAGTTACATAATGTGTCTTTAAATATGTAACATTAAATCCCGTGGGTCGATGTGATGTCTCATGAGTCTTGACATCATGTCAAAATTCCAGACCTGTAATATTTAAAAACAAGGCTCTTAAAGACATTTCATGACCCTACATTTTAAAGACCTTCTTTAAAGACCTTTTAAGACCCTGATATAGCTGAAAATAAATAACTGATAAAAATCTCCTGATAAAATAAACCCAGCTCTGCATACTGACAGATGAGTAAAGTGACCAGGATGCTGTACAACAGTCAATACTGAGACTTGTTTGTTGCTCAGTGGCCTGAATTGACTTGCTGGTAAATAAAACATAAAGATAAATTAAAGATAGTGCTTGCTGGGCCTTGAGAGGGCAGATGCTCGTCATAACGCTCTAGAGTGTCTTCTCTTTACCCTTGAGCTACTCGCCCTCACTTTGCTGCACACAAACACACACACACACACACAGTCCCACATATCCCATGCCACAGGTGGGTAATAGAAAAATATATCAGTGTGATGTATGCTCATCCTTGAGTTTCTCTCTCCTGGAATCTCATTGAGAATCGTTTGTGGGGCGACATCCTCAGCACCTTCCTATAGGTGGAGGGGTAATTATCACACTAAGTCACCGCTCAGCAAGAGACAAATCACACCTCGAAGAGAGAGAAGAGAGGAAATGTAATTACAAGGATGTGGAAGAGGGTCTAGGAAATGAAAGTAAGGAAAAAGATTCATATTTGAGTGGAAAGTTTACTCACTATTTACATCGTTTTTTCATATATTTTAACTTCATAAACTCTGAAGCTAAATGTTAAATCAACTTCAGATGTGGAGCTCTAATGAGGAGAGCAGTGAGAGAAGGAGGACAGAGGGAGAAGACTGTAAATAAAACCCAGTCTAAGAAAGAGGAGGAGCACAGGAGACGGAGAGGTAACGGGCTGACAGTGAATGACAGACCAAGCAGAGAAACAGACAGTAGAAAGACAGATTAAGTCAGAGGGAACAAATACAGAGCAAGAGCAGAAAAAGGTGGGAAAAGGCAGGGAGACAGACAGGGATGACAGGATAATTACAGATTCATGGATTCCTGGTTGACCGGTGACAGCGACAGCAGCTGCTCTCTTGCTACGTCTGGCCAGGGGAGCTGAATAATGAATCCGGATGCAGACCGTGTTACAGTAACACCACATACATCACACATAGAGCGGCAGCAGCAGCAATTACCCACAGACAGAGAGGGAGAGACAGGTGGAGAGGACTTCAAAAAGGACTGATGAGGTGTTCCTGGAAATCGCCAGATGTCAGAATGAGAGACACCGGTTCACGCTGGGTGACGGCAGAGACGTGCACAGACTCTCTGAGGGTTCAGGGGCAAAAATACTGAAAGAGGGACCCCTCCACCATGATCACTGTTAACCTTCCCCAGATAATGTCACACCAGGGCAGCACCGGAGCTAAGGACAATTTGGCCTGAACAGAGAGGCATCTCTGCTGTAATATCACAGCAAAAATTAGTCAGAGGTCATGGACACAAGCAGCTGAGATAAAGATGCTTTACTGTTGCCACTCTTTAAAAGGTTCAGGGTAAACAAAAAGTGCTTATAACCAGTAAAAAAAAAAACCATACACTCCATTGGCAGTTTGTTAGGAATACCTAGCTAAAACTAATGCAGTCTGAGGCCAGTGCTATACTTTCTGCATCTGTGAGTACAAAAGGTTCCGTCAGGATCTGCGTGATGCAAATTTTGTCATCAGCAGGCATATGCGAGGCTCTACACAGACATCCGCATACTCAACAATTTGTTGTGCCCACTTAAACTTGTCCACTAAGGGTCTGCACATCAACTGCACATGCATTTTCCAAGTGGACTAGAGAGAGTACAAGAATGTGTCCAGGGTGTCCGGAGGGGAATACACACCCGTCAGCCACAACATTAAACCCACTGACAGATCAAGTGAATAACACTGATTATTCTGTAACAATACAGAATAATTTTACAAAATGCAAAACCAAAAACTCAAATAGGTCAAATCAGTTCTATCTTCACCAAGATCATTTTATATCAGTCCTAGCAATTGGGGAAAATGAAACTGTCTGGCCTCTTGTATTTCCAAATAGTCTTGTTAGTCCATATTATCTCACTTTATAAACCTGGAATCTTTTGGAACAGCTCAACTGAGCAGGCAAAGATGCAAATAAAACTAATCCATTTGAGATATACTGGCCACAGTGATCTGCACACGTCACTTTTTTCTATTATTCATATATTTCCACAGTTTTTGTGCTTCCCTTTGCCTCTGTACTGTCTGTCCCTCCAGCCAGATCTGAGCCTCATGTTACAGGTCAGGTCACAGGTCATCCGGTAACGGCTCAGATCAGGGATTGTGGTTTGGGTGCTTATTTGCAAAACTGGAACCATGCAAGACTCTAAACTGAGCAGAACCAGGATGCACTAGAGAGGTTCCATCCTCCAACTAGGCCATGACCAGGGTAAGTGTCTAAACAGATAGAAAGAATCTCCAAAGACAGACAGCTGGATAGACACTAGAGACAGAACCCAGCAGAGAGGAAGACTTCATCAAAGAAAAGTACATTGTTTCCTACTAATTGAATTCACAGCTTGAAAGGTTTAATTACTTTGACAATATGGAATCAAAACCCTTGATCTCCTGCTGAATAACAATATAAAGACAGACTGAGTTACAAATACTTTGTTATTAAAGCATTAAACTCATTATCATCACAGCAATCTGTTCACATATTGTGTTGGGCATTGAATACTTGTTCTTTCATACAGGATGAAAAGGACTGACTGGGGCTCAAACTGTCTGGAAATTAGCTGGTGCTCTCCTGGATTCTGCTGTCGAGTGGCTCAAAAACACCGTCTGTTTGTCACTGGTTTGGTTTTAATTGAGTTGTTCTAATTTTAGATTTCACAACAATCAGGCCGACACACACTTTGATCTTTGGCTGAATGTGAATTATCAAGCCAAAACAGAAGTGGGTCAGGTAAACACTTCTCTCTGTTATTTCAATCAGCTTCTATACTGAGAGGACAGATTTCTCAATGACTCTGCTGGGTGTCATTTTAAGAAACAATTCAAAGAGAAAGAGACTGTAGCCACTGTAACACTGGTTGTTGCAGAAGAACTCATACGGTATATTGACTCTATGATCAATAAGAGGTGGTGGCACAAAAAGGATTGAGTTCCTTCAGGAATAATGGGTGGTTTATTTGAAAGTTACTGTATAAATATTCACTGTCTGTCTGTATTCTCTACAAAGTTTTAAGCACTACATTACAGGATAGCTGTGCTTGTTTTTGCCACTGACAGACTCAGATTGTTATTGTAAGTGTCTGACAACATTATGAATAGGATTCCTGCAGAGGTCGACCTTTTTATTAACGAGTAAGATCCTTTTTGTTTAACCAGAAACATCTCTCTCTCTCTCATATATATATATATATATATATATATAAATATATATATATATATATATATACATACACACACACACACATTGACAAAAACAGGAATTTTACCGAGCAGAACACAGGAGCTGCTGGAATACCACTGCCTCAGTCTGTTTGTTTGTGTTATAGTGTGACTTTCAATGGTGGAAGAAGTATTCAGATCCTTTACATAAAGTACCACACAACAACACAAACAAAAGTAACGGATCAAGGCAGTGTTATTCCAGCAGTTCCTGTGATCTGCGAGGCAAAATTACTGTTTTTGTCACTGCAGTCTGGTACCAATGTTTCTGGTTAAACAAAGAGGATCTTTCTCTTTAACAAAAATGTCTATCTTTGTAGAAATCCTATCCGTAATGTTGCCAGACACGTATAACATTCTGAGCCTGTCAGTGGACATACTTTAGGAAAATGAGAAAATTATTATCCTTTAAATACTTAAAGCAACATAAAAATATCCATAAATGTCTCATATGACCTATTTTCATTTATATAATGTAATCAACTCATATTCTAGTCTATGATTATTGTTCAACAAAAAGTAAATATCACCATTTGTATATGAAACTATTTTGGATCCATTCTTGTTACTGGAATTTATTCTCCTTTAGTTAACAAACTTGTTTCTCCAAGCTTTACACAGAATGAGAAGAAAAAAAAGAGGACATTTTCACAACAATATTCTGAGTTATATACTTTCTCTGAATTGTTTGCCATGCTCATGAAACATAAATATTGCACATATTGTCCTCCAGCTGCTTCTCTGCTAAAAATCCAGCATCCTCATTTTCCAGTGTTTCTGCCTGGAATATAAGCCTGAGGATGAAAAATGACTTTGATATTCCTATGCAGATACACAGTAGAGTATGTCAGTAACCACGCTGTATTGTATCTTTCTCACACGCATTCACTATAATTCACCCTCAGTAATGTCTTTGTATTGAGTTTTATTTTTGCCAAGTGCCGCATCTCTCCAAAAATGTTTGATAGGATTGTTAAAAGTTTTTCTCTTTAGGTTTACGATGGGTTGTTGAAATGCTCCTGAGGGGAGAAAAGTGACAGCATGGGCCACACACATGATTTACCATAGTAATTTACTGGTAACTGATTGCTCTGTGTACCCTCGATCCAGCTTTCCTTCTCATAATGGCAACACTCCTGTTAAAGTCTGGCAATAACAGACCAACAGTAATCACCTGCCATCATCAATGGTACATCTCTGGTCCAAAGAAAAGTTCATTATCAGCCAAACTGAGTCATCAAAGGCAAAATATCAACAGAATCAGCTCCGGTTGAGATGGATAAAGGTGGCCATAAATCAGAGACAACTCAGACAAACGGCAAAGCTGCACCATGTATCTCAATGAGCCCAGTACTGCAACATTCAAAGTCTAAACATGACAGAATCAGCCATAAACACAGACACAAGATACCAGGATTCAGAACTTAAAGTCTGTGCAGAACCACTGCAATCAAAGATCATTTTCATCAATCGTACTGAAGTTATTCAATCGTACTCTACTATGAACTAAAGATATTGATTAATGTTTGACCAACTCTCTCCATGTGGTCGAGATACTGTAATGGTTATACCTGTTTAACAGACAAAACAACATATTTAAATACTTTTGAGGGGCGTTGGGACATTTATTCCAAATTCTTTCTCAACAGCCATTATTAGATTTAGTCAGAGAACAGCACAAAACTCTTAAATCAATTAACTAATCGATAATTAATCGTTTAAATTAAAACAGAACCAAAGACGCCACAGCAGGAGTTAACTGCACAGGTTAAATATGACAAATAGCAGAACAGAGCATCAATAAGCTAGCAGTCACACATGGATATAAATGCAACAAACTCAGAGAAATGCACCAAACGTACCGTTAATTTGCTCATTTTACCGCCTCTGTCAGTGACGAAAAAACAACATAACAGCCACACTTCTTCACTTGGTAAACTTTTAGCTTCAATTTTCAGCCTTTCCTTCAGCTTTCTTCCATTTCGACGCTAAATTTTTAAGTGAACACGCTGTCATTTGTTCATCAGTTTCACCTGTTGAGGAGCGTTTGAGGAGCGTTTGATGTGTGTCACTCTACCTGCTCGGCGGGCGGTGACTGTTTTGTCTGTCCTCATCATTATGTATATGTATTACACAAAGAAGCACAAAGAAGTGTGTGTGTGTGTGGGGGGGGGTTAATAAGAACACCTGTCAACATTTAACACAATACAGTTTCAACACAAACTGAACATTATAACATTAATGAATGAGGATTTAGTTTGGGACTGTTGTTTTATTTTGTTTTAGCTTCCTGATAAAGTGGGCTAAGGAAATCTCCAGTATTATATCTGTCTGAAGAACACATAATATAGATACAAGTATTATACCTGTTTTTGTTTTGTTTTTTATTTTTATCTAATTCCTCTTTCTTTTCTGTATTTTGGCTTTTTGTCTAGACAGTTACATTATTCATCTTGGTCTGGAGGTGACTGAGTGGATGTGGAGACACTGTGTGTTTGTTAAAAATCAATAGATATAATATAATATATAATATAATTATCACAGGGGACATGAACTTTGTATTGTCAGTTGTAGCTAACATGGATCCAGGTGA
Organism: Lates calcarifer; assembly: GCF_001640805.2. NCBI lineage: Eukaryota > Metazoa > Chordata > Actinopteri > Centropomidae > Lates > Lates calcarifer. Next base: position 16,443,141 of record NC_066855.1, on the reverse strand, counting down.
GTTTTCACACTTCACATCCTGTGACCTTTCAGCGGCAGGTAATGCAGCTGCCTTCTTTAGAAATGAATTTCATCTCACCACTGTCATAAGAAAAGAGCTCAAGTATCTCTAGCACTAAGTCCACAGTACACATGCAGAAACTATACTTTAATAGTAAGTATTTATAGGAGCCAAGTTATCTGCTCCATGCGTCCTTGACATCGTCCATTCACCAAATAAATAACAATGCAACAATATGCATGCAACAATTTAACATACAAAATCATATTGTTTATTAACTCAAACCTCTTTATCACATTAATAAATTAAGTGTAAATAAGGATTAATGGTGAATCGAAGTTCAAAAATTAGAATTAAGTATAATCTACAAAATGACTCTCATACTACCTTAATTATTAAATATTTGACCCTTTCTCTGAGTGTTAATAAGCAGAGCTCACCTCCTGAAAAAATCCTGCAAGATAAAAATAATATTTTTTCTCCCTCTGTGTTTAAAAAGAACTGCTGGATTTCTATCCCTTTGCACAGAGGAGGGTGAGATTCAGAGAGCTCCTTCTCTCTGCTCCTGCTCCCTAGTGAAACTACATCAGTGATCGTATGTTTCAAACTGTGCTGCACGTTTACAGGCTTCCTGACCTGTCCTCTTCTTCTGTCTTTTTCACCCCTGAATTTACCTGCCCATCTAGGCCGGCTCAGAGAAAATTTGTTGCCATGGCAACCCCTCCACAGAGGGCTGCAGTGGGAGAGAGGAAGGGTTACCCGAGCACACTGGTATTTAACCACACACACAGACACACACACACACACACACACAGAGTAATGCAGAGAGTAGGTCAGTGGAGAAATCAGCTCTTTAGCTTCTGAAGCAGCGGTTGCAGAGCTCGCAGCCATCCAGCAGAGGATCTGTGATCTGCGCTCTCTGCCAGGACTCCACAATAACCCTAAGGCAGCCTTTCATGTTGCTCCACCACAGGGTTTTGTCGGGACTCCGTCCAGATTTCTCTCTTTTTTTTTTTTTTATTTTTTTTTTTGTCAGTCTAGTTTTGGGCTGATAAAGGTTTTATAGTAATCAAATTTAAATCAGGCAGAGCAGCATGTTCTTTTCTCAGCTGCAGGGCTGCCCGGGGTGAGAGAACGGCAGTAAGTACTTTAGTAAGATATGGAGGTACTCATACCCAAACAGAGTATTTTCTATTTTATTATACTTCTCCACATTTATTGGAAAATGTATTCAGATACTTTTCTCCTAGAATTAAAGTGTTGCATGCAAAATCCTATAAAGTACCTCAAAATTGTATTTAAGGATGGTGCCTGAGTAAACGGTTTACAAATTAATACTTTATATTTAACTGTGTCATCGGCTTTTGACCAGAATCAACATTAAAATACTGTTAACATGTTGATGCATCAGTGAGAATAATCCAGTATCATAATAGTATAATAACAGAACACTTAGAAGGGTCATTCTACTGCAGAACAAGTACTTATACCTTTAGTACATTTTGCTTTGAACACTTACAAGTCCTGCATTCAGAGTAACGGAATATTTTTAAATTGTGGTGTTTACCTCTACCATAACATGTACGGTAACATTAACGAGTGAGTCATTTTAAATGCAAGAAAATTTATGTTTAATATGAAATCATTTATTCAACATATAAAACAAGCACAAAACATAAAACTAACAAACCCAGTTTGATAAAAACAAAAAATGTGAGAAAAGAGTAAACTGGCCTTTTGGACTGAATGAAAGATGATAATATTTGCATACATGCTGACATTTTAGCAAATGGAACTTCATGATAAAATGCAAATAATAAGTGCAAAATGTTGTAGGTAAAAGACACATTTAGAAACCCACTAATAACAAAAAGCCAAAATTTTCCAATAATTTCAAAGACGTTACCAGGAAATAACGCTGTAATTTGGTATTAAAAGATAACACCAGTATTTTTAGTAGCAAAGTTAAAGTGCTTGTTTTTGCCACTGACAGACTCAGATTGTTATTACAAGTGTCCGACAACATTAAGGATAGGATTCTCACAGAGACAGACCTTTTTATTAGAGAGTAAGATCCTTTTTGTTCAACCAGAAACATCACTATATATCAATACCAGACTCCATTGACAAAGACAGTAATTTTACCATGCAGAATATGGGAGCTGCTGGAATAGCACTGCCTCCATCTCTTTGTGTTATTGTGTGGTCTTTTTACTTGGTATACTTCTTCCACCACTGAAAGTCACACAATAACACAAACACACTAACTGATCAAGGCAGTGGTATTCCATGTTCTGCTCGGTAGAATGACTGTTTTTGTCAATGGAGTCTGGTGTAGTTATCAATCTCAGACTTTTCTATAATATAAAATAAGATTTGTCTACAGACATACAATTCAACTTACTGTATGTTTGTCTGTAGACAAATGCCACATTTCTAGATGTTCAACTGACCTGCTGTTCTCTGACAAAAAGACTCAAAAGTTACACTGGCAAAGTCTCTATAATTCCTATAATTGATTTGATCTAACACTGTTTTTTCCAGGATACCTTTTAGGAAATTATTGGGAAAATTTTCAGGAATAACAAACCTGTAAAGCTCTACCAGAAAGTCTAAACTCAAGGTCCACTCACTATAGTAGCTTTGTCCAGAGCTTTAACCACATCTTAGGGTCTTTCGTCAGCAGTTAGAGTTCACCCAGTGAGTTAACATTTTGAATCATGCTCTGAAAGTTTTCATACACATATTTGGTTGTTTAAACATCCACACGCACACACACCGCGCACACACACACACACACACACACAAGACAATGCAGTTTCCCTTCACCATCATTGTGCAAATACAGCATTGAAAGAGTTCAGTATGGTGCTTATAGTTTGTTCTAATTCAAATATAATGTGAGACTGTTTTTAAGGCACAGTTAGAAGTTCATATACAAAACATCACACAGTCAGAAGAGTGAGAATAATACATGCTACATGATTGCAACCTGGGGAATTTTCATGATTACAACATCACAAATCTTCAATATTGATATCAAAGTACATGTGGTCCTTCTCTACATTACTCAGCTGAAAAATCCCATGAATTCCTCTGCTGAGCTTTGACACAGAGCTCCCTCTAATGGTCACAATCCTCAATGAAGTCTGGTGCAGGAGCAACAACCAAACATTATCCCCCACCCCCACCCCCCGCTGTCCTCATCACAGTGCACGTCTTGAACCTCTCATCACGTCACGGCTGTATGGATCCGAATCAAAGTGCACATTGTTAAAAAGTGCTCTTTTCTCCAAACATCCCCAAAGCCCTAAAAGTCTGTCCAATGTCGCTAATTAAGCCGCCTCCACTAGGGACTACAGCTCGTTAATTAAAAATAAAAACCAACCACTGTCTGGAGCCGTACATGTAGCGGGAAATAATTAAAAATATTAAAGAGAGGAGGGGCTCACGACATGCTTCATGTCAGACTCGAACCTCCCATGAGTCCACGACTTACAGCCTTGATAATATTATCACTCAGACACACACCTTTGCACTGCTCCGGCACCCAGGTGGTTAGAAAATCCACTTATGTAATGGCTCTTTATCAACTGTGCTTAATAAATATCAGTGTAAAGGTCTTGATGGCTGATCCTGGGCCAGGAGGAGAGGTCACACTGGGCTGCAGAGGTGTACAGGAAACATGGGTTTATAGTGCCACACAGACGCAGGGGTGTTTGAGGCAGACGGGCAGGATTCCCTTGTTGATCTGGTGGAACTCCACCAGCTGCAGGAGATCTATGAAGAGAGTCAGACCGTCGTCCATGGTGTAATACTTCCTGCCTCCGTCCTCGCACTGCAGCAGAGAGGATGATAATCACAGTTAGCATCGGCTGTTTCCTGAAGGGAATGAGGCTGTTTGAGAGAGTGAAGGGAACTCACAGGGATCACCAGGTAGTGTTTGGTCTTCAGCTGGTAACACAGCGACAGGACGAAGCACTGTGCGTGCTGCTGACTCTCACGGATGAGGAACATCCTGTTAAAAACACATTGCTCAGTGTTTCATCCCACAGTAATGAGCTGAATCTGGCTCAGTGGCAGTGTGGCCACATTAACTGACTAATCAATTCATGCGGCAACACTGCAACTGAAAATACACTAATGTGACTGTGGAATAGTCTTTTTTTCTCCAATATGCAAAATGTTCTTAAATGTAAAGATCAGCTGCTTCTCTCGCTTTTATATCACTGCAAACTGGATAGGTTTTGGGATAGTGTGTTATCTCTAAAGAATACACACACATACCAATTACAGACTCTCTACAGTAGCCTATAAATGTGAATATATGGTTTAAGTCAGCTGCTGCTGGGTGGTAAGCGTGGGAAAACAAGCGGATTAACCTTATACATTTCAACAGGTGAAAATAGACTTCAACACAGCAGGTGTTTTGTTGTGCTATAGGTTCAGCACCAAGCCGCAGCTTATTTAAACCATTTACATTTGTGGGCTAATGTATAGAGTCTATAATATTGAGGGGTAACAAGCTATTCGGTCTATGTAGAAAAACATCTCTGAAATTGCACATGAATTCACAAAAAACCCAGATGTCCCAGTTTTCCAAGAGCACTATAATGCAGCAGTGCAGTTTTGCAGATCTCTCTGTGTGATTCATGCACACACATTTAACAAACTGTGAATAAATACTAAAGAATTTCATATTATATATATTATATATGTGTTCACACAGGAAGCTTTTCGAAAGTGAAAAAATCAGATATATCAATAATATTCATTCAGGTTGCGAATGTGTGCATTTGTAAAACTTGCAGTGTTCTAATTGCTTGGTATTTCTGTGTGGATGGGAACATGAATTTTTGACTATTTTGAGTCTAATTTCCGTCCATACTGGGACAAAACCTACGTAATGGAAGTTTACTGAACTCCCTCCACTCACCCGTCGACCAGCCCCTGCTTCTCTATCAGTCTCTGAGCTTCTTTTCTGGACACGCCGCCATGAAACCACGGCTGGGTTTTGTGGATGGCTACAGACGCATAAAGAAAAAGACAGGACTGTGAGCATGTGAGGAAGCACACGCTATGATATTTGCTTTTCATAAATACGGAGGCAGGACTCCGTGTCCTCTCACATGGCCTTACAGGAAGGTCTCGCAGCCAGAGTTCAGGTTGGGCAGACTGCACCTCAGGGCTTCTCTCCTCTGTGTCAGTAAGAAAAACAGAAAAAGGTCACGATATCAGACATTTCTGGAAGCTTTTTACATCTTCCCTCCTGAAAGAATAACACCAGTTTATTACAACTAGGGTCTGATCTTTCCTCTCGGCAATAACAATGTTTGGTTTTGTTTTGACTAAACAGTTTTTACATCACTTAGAGGAAGTTTTACCCTTTTTTACCCTCTATTTCTACTATTTAAAACCTTTCAGCTGAAAGGCATATATCATTTGTTTATTTCATTTTCCCCCCTCTCTCTCTCTCTCTATTTCTCCTTTATCATTGTTCTTTTCTCTGCTAAGACTTATCCATGTTGTGGTTAGCAGTTTGGGTGAGTGTTGTAGAGTTGAATATTTACTTCAAGCACTACCAGGTCTCCCTTTGCAGTCAGAAAGGGATTCTGGGAAATTCTGGGCTGTTCTACACAGTATAATTATGTCATTAATACTGTGCTTTGTTAGTCCATAAGTGGGTCCTTCATGTTCAGATCAGTTTATAAAGTTAGATTTTGTCTGACAGTGCAAGTGAGAAGGAGGTTTCTTTAGGTGAGTGGGAAAATGAAAGAGAGGATAGTTATATTTTCCTTTTGTTTTCCTTACTGTTGAATTGCTCATTTAAAGAATCAAAATTACAAAAAAGAAATGTGAACAAAATATGTATGTTTTGCAGTAAAAACAAAACAAAAAACAAAAACCAAACTTGAAACAAAAATCAAACTAAATAGGCCAGTAATGTCAGCGCAGTATCACACAATCAGCCGTGCTCCACACTGGTTTACATTAACAACATTAGAACAGAAAGAAAAGTCAGATGGGCCGAGAAACATGAACAGCCAGCTGATCTTATCTCAGGCTCTCTCAGATTAATTTAGAAGAGAAAAACAAAGACAAAAGGTCGAATCATTACCCAAACTGTCTGACTTCTTGGTTCCACTCTGACCTACTTTATTTACTGCAGGTGTGTACACACAGTTTTCCTGTGCAATCAGGGATTATTACCAACATTTTGTGTGCGCTCACTTTCAGTTTTTCATCCCACTAAAGTGGTTGATACATATTTTTAAATCAACTCTACACACCTTTTTAGTTTCTCTCAGCTCATTATTTTGCTTTTGCTCTCACCGCCATCCTAAAGTCATTTTGAGGCAGACCTACAAAAGAAACTGTAGCTATCAAGTCTCCCAATCTCCCATGACGGAGGTCTGGCTATACATGATTACTGCCTCTGTCACTCCTTTTTAAAGCTCCCCCTCTTCTCTCCCTACCAGCTCTGCAGCCAAGCCTGACCCTACATCCTCCATCTCCCTCCATCCATTCATTCACTCCTCTATCCTCACCCTCCAGGCTTGTCCTTCCTCCCTCTCTGCGTTCTGGGCCTCCATAGGGTTCTGGATGACCCGTCCTCCGGCCTTCCCTGAGAAGTCCATAGCCACCAGGCTGGCCTCCGACTTTGACTGCACACACCAACACATACAGTTATTGAAAAAACAGCATGTTTAACTGCACAAATGTGACAGGACACTGCAGAAATGATTTCTCAGGGTCCTCTTCACCGCATCAAGTGCCATGTCTGATGAACTCACTTTGCCATCTGTGAGGTTGGTTCCCTCCAGGCTTTGTGGAGCCGACTTGGACAACTGGTAGTTACATTGAAGCTGCTTCCCATGCTGACCACATAAACACACACAAAATAAAGCATTAATTGATTTTACTGTCTAGTCTTGCACAAGAGGATAAAGTGACAGAGATACAATCAGCTTTATATGCCGATCAGTAAACACAGTGTGAGAAAGCAAAATATATTCATGGTGCATTAGGAGAAAAAGAGGAGGATTATAGTGTTGATGTAAAACCTTGAACAATCTGAAAGCCGATGTCCAACAAGTTCGCGTCTGCTCGTTCTCAGCACACAGGATCTTCAGGTCCTGAGTACGGACGGGGTTTTTGGAAGGCTGTGCAAGCAAACACACACACACACACACAGACACACACAGACACACGAAATACAAAGTTACATAAGTCACAAAAAGTATTTTTTACAGTCTAACTGAATTTATCCTGTGGACTGTTTGACCGCCAATAGCGATATGCAGCCTGTTTTTCCAAGTATCACATTCCTGCCACTGGATTCAAACAGTCTCACTTATCTACAGGTGGTGGTAATGCACCAAAAAAAAGCAGAAATACTCCATCCAAAGCTGTGAAGAAGAATGTAAACATGGCCTTTAACCTGTGACCATCTTCGACCTTTGAATCTGTTCATCAGCTGGTGAACACATTGGTCACCTTTTTTTTTGACAACAAATGTAAATGTTTCTGAAGGTGCACGGTAGGTTTATAGATTGTAAGGTCAATAATGTCATATATTTTTACTTGTGCTTACTCTGTAGTGGCTGTAAACACATCAGTGGAAATGATTTTCTGAGTTCATCATTGCCTAGAGGAACTGTAATAACACACAATTTGGAAGCGTAACAATATCCAATGTGATTTTCTATTCCTAGCATGACTATGACATAAATCTACCGTGCAGCAAATGACTGGTGAGTATGATATTACTTCCCCCAAGTTATAAAAAGTCTGAGTTCCTCAATCACTGTCAGCGCTGCAGAACCAGGAGTCACTCTTTAGATTCTGCTGCTGAAGTGTGAAAAATATTGACTCAATAATCCAGAGAATGACATGAATGCTAAATAGGAGGGGGTTTGGGTGTGTGTACACACTGTACACACACAAACCCTCAGGTCAAACAGTTCTCTAACTGTCCCCTTCATGATGTTCTGGTCTTGTTTGAGGACATTTTTTCTTGGTTAAGCTCTGAGGAAGTGGTTACCTTGATGCAGAAAGTGAAGTCTGCAGGTGCTCCGTACAGTTTACGGCTGTTCACCACAGTGTATACGTTTAAATCTTCCAGATCAGCCACATACTGCAGGTGCCGAGGCTCCTGGGACCCAAAACACAAAAATATACAGTGCAAAGATTTGTCAAAGACATATTTAGAGAACACAGTGGAAAAAGTTGTTTTTTCTCTAGTGCGGTTCCCGCTGGTGTCTTCCTCTGTTCTGTTTCATAACATTTATTCTGTGAAATTCAGTAAGTGTGATTTTTGCTGACCTTGGAGGAGCCCTTGGTGGAGCAGTAGAGTCCGGAGCGTCTGAGGAAAAAGTAGACCTTCTTCCAGGCCTTACGACTGGGCTCTTTTACATGCAGTAAACCCTGGATCTCTGGACACGTCCCAGACTTCAGCAGGTTCTGTGAAGCGCACAGAGCTCATTATTAGCATTTACTGTTCTAAAAACAATTGTTTCTTTTATTTGATTATTGTGAATATTCAGAGAAAACAGGAGTGTTACGACTTTGAGGTTGTAATAAAAGGAAGAGTGATATTAGACATGCAAACACAACCTCTCAGCAGTTTAAACATTTTATTTATACTTCCTTTTAAGAACTGAGGAGCATAAACAGCAGCTCATTTGCATTTTCTCCTCATTCTTCTCAGCTGTGGTTATTGCAAGAGGACAAGGAAAGGAAACTCTTCAAATTTTATAACCAAAACCTCAGAATGAGTTGAAGAGATACTGAACAAAAGCTACACAAGTACAAACATGGTAGAAATGTGAGGTTTTGTGCTTGTCTGTTTATTTTAGCGTAAAAAAATGAATGTAAGGCCTGTGAGTCTGATACAATTCTGTTCTGCATCAGCAGCTGTTGTAGCGCTGCCAAGGCCAAGGCATCCCACAGGTGTGATGGTGAATTTAAAAACTTTATCAAAACTTGAGTTAGAAGTTTACAGAAATAATAAAAAAAACAGTGTTTGAAGATAAAAATCTTCAAGCCCGTAGCTCCCAGCTCCAGTGTTGCTCGTACACAGATGTTCATGAATCAGTAAGACTGGGCTCCTGATTTCACCTGGTTTACCTGAATGAGCTCTGACGACTTCATTCCCTTGTTGACGTCTGCGCTGTCGGAGATCATGCTCTCTGGGAAGAACAGCTGAGAGAGGAAGGGGAAGGGTTGTCATTAAACTCCTCCTGAACAGGAAAAGACTCATTTACAAGACAAAGAAGCTGCTTTTGCTGCCGTCTGCGCTGCTGTCACTTCATCATCTGAACTGATCAGAGATTCTGCTTTGGACCATGATTATCCTAACGACACAGATATATATATATATATATATACACACACACACCAAACAGGGATTAAAGTCCCTTTTTTAAGGGAACAGAGGCAAAGCCTTAAGTGAATTATCGGTCATGCAAAGTATGTCATGTGTGCACAAAACCAACAGGTGTCCAATTTCCAAAGAGGGAGAAAGAGATCCTGCAGATGTCTTTGTTTGTACATACATATGAAAATGGGTGTGAGTCTACGAACTCAATCTTTGTATTCAACCGTGTCAGCAAAAATAGGGGAAAAAAGCCAAACAGTGTCTTGTTCCAGCCTCTAGATAAAAACATTTCTCTGTTTTATATCATTATAAACTGACTATTGTTGAGTTTTGGACTGTAGGTCAAAGAAAACAAGACACTTCAAAAGATAAAGTTATTTTTGAACCTTGTTCTCCCATGTTTTTGGATACAAATAATTGATTAGGACAAAAATCTTAAGTACTGAGCAAGAACAGAAGATGGTGTAATGTAATGCAATACGCAACTGTCCAATGTCAAAGTACGTCCACTAAACTGCTTGTTTTTGCCTCTGACAGGCTCCGATTGTTACTACAAGTCTTTGACAACATCGATGGACAGGATCCCTACAGAGACAGACCTTTTTATTAAAGAGTAAGATCCTTTTTGTTTCTTAACCTGAAACATTACTATATATCACTACCAGACTCCATTGAAAAAACTGTTATTTTACCACTACCTCCATCTGTTTGTTTGTGTTGCTATGTGACTTTCAGTGGTGGAAGAAGTATTCCGATCCTTTATATGTGTAAAAGTACCTAACTAACCAATCGCGGCAGAAGATTACCAGCAGCTCCTGCGCTCTGTGAAGTTAAATTACTGTTTTTGTCAGTGGAGTCTGGTAGTGATATATAGCAATGTTTCTGGTTAAACAAAAATGACCATATTGTTTCATAAAAAGGTCTGTCTCTGTAGGACTCCTATCCATGATGTTGTCAGACACAAGCATTTCAGTGGATGTACTTTAATACTTAAACATAGCCTATTTGGTTACATTTGTCTCTATCAATCATTTACACTGAAAAACATTGGTTTTCCAATCAAGATAATCAGTAGATTAATTGATAATGAAAATAATCATTAGTTGAAGCTCTAAATGAGGTGCATTTCTCTATTGTGTTTACACGAGGCTATTGTATACATTACTCCCAGTAATCATGCTAGAAGTTTAAACCCAACTTCATGAGTATAATGTAGTAAATCTTTGATCCAATTCACTGTTGTGCCTTGTGGAGGCAGTGTGGGCACATACTTTACAGAAACACCAGTGGGAGGTTCATCAAAACCAGTTCTCAAAGTGAACTGTCACCTCTGTTTAACAGCACAGGCGACAGACCAGATCCGATGTAATGAAATATCAGAGGCATGAAGCCAGTGTGTCTGCACCAGCACGCAACCTGCCAATCATCCGGGATCAGTAACCACCATGACGTCAGGCTTTGTCAACATCTACTGTACCAACAAGTTTAATAAAGAGTGTGAAAATCCTCCTAGTCCCTGCTTGTGTTCTGTTATATAAAAGTTACTCATTACAGGCTCTTGACCATTAACACACTTGCAGGCTGCGTACCACTGGTTTCCTGAAGAACTCGTACTTGGCGTAGTTTTTGCGGAAAACGAGCCTCGTGTCGCCCTTTAGAGACCAGGTCGCCCGAACCTCCAGCACAATCTCGTGGTCCTCCAGACACCTCTCTGAGGAGACAGGAGAATGTGTTAAAAACCAAATATTAAATCCATCATTTTACAACTCCAGTTTTGTGCTTGATGCTCACTTAAATTTTAATTTTAAAGCACAGTACCGAGGCCGAGGGTGGGATGGAGTTCGAGGAGGGCCCAGTTTTCCTGGTCACTGCAGTGAGCCGTTTGGACCAACATGTGGCACACCTCTCTGGCTGTGGCTTCAGGTGAGACCCACACCGACCTGCTGTGGCTGTCCTCCCCGTACACCTTTATCAGCTGATGGGGGAACAAAAGTAGAGGAGGAGTACTTAGATCCTAAGTAAAGGAGAAATATCACAATTTGAAAATACTCTGTCACAAGTCCTGTGTTCAAAACTTTGCACAAAAAAGTACATATGCTTTACCAGAAAAATGGATATATATTATATAAGTATTTTTTATTTGAGTACTGCACTTAGTACAATTTTGATACTTGTATGTAACTTAAGTATTTCAGTTTTTTGATACCTTTCTCAGAAATAGAATTAAAAGGGAAAATGAAAATGAAAAATGTGAATAAATGGCTGTTATTTCAGGGTAATCTGTCCCAAAAACTCCCCCAAAAAACTGAGACTGAAAAAAGAAAATTCAGTAATGGAGTGACAAACTGATACGGTGAAATAGTTTGTTAACAGGCAAGTGACATTCAAAACTGTTAAATGGAAAACAGAAATGATCAAATGTAAAAGTAATTAAAAAGGAAAATGAAAATATACATGAATATTACGTAGAAAATGATTTGGTCTGCAACTACTGATTATTTTTTATCATAGATTAATCTACGGATAAGAATTTCCTACAGCTCAAAGTGATGTCTTGGTTCAGATGTCTTGGTTTAGTTTACTGTCATGTGTAGTATGATGGAGAGAAGCATCAAAATCTTCACTGGAACCAGCATATGTGCCTTAGAAAATGACTAAAACAATTAATTAATGATTAATGGACTAATTTTTCCATTTTCAATTTGGCTGTTTGTTGTATGTATGGCAGCAAAGCTGGCTGGGCCTGGAAATATTTGATGATTATTACTGATACACCAGCATGTACAAGAAATTTAATACTGTAGCTGGTCAAGACAGAATTAGTTTTAAACATTTAGGTAGTTAAATCTATAACATGTGCATCATATTTTACAAACTAGTCACAGGTTTCATCTGTAAACTCTGATTCTGTGAATCATATATTACAGCACTGGATAAAACAGATTTAATCTGAGACCGAGGGACTGAAAACACAACAAACATCTCACAGCTTGTTTTTGGCATCACGTCAACATTGGTACACACAAAACAAGAAGCCGAAATGTGAAGCCAAGAACCTGTCAACTGTGCTGCAGAGCAGACAGAGCCAGACTACGATTAATACACAAAAACATTTAAAGAGAAGGGCCTCTCAGATTCTTACTAATTTTAGACTGATACAGGTTAAAGCCATGTTTCCTGTTAATCTTGTTGTTTTCACTTAATATGAACTGAAATCACAACACAGGCTTCATGTTTAATTCCCCGTGTCTTGAGCTGTCTAGTAAACTAAAGACATCTTCCATCTTCCTTCACTCTCTCAGTCTTTCCTGTATCTGTTTAGGAAAAGATCAGACTGCAGAAGCAGCTGTGCATGTGGATCGTCTGTATCCATGATGCTGCTGAGGTGAACTGGGTGCAGGTTATTCAAGGGTCAGGCTGTTCTCTCTCGGAGCGCGCGCCTGTCAGACTTGCTGTCTGGATCCGGCAGCACGTTTCAAACTAAAAAAGAAAACAAACCTGCCCGACCAGAAACCTGCGGTTGTCAATCAACAAGCTCCGACTGGTCAGGCAAGTACCAGCGTCAGTCAGGACAAATAATGGCTAAGTATAAACCAGGGAGGCTTCACAGAGGGAGGGACATTCTTTCAGTGGAAACCTCACAGTTCAATATCCGGTCAGTCTACTTTGACTCCTGAGTGGTTTTTTATTAAAGAGCAGGGGAGGTGAAGGAAAATTTGTTTCTCTTTACTCAGAAGAAATTCATTTGCTGTGTTCAGGACACAAAGCTAACAGTGCGTGACAACAGCAGAGATTCAATCATATACTGAAAAACTCTAACATTTCATAACATTCTGCAAACCATGCCAAACTGATTTTACAGTTCCCATTGCCTTCTGACCTACAAACACTTTTACTATAGAACCTTGTTCTCATATGTGATTGTGAGAACAAGGTTTTATTTTGAAAAGCTGTAAGTATTAATCTGCTGCTATAACGGCCTCCTCTCTTCTGGTTTCAGTCTCCACCACATGTTGAACCTGACTGTAGAATTGGCATCAAGAGCATTAGTAAGCCGATGTTGGGTGACGAGGTCCAGCTCTTAGTCCAGTTCCTGGAGGTCAGGGCTCTGTGCAGGACCAGTAAAGTAGCTCCACAGCAAACTGGGCAAATCTTTCCTTCATGGAGATGACTCTGTGCACAGGGGCCACTGCAGCATTTCCACTACCATTGCTTTCGCCGCCCAAGAAACTAAAGTTTCATTTCAGCTCAGTGTGACTGTCTCTGCTGCATTTTTGCTGTCATTTACCGTTATGTTTCTGTCCTCTACTTTCTGTTTCACCCATAGCTGGTATAGTTTTCACTGTGTGTCTGTCTCCCCACACACGCAGAGCAGAGGAGACAGGTTGACTTGTTACATTAAGTGCAATTAAAGCTCCACCAAGCGTTATAAATCTCCCTAAAACCAAAGACTGACAGACGTCGACTCCAAATGTCTGAGAGTCAGGCCAACATATCAGCGTTTTCTTAAAGCGTGCAATCTGGCGACAGTGGAGGATGCTAGCAGCTCTGATGCTGATGGCTGGCCCGAGCACTAGGAGCTCTGAGCTGTTAGAAACATGGTGTTCCTCCTGGATCTACAAGACCAGTGCTGGTAAGGTTAGGTGCACAAGTAAACAGAAATGCACAGTTAATTCAACTCCACAACAATGCTACTATAGCTCTGGAGAATTGACTGAATATAATGAAAACTATGTATGATAACTGAAACATGTTCCTTACCAACTGGTATAAACATAGAACGAACTGAGAATATTAAGCTTTAATTTAACACGTATAAAAAGAGACACCTCGCAGCACACTCTCATATACACTTTTGGCCATATAGTTTAACATCATTCATCTTTTTATGTCCTCAAACAAAACAAAAGCGACTAAGATGTTGTGTTGGCTTTTGCTTTTGTCCCTGCTGAGGATTGTGACTCATCTTTTGACAGACACTGCAAACCACAAGCCAGCCCCACACCTGTCCAGATGTGACAGAAATAATAATAATGAAAAAAAAATAAATAAAAAATCACAGCCCTGAAAAAAAAAAAAAAAAAACAGCTGTAAGTGTCAGCCTGCTCACTTCCATTACTGTGCATAAAACACCCGGGGGGGGGGAGTGGCTGCTGTGATAGCAGACATGTTTACTCTGGCAGTGTTTGGGAGTGAAAATAAGGCAGCGCAGGCATGGCAACACAGCTTACCTGTCAGTCACAATCAAAACCAACCTTCACCCGCAGCATTAGCAAACAGGTTGAGACACATTTAGAGGATCCACTTGCTGATGCCACCTGTCAGACCCTGATTATCCAGGCAGGTGTGATGGGATTAACACAATAGATGCTCTGATTTGTCCAAGCAAATACTTCAAACAGGATAATGATGGTGTTAGTCTATATTTTCCTCTCATCAGAAAATCTAATGAAAATCTAATGAAAAGACCGAAACCTATATTTAACCTAAATCTATATTTTCCTCACATCAGCAAATCTAATGAAGAGACCAAAACCAAAAATGTGTTAGTCTATCTCCTAACACTCAGACTTAACTATATAATGTATAGTTTCATTTTTAGAAAAAGATTGAGTTATTTCCTGTAACAGATTCTATTTTTAGCAAATGCTACTTAAACTGAAAGAAGCAATGCATTCTTTGGATACTATTTTCTGTGGTGGATGAATACACGTCTGGCTACAAAGACAAGATTTGTTGGTAGAACAAGGTCTTTTCGTGAGATTAGCTCATAAAAATATAGAATATCACCAGACTTATCCTTTAAATATAGGCTTGAATTTTGAGCTCTGACCTTTTGATTTCATTTTTTGGAGGTAATGGAGCAGGTAAATGAACTGGGAACAGATTAAGATCGACACATATTCACTTCCTCCAATTCACCGAAACTAAAAAGGTGAAATGAAAGGAATCAAAATGGGGCAGCGACTTTAGACTTAAGAAACATGACGTAATGTCAGTGTTCAAACCAAAGGTCAAACCTAGAGTCTAGGTCTGTCAGAGCTGCAGATCTCTTCAGGTGCAACAGACATCTAAACCAACTGCTTACTAAAAAGCCTTCACACTTACATGTTTGTCACTTGACGGTGGTGGGAGAGAACTAATGAGCACTGGAGACTTTGAGGGGCTGCACAGCTCTGGAAAGGGGTTGGGTATGGATGGGACAGAGGAAGAGAACGTCTCTACTCCTTTCACCCTGGAAAAAGCCATTGAAATAAACAAAAGAACACAACAAGGTTAGAACCAGACAAAATTTCAATTTCAAATTACATGCCATTAAAGGTGCTATTTGCAAGTTTTTGATATCACTACATAGCCAACGTTAGCAAGGGATAAGTCTAATGATATTCTATATTTTTCTTATTGCTAACAAATCACATGAATAGACCAAAACCAGCAATGTGCTGATCCTACTAACAAGTATTGCTTGTGCAGTTGAATGTGTATTAATCCTCCACTGAAAATAGTTCCCAATAAATCACACATCCACCAGACAGGGAGCAACATCAGCATTAATTCTTTGTGTTTTTTTGAGTTGTGTTTATTGGCCACATGATGAATCTTTGCTAAATATTCACTCTCTTTAAGCTCTGTGTTTTCACCAGCTCCTCAGGAAAACATCTGGTCCTCTGTTTGCTGCTGAGCAGGTAGTGCACAGTAGCTTCTTCTAGAGCTTTTTAGCTCTAAGCCTGTTGCAGCCAAAAACGACGCTGTGAGAGCTGTAAGAGTGAACCAGAAAAGTAAAGCTGAATAGAACAATGAGCTGAAAGATGCTAAAATGGTCAAGTGCTGATTTGGATAAACCAAGCAGCTGCTTTGACATTACACATCCATTGTTCATATAAAAATAGACATTTTTGCAGCTTTTTGTTTTCAGTGGGAGCAAATTTGTGGCTGAGTCTCACATATAAGTTAGTAAAATTATCTGTAGAGACACTAAAACATTGTTAGTTTGGTGTTTTGATGGGATTTGTTGGATAAAGAACATACAGGATAACACCAGCCATATCCTGTAAGCACAGTCACAAACCTTTCCAATCCATATCAGGAAGAAACTAATTTTTATTACTCTTTTTTCATTATTACAAATGCTAGGATTAATTAGGAGACAATTCACAAGATACCAGGAAGTGAAACAGAACAGCTCTACCCAGTGACTGTCACAGCAGAACAAACACCCAGCTCACTCTGCAATCACACTTTTATCACTTGTATCTTTAAGACTGGGAGTATCTGGTTAATGGAAACTTCTTTAAACATCAGATGACTTATGGCTTGAGGTTGAGTCATCGACTTGAGTCAATATCCACGACTTCCACTGACTCATGTCCGCTCTGTTAGTGTGTGTGTGCTGCCTATTGAGCAACTTGTCATTTCCCACAGTGAGTAATGCCGTCTGTGCTCCTGTGCATGTTGCTGTTGGTCATACCTGTTTGAGGTGATTAGAATGGGCTGGGAGCGGCGAATGGAAGGAGCATCTGCCACCAGAGGAGCCAGAGTCAGAGTGGAGCTGCCCAGCAACGTGCCTGCTCCTCCGGACTTCTCCTTCCTCTCTGAGCCCTCGAATACTTCTGTCCAGGGACCTGCCACCTCCATCATGTTACCTGAGGGGGAAGGAGGGAGCCATAGGTCATAGGTCAGGACCCATTTATATCAATCTGCTTTAAGAACAATTCTGAACTTCAGCCAACGTATTTATAGAGGATGTTTAAAGACGACAAACACAGTACACAACGGGCTGATGGCCATGTTTCACTGACTGATGTGAGGCGACTGATTCATAGTTAAATTGGATGCAAAACCAGCTCCAACCAAAACGAAACACTAAGCCCTGAAACACAGATGAAGCCAAGTTTTCTAGTACAGTTCTAGACCACTGACTAAATAAATAAGCAAATAAATAAAATACAGTAATTCACATATTTTCTTTTTCAGCCTCTCAAACATGAGAATTCGCTACTTTTGTCTTTTTTCCAACAAGTTCAAAATTGTTTTAGTAAAACAAAATAAACCTCCTGTAAATATCACTGAGCTTTTTTAAAATCATAATTGATCATTAAACAGTGACTGAAATGATGAAATAGAAATTATTTAATTGATTAAGTCTCTAAAATGTCAGAAAAAGAGAAAGCTCAGCTCTTGGTGTTTGTTTAGTTACTTTCAAGGAAAGTCTGATCAAATATGTGAGTCAGAGACCAAACAACTCAGTTTCTGTTTGTGTCTGATACGTTTGACGTCTTTTGGTATCAAACACTTTTCAGATCCGAGGCTTAATGACAACATTAAACGCATTAACACACAATGTTAAAAGAACAATACAGTTGAGTCATACTTTCGTTACTCAAAATAGACTCAATGAGGCGCTGAGCCAGACAAAAATATGAACCTGAATTTCCACACACACACGACAACACCTGCTGCAGTGTGTGCGTGTCATCTGAACATAAAACATATTTGTCTTGTCTGGCAGAGAGAATCTGAATATTTCCTTTATTCTCCACTCACAAGAACACAGCACACAGAACAGTGGATGGACAACATCACTTTCTAAAAAAACACAAAAACCCTGTATGCACAGTAGGTGTCGGTTTAAAAACTCTTGAGTCTGCACAACAACAGGTGAGGATCCACTTTGAACAACCTGTTTGTGAGCAGGAGCACAGGTGTATAAAAGGAGAAAAGAGTGGCCATGGCACTACCATCAGTGCACCTGAATATAAAACCTAACCCAACCTACAACTGATTTCTACAAGCAAAAGAGCAGGTGAGTGTTTTAAATAGTAGTAGGTCTGCAACTAATGATTACTTTAATTAATGGTGCATCTGTTGACTTTTTTGATAAATCGTTTAACCATTTAGTCTGTAAAACGTAAGAAAAATGTGATAAATGTCCATCACCAGTTCAATGAAGTTGAGATGATATCTCCAAACATCTTTTGTTCCACCAACTGTCCAATACTCCACAATTACTCATATTTCAAGATTTCCAATAATATAAGAGAGAAAAGCAGCTGAAAATGAGCGAAAATTTAGGATTAAATGATTTATAAATCATCCATATTGTTGCCAAGACATTTTCTGTCAACATATGGATTAGTCAGCCTCTTAATTACTACAACTAACAATTATTTTCATATATCGATTAATTTTCCATTTATCTAGTCTATAAAATATCAGAACATTGTGAGAAATGCTGATCCCAATAGTAATAATAACAAAAAACACCTGTTAAGTAGTAGTAGTAGTAAAAGCATCTGTTATAACCAAACTCCAGTTTAACACAACATAAATCAAAGAAAAGCAAGAAACCTTCATATTCATGAGGCTGAAAAAAGAGAGTAGCTTTATGGATCAAAACAGTTGCTAAATCATAACAATTTATAATAACAGGAATTTTTAAAATCAACTTATCAATTAACTGTTGCAGCTCTAATTAGACACCTAAAGTAAAAACTTATGGTAATCTGACTTTTTTTAAATTTAAAGCTATGACAAATACTATAGTAGCAGAGTACAGTGTGAAGTAGGCCAATGATAAGGTGTCCACTGAGACATAATATCACACATGCTGAAGAAAAACACTTGTTATCAGACTACCAACACCTCACTGTGAGTTGCTCGCCCTCTGAAATAACAGTGTCCTGGTGCGAAGGAATACAATTTCACAAGTCCACCTTAAATCCTTAAGGTTTATGTTGAGAAATGTTAGATTACTGTGACTCCTCTGGCACATTCAGTCTCTTATCAAATCTGTAAACTAAAAACGATGAGGGCCAGCTTTACAAACCAACTCCTGGTAGTTGTAAAAACCTGAAATATGGGCTGGTGTAGGCACGGCGCCAAACCTCATACTGAAACTTAAGAAAATGACTCCCCGGTCCTAAACAAAGCTTTGTCTTGACAAAAACACTTTTACTAGATTGAAAGTAAAATAATGATAAATTCGGCTAATGTCGGTGGACTCCATCTCTCTTTACAATCTTTATTTTCGCGGTTAAAACCAGCCTGCACCTGTCTGGACTAGCGTGCTAGCATCTACGAAAAACAGTAAAAACTTACCTGGAAACTTGATCTTTGTGACTCGGTAGGCTTCAGCTGTCAGCCATCGTGTTAATCCCAGATGTGATGATACGTTTTTTCTTATGTGTGGCAAACAAAACAAGATGCCGGGCCACTGCAACAGAGGTGCCAGACAACAGTATCTGGCTGGAGAAGGGGCAGGCAGGGAGGAGTCAGTCCGTCAGGTGTGCTCTGTTGCCCCGCCCTCCTCTCTCACTCAGGCCACTGGAGCCAGGGTTCAAAGGGTTCAAGCACCTTCCTGGTTCATGCGCTTTTGTTTGCCTTTATTTTTATGATTCCACGGCATGGCAATGACTTATAATAATGATGATTAATAATAGAATCATTTCATGTTGTTATTTATATTTTGAATGCAATTTACTGTAGGCTAGTGGCAGTGGATATGTAAGTGTATAACACTTTCAGGAGCCATTTATCTGCATTTTTACTTTTAAGTACATTTGTTTATACTTTCTTATACATTATACATTATATTCAAATACATTTACTTAAGTAACATTTCCAATGCAGGAATTTAAATGTGGTATTAGTACTTTTGGAATACCTCCACCTCTGGTTATTGATGTGTACAGTACAGTTTTAGAGAGCTGAAACGTTTGTGCTGAGTTACTTTACTACCACTGAATAATGATCCAGAGAAAATGTCCTGACAGCTATTTTTTTTATTTTATGTTCTTTAAAACATAAAACATTCACTTGATCCATGTTTGCGTTTGTTTTTTTTGTTTTTTTTTATCACTTAGATTTGTTTTTGTGTTTTTCTGATTTTTTTTAATCATATTTATTGTGCTGTTTACATGAATTGAAAATGACATGAAGACATACCATTTAATTCTGTTTATAGGCTGTTATTTTTCATATCTGTGGATAAAAATAAGCATTTCAGGCTAAATCTGGCTCATTCAGTTTTATCTTTGAACACTGTCCTTGTATTTCCTAACATATGACCTTCACAGAAAGTGATGTGATATACAACTTTCCTGTCTTAAAATGGCTTAATTAATTTGTAGTTTTATTTTGCTTTGACCAGAAACTACATCATTAAAATCAGCCACTGTTAATGTTAATAGGTGCAGAAAACACCTGCACCTGCTGAGCTACCACTGCTGAGTATTTGTCTCCACCTAGTGTCTAAATCTCTTTACCTGGGAACCAACTTGTTTTTCTTCACCTGGCACGTGCATTTGTCTCCGACCTGATCTGAGTAAAGTTTAACCAGCATCTTGTCAGTTCAGTCTGGGTTAAATATTTACACCGTGTTCAGCCTCTGGTGATATAAAGAGACTCATCAAAGCAGAACATTCAAACACAGATGCTTTTATTGAGGCAGTTATTTAATGAACCGATTAAGTCTTCTGGCCCGGAGGCTGTGTTTTAGTCCCTGCATGTTTCTGAAGACAGTGCAGGGAAAACATGTGAACTGCTGCTGTTTTATCGTCTTAATGTGTGTACCTGATGCATGGCAATACAGATGGCGGAAAGACATTTTGACTTTAGATAAATATGGTAATCAATTTTCTTGGGCTTGAAGAAAAAGTGACAGACATTTTCACCTATTTTCAGACAATTAATGAACCAAAAGATGAATGAATAATCATTAGCTGCAGCTCTACAGCTGAGATATTTTGGTCATAAAGTATTGGACAAACTGAAATTATGACTTGATAGTAGTGCTGCAGGAAAATTCTGGGGATCATCAAAGTTGTTCAGATTCAGTCCTGAGGTGGACATGAATATCTGTGCCTTATTTATAATATCTGTTGAGATATTTCACTCTGCATCAAAGAGGCACATTGACTGACCTTATCTTGACCTTTATGAAAGAGTCATTTTCTACCATTTTCAGACATTTTAGAATCCACACAATCAATCCAAGAAATAATGTTTTATGAAAATAATTAGTTGCAGCACCGCAGTTGAAGCTGATGGAAATGTATTTTATTTTGAAGGTTACCCCTTCACAAGCGGATATCAAACTAAAAGAAAAAAAAAAGTCTCCTTCTCCACCAACTGTTGGATCAAATCATGTTTATTAATGTGTTCAGGAAATCCCCACAGAAACAGTTTACAGGGGAACTTACAGATTTACAATCATTCTTGACAGAAGTGCCAGCTTAACCCCCATGGTTCAACACTGAGGACGCCTGCTGAATCTCACGACCAGCTAACTGCACACCCATTCCCCTCAACAGGTCTACCACCAAGTCCTTCCAGCTCGGTGACGAGCTGCTGACAGAGTACTTTGTTGTGTTTGTCTTTTCAGTCATGAAATGCAGTCATGTAATGCAGCGATATAATAAGAAATAGCCTGGAAACACCCAGACAACCGAAACAAGTTTCCTTTCTTCATGTCTGGACCGTTCACAGTTAAAGAGCCTTCATATTTGGTGCCAATCCTTCATGCCAACCAGGAACACTAAGACAGCTGGATGCTTTGAGATTACAAAGTAAACTGCCAACCGTTGGTGAGAAAAAAAATCTCTTCAGTCAAAACTGTATCGCAGTTTAGGCCCTCGAGGATACACCGTTCTCATGTACAGGATTTGTCATACTGCTCAAATGCATTTGGTTCAGCAGTCAAAGTACAAATAGAAATGCTAAAACTAGTTACAGAAAAAAAAAAACACATGTAACATTTCTTAAAGGAATAACATGTGAAGCTTGTGAATGTATCAGGACACCGGCTGAAGTTTGTGAAATGCCCAACACCTTGACTTACGTTTAAGTAGGAACACTGTCAGAATGATTCACTACACTGAGGGTCAACTCAGGAAAAATCCAATTAAATCCAGGGAATTCGACGGCTGCTACCAAAATAATCTGAAAAGACAAGAATTGCATATACTTGCGGATTCTAATTTTAAATTTTTAAGATTGTTGGCTTGCCTTGTGCTTCACGGTCTCTCTTAGTGGGGGTGGGGAGAAAGGTAGTGTTCACTGGAGAACCATTGCTAAGAATAATCTGTTATATGTATTCCAATATAATAATAATAAAACAAACAGCATGATTTTCAAATGACACCAGAATGATCGAGGATGGGCGTTCATCTATTTATATATTTTTTTTACTTTTTCTGTTTTTTGATTTGCTTCGACCTGATACAGGTTAAGATGCAATTTACTGAATCTCTTACTGGTGGGTTGAGGTTTCAAAATCAAAAAGAGGTTAAAATGAACATCTAGCATTCAGTCTACCTTGGGTGAACGTTTCTACTTAACAGATATATACTACAGGGAGGGGAGGAGGAGAGCTTGCACCCTTGCTCTTTCTTTGCCGTATGAAAACCATGCTTCCTCTGGAGAGTAAGGGTGGGGGAGAAGGGGGCCGTGCAAGACTGAGAGTGGGGGTAGGCTGAGTGGGGCAGAGGCTGAGTTTGGTGGATGGAGAGAGGGGCTTGAAAACCAGACTGCTGATTCCACAGGAGGTGTGTAAAAGGCACGCCAGGGTTACTCCCAATCCCAGCCAACATACACAGAGACGCCTTCACACCCACACACACTCGCTGAACACACAAGGTACACACACACGCACGCACGCACGCCCACGCACACACAAGCAGCACAGGCTAGAGCCCCACTGACGAGGGACGAGGGCGGGGGTGGGAGTGGGGAGAAGCAGGAGGGAGGGAATGAAGGAAGTTCTTGAAAGAAAGAGCTGGGGCTTAAACTTGGGGTTAGATGGGAGCGAGGGGGCCTGGATCCGGTGCTGCCGCTGTGTTGAAACAGAAAAAATAAACAACAAACAAAAAAAAAAAAATCAAAACTGGTGGAATGGATCATT
Source organism: Lates calcarifer (assembly GCF_001640805.2). Taxonomy (NCBI): domain Eukaryota; kingdom Metazoa; phylum Chordata; class Actinopteri; family Centropomidae; genus Lates; species Lates calcarifer. The sequence goes on along the minus strand of NC_066855.1, from coordinate 16,419,862 downwards.
TCTGGTTCTTCAGCTGGTTGGAGAGCCAGTCCAGGCCCTCATACAAGCCGTCCCCGCTGGTGGCACAGGTGGCTTGGATGTACCAGCTGCGCTGACGGAGGGCATGCAAACCCAACTTATCTGTGATCTCTGCAGCATTCATAGCGTTGGGGAGATCCTGGGAGGAGAGGGTGAAACAGTCTCATGATACAGGTTCGATATCTGACAGGTTATATAGATTACAGCTGGATTCTGGTCAATTTTTACATGTTGTTAAGTACATCAGTTTGGTCTGCATAATGTTGAAATGAGTTATGACAAGTTAAAAAGTAACGTATTTGATGCTGTATGAGCCTCCTTGACTAACAATAGTCTTCAAAACTGAAGTGAATCTGTGTGGACCCGCCACAGTTTACAGGACTGTCGTGACTGGATATTTCGCTGCCCATCTCGTAGCAAATCTCGAGCTCGAATTTACGAGGAGGACCAGCTGAAACAAGACTCTGCTCATTGATCGGAGCTCTGTTTATGTTTTTTTAAGAGATATTATCTCTGGCTACGAGACCGGAGTTTGGAAGTCCAAGCACTTTCTGCAACACTGGTGTTTATCTGATGAAGCTGAATCATCAAGAATCGAATCAGGAGATCAGAGCTGATATCCAGCTCTCCTGCAGATGCCTCCTCGTCTGCTCCCGATCAAAGCACAGGGGCGCTATCTGCACCAACTTAAACCGAAATAGTTCAAACAAACATCTGAAGATACTCCGAGACAGAAACGTGACCTCACCTGTTTATTTGCAAAAACGAGCAGCACAGCGTCTCTGAGCTCGTCCTCAGCGAGCATTCTGGACAACTCCTCCCTCGCCTCGTTCACTCTCTCCCTGTCGTTGCTGTCCACCACAAAGATGAGCCCTGCAAACAGAAACACAGCATTTGGTTAGTACGGTGTCTGCTCTGCTTCATGTAATATATGTTACATATATCTGCATTACTAGTCACAACACAGAAATGTAGCTGTGTAATCACTCATCGTCTGGTTTCAAAGCATTTTCCTCTCTCTCAGATCAAAAGCTGTGACTTTGTTCCATTAATAATTAATTGTGTGCAAATTGTTCCCGCTGCTTAATAAGTCTCTTTGACCTCATCGAAGCTAAAGCCTCATATTCATGTAAAGGATGAGTGCAGCCCCAGACTCTGTGGTTCTACCGTGGCTTTTATCTTAACCAAAATAACCCAGAAACATTTGAGGATCATTCTGATAAACTGGATACTTACAGTCAGCTCCACAGCTCAGTTCACTCAAAAATAGACTGAAAATGTGTCACTTGTTAACCACGGGTCTGCTGAGTGTGAAAATCTCATCAAACCAAGAGCTGATAAACACCTGACTCACGGTATCTGATAAGTTTAAATGCAGTTAAGTTCATTACTTAGTGCTGCCGTGACAGATGATGGAGGAGTTGGTGTACAGAAGACAGAGCAGCTAATTGTGAAGCAAAATGAAATGACAAAAGTCTTTGGGGAAGATTTGAAATCATGAAGACGAATGAAGATGTCCTGACCCCTGTGTCAAATCAGTGTTGTGTTTCAGCATTATTCATGTAGCTCACTAAACGTATACAGAAGTTATTTTTATATCGTCGTGGTCACACAGACACCCACAGCCTGTGAGGGAGTTGGCACTTGCTCATGTTGTTGCAGCAGCATCTGTACTCGGCATCACTGACTCCTGCTCTCTGTTAAATTACAGACTCTTTGCTGAGAGCAAAAAAATGGCACAAAAAAAAAAGACATCAATTATCTGTGAAAGCAAGGACTAATATACCACAGTGGGTTTTCTCCTTTGTTCATATAGTGTCAGATTAACAAAAAAGTGTGATGGTGTCATTTTAAGGGTAAACTGTTCACTGCTGACAGAGAATGTGAAAGGAGTCAAACTGTCTCCTGCACTTGTTGTCTTTAAAGTTTAAGTCAGAGGAACTGATGCTGCTTCTTCCTATTTGATGCAGGTATTTCTACACTCATACTACAGCAATGGTCCCTTTTTTGCTTGTGGCCCCTTTAAACAAAACCGCAGCTCCTTGTGAACCTCCACCACACGAGCTTATGGGCTTAATATGGAAAGGAATTAGCAGCTCATCCAAAAAGTGAGTTTTCTCTCTTGAATTATGTCAGTTGGAGGACTTTCAGAGTCCTGAAATGGTGAAAATGCCCACTTTTTCACACAAGAAATGAAATAAAAGTCAAACACTGTTGCAGAGTGCACATAAGTAAATTCATACAAATGCTCAAATGCTGGTGCAGCAACTACAGAGTCTTTCCGTGCTGAAAACCAATATATTTTCTGGAGTAAGACATGATGCCTTTTTTGATAAATGATGCTGTATCTAACTGTCCTTACCAAAAAGGATTCATACATTCAATTTCACACTTGGATGCTCAGTATGTGGACAGTGATGTTTGCTACTGCTGCTGCTGCTGTTAGATATTTGTCTGGTGCAGGCAAAGAAAACAAGGAGAAGCTAAAGCAGCAGCTACTATGTTAGCTGAAATCACAACATAGGGGAGACTTTACCTGCAGGCTGTATCATGAGTGGTAAATACTTTGCCACCACTAACCTATAGCGCTTTCACATATGAATTAAATTTCAGGAAGCAGCAGGGGAAGCACACAATATGCCCTTTGAGAAATGAACAATGGTGTATGAGTCATTGGTTCAGTGACTTTAAGATCATCTTTTATGCACCAGCGAGGCCACCTATGGGCGGTACTGTTCACTGACACCTCTGCTAGCTCAGCTTAAGCCCCCCTCCTCACCTTGAGTGTTCTGGAAGTAGTGGCGCCACAGCGGCCTGATTTTGTCCTGACCGCCCACATCCCACACTGTGAAGCTGATGTTCTTGTATTCTACAGTTTCAACGTTAAAACCTGGACAGAGGAGGAGAAACAAAGGTGAGTCACTAATGGAAAGGAAAAAACACACAATTCAAGTCTTGATGTACGCGTAACATTTGCAAAAGTACTAACATTTGCAAAATTAAACTGAATTCATTTCCAGCTCTAGTTCAGTGTGAGTGTTTAAGATTAGCCTTAGACATCAGGGCTGAGTGTCAAGCCTCAACACTTCTTAATGTGACCATGCAGAGCTGATGCAATTAGTCCATTAATTGATTAGCTATTTTGATAGTTGAGTAAGTTTTAGCTTTTCCAATGTATGGATTTGCTGCTTTCCTCAATTTATTGTCCACATTAACTCAATATTTTCTAGCTTTGCACTGTTGTTTGAACAAAACAAGACATCTGAAGACAATACTTTAGATTTTTCCTGCCATTTTGTAGACCAAATGATTAATTAGTTAAGTGTAAAACTGACCAGCAGATTAGTCTATAAGAAAAATAACTGTTAGTTACAGTTTCATGTCATGTGAACACCTCCTTATGTTTAGACCATATTTCTCATATCAGTGGTTTTAAAGCCACAGTGAAAAATTAGCTACAAGCTACTTAGCTTTTTTAAATGTATGCAAATATTATCTTAATTGTAATCATATTTGTGTGTGTGCGTGTGTGTGTGTGTGTGTGTACTACTGTGTATAACTTGGTATTATGTGTCTTGTCTAGTAAGCTGATGGAAACACTATATTTGATACTGTACATTGCACCTTGCAACTAAATTATACATATGAGAACTTTATCTTTTTTTTATTATCTTTTTTATAAGACCAAATTGTTGGTTTTTTTTTCAGTGTCGGGCTACTTCATGTGACACCTGAAGAAAAAGGTTTTGGTGTCTGTATCAAAAAATACCTGTACTAGCATCAAAGGTACCCAGCCCTGCCCATACCGAGTGGAAAACTGTTGTATGCAAGTGTAAAGTAAAAGTAGAGGTGATTAATACATATTCATACCAATGGTGGGAATGGTGGTGACTATCTCTCCAAGCTTCAGTTTATATAGGATGGTTGTTTTTCCAGCAGCATCAAGCCCGACCATGAGAATCCTCATCTCTTTTTTGCCAAATAGGCCTTTGAATAAGCTTGCAAATACATTCCCCATGGTGACGAAGCTGTCGAAGAGGAGAAGGAAACAAGAATTAGGAGGGTTAATGTCTGCAGCTTTTCAGTTTCAGCCTGGTAAACACAAAAAGGAAAAGGAGGAGACAGAGAGAGTGAAGGATCATGATAATAAATGCACCACCTGTCAGTTAGGAGAGTGTGCTGCTGCAAGTAAATACATTATTTCATCATTGTTGGGACGGTTCATAGAGGCACAAATGAATGAACAAGAATAGGTTGGCAACAGCAGACAATTCTCACTGCACCAGAAGCAGCACAATGAAGATAAAATGGTGGAAGCACAAGTACGATGTTTACTTAAGCTAATGGTTATACGTTGAGCCTGTACAGTCAACAGCATTAACCATTATCTGACACTTCCCTGCATTATCTATACGACACAGCTGTCAACTTTGCATAACTTATAATCAGATCTCACTACTATACTGCCAAAAATCACATATACATTTAGAACGATTAGCCGATCAAGAAAAGATTAGTCAACAACTATTCTGATAATAGAATGATCATTTTACCATTTTTGCTAAACAACAACGACAAACTTTTGCTGGTTCCAGATATGAGGATTTTCAGTGTTTGTATTTTATATTACTGTAAACTGAATATCTTTAGGATTTGAACCATTAGTCAAATGAAACAACATTTGAAAGCATCACCTTGGACTATGGGAAGTTGGAACCTAATTTATTTTCCATTATATTCTGTCACTTGAGAGAAAATGTTTGAACTACAAATGGAGTAGATATTCAGCAAATTAATCAATAATGGAAATAATAATTATGTACGGGTACATTTAGAGCTGCAAAAAATTGATTAACTGATAACTGACTGGCTGACGAAAATTAATCATCAATCAGTTTTTAAAGCAACAATGCCAAACATTTTAAGGTTCCAGCTTCTCAAATGTGTCTTTTTACTTCTTTTCTTTGTCATGCATGACAGTAAACTGTATATATTTAGATACTGGACTGCTGAGACAATAGACATCTGAAGATGTCAACTTCGGGTTTTGGGAAGTAATAACAGGCATTTTTCACCATTTTCTGACGATCTATAGACAGAGCAAATAATGGATTGAACAAGAGATAACCTGCTGATTAATTAATTAAGAAAGTAATTCTAATTTGACATTTTGAGTTAGTCAATCGACAGAAAATCACCCAATTATTATTGTAATAGTTGAATTTTCAATTTAGTCATTTTTTGAGCAAATATTGCAAACATCTGATGGTTCCACCTTCTCAAATGTGAGGTCTATCTGCTTCTTAGGTGTACGTAACAGTAAACTGAATGTATTTGGGTTTTGGAGGGTTGGTTTTGTAAAGTTTTATCAAGCATTTTCACCATTTTCTGACAAATTGCCAACTAAACGATCGACTGATTGATAAGGCAAATAAATTGATAATGACACTGAGGTTTAGTTACAGTCCTAGCTACGCTGTTAACCCGGATAAACCGAACAGAAAACCGATCACCAGATCAGAGAGGCCTGGTCCAGCTGGTATACAGCACGGATAATGTTACTGACTGTAGGTGTGAGCTTCCTAGCATGCTAACAACACCCCGACCTTAGCAATAGGCCTGCAATCCAGCTAAAGTTTGAATTAACGCTTAAATGATAAACAGTGGCGCTCCGTGTGCGTTTAATCGTTGATTATTTCAGATATGTGAACAGTCGAAGTTGGACAGTTTTAGCTGGTTACAATGACTCGAAGCAGATTACCGTTTACTTCACTAAGGGCGGATGCTTCGACTAGTTAGCTTGCTGCTAACGCACGGGCGACACCATTCGCGAACGGTTTACTGAACTGTACCGTTTACAACACACGGCGACGCGTTATCTCATGTTAACCTTAACACATCTAACGTTGACATGCCATGAAAAGTGCTGGTCAGATTTAAACTCGATGCTCTCTCTGTAGCTTTTCAATCTTATAGGAACTACTTTGGGCGAGCAGGCTAACTGAGCAGCCGCTACCTAACTGCCGCGTCACAGTAAAGAGAGTGCACCGTGACGTCATGTTAACCGCTGAATAAAACCGTCCGTTCTCACAGACCGGCCGTATGCTCACGTTAACTTACATTTAAGGACCAAAAACTGCGCGTTTGTGTGAATATTTACCTTTAGAAAGACAGCTTCTCGATCTTTCCGTTATCTCTCACTGTCACTCCAAAATGGCGTCTTGCGCAACCAGGGAGACACCGGCGTACGGGCACTTCCCACTATCAACCCGGCTCCAATCACCGAGGAAATTGTGTTACGGACAGCCCGCCTCCGTCCCCCCGCTGCCCAATCACAGCGTCCACAGACCTGTGTGCCCGGTGCACAAAATGTCGAGGAAGTGAACCGCACACAAGTTTATTCAAGTTTCAGACACAGCGAGAGGAGGATAGATAACAGCACTGACAGACGGGACCGGACTGGAATGGTTTCTCTTGTTTTGTTGGTGATCATAAGCCCAGTCTGTTTAACTCTACTGATGTTCATGGATGTCTTACCAAATGGGCCTTCTCTCAGTCCTAGAGGGCGTTTTAATGTTTCTTATCTTAAAATCTCAGAGCTCAGTTCAAAGAAACAAAATGACCACAGATACCAAAAATGACCACAAACAGACACAAAATGTCCACAGATACCAAAAACGACCACAAACAGACACAGAACTGTCACAAAGAGGCTCAAAAAGACTGCAAAGATATTTAGAATGAGGTGCAGAGTGACCACAAAGAGACACAACAAACACAAATGGACACAGAGACACAAGACAACTATAAAGAGATGCAAATCTACCACAAAATGACATGTTGACTACAAAGAGGGTCCAATGATATGAAAATGACCACAGACACACACAAGATGACCACAGCGACATAAAATGACTATGAAGAGACACAAAGTGACAACAAAGACAGTCAAAGTGAAATGTAAAACAACCACAAAGAGACACAAAATAGCCACAGAGACACAAAATGGTCAAATAGCTGACAACGATGTGCTTCATGTTTTCCTGTTTCAGCACAATAACACAAATGAAGACGCTTTCTCACTTTCCCACTCTTATTTTGATGTGAAAGAACCTGACTTCCCTCCTGATCAAATGATGTTTGCCATACTGCCCCCTCCATGGTTGGGGATAGACTAGGTTATGGTAATCGAAGTAGAGGAATAGGTTAGAAGATGAGGTGAGGGGAGATACACATTGACAGGGATTCTCTGTTATTTTCCTGTAGCAGATGGGATTTTTGTTCAAGCTGTTTGAAGAGAACAGGCAGCCCTTTAGCTTCATCTGTGTTGACATTTGGCCTTTTAGAGCTACTGGACACCTGCAGAGAGTCAACAACATCTATTGTCTGTCTTAGTTCAAAGTCATGTGTGTGTTTAAGTATTGTTGCATTTGTGTTATTAGTCTTCTCATAAACAATCATGTTATACCAGTAGAGAGATACTAGTAATGATAAGTAAATAACAGTTGAAGTTTTCTGTTGGGCCTGCTGGAAGGTGGTGGGCCATGTTTAAATATTTGCTAAAGGAGGAGCCTTGTAACTCCACATTCCTCAAACCTTAACTGAACCACAGGACCTTAGCCAGAATAAGAAATACTAAGGTTAATGGGTTCAAATCCTCTCTTTATAACATTACAATTTCCAGACACTACTGGGAGTAAAATTCACATGGAAAATGCTCAATTATTTGTTCACATTTTTAGTGGCCAAAGTAGAATTTAAATATACAGAGTGTAACACAATACTATAATCAGTCTCTAGAAATGTTTAATTGCTGAAGAAACACCCACCAGTTTCCTAAAGAAAAACAGTCCTGCTGAACCATTTTATATGTAAATTATTAAAATAATTCTGAATAATTTCACATCTGAACTAAAATATTTTGGTATCGCCTTGTTTTACAGGTTCAGTATTTAATGAAAATATCTTTAAAGTTTCCTGGAAAGACTGAAAATAGAGAAAGCAGAGGACTGAGACTGTTATTTAAATGAGTTAGTATTTTTGGACTTTCAGAGGAATTTCCATGACAAATTAAACCCCAGTGAATATTTATTCATTGTTCAGTGATTATTGGACATGTAAGACTTCATACATGCAGAATTATGTTTTTTTGTTGTTGACACATTTCACATTTTCAGGCTATCTATCTATCTAGCCAAATTACATGGTTATTTAACGATTTATATGGAAATGAATCTGAATTCACAGATGTATAAAATATTTTATATGTAAACCATCTGAAAAACCACAGGCGTCTAAGGCACGTGATTTGAATTACATGAACAGTTTCACACGTGATATAGTGACAAACTTTCTTTGCGAGGCCAAGGATCTTTTTAGTGCTGTAAATGTTTACAACACGTTACTGTTATGTGCTCTATGGTAACATAAGAGGCTTTTATAGTGATATGTTGGTCTTGAATGTATCATTACTGCTCATACAGTCAACCACTGTTCTCCAGGAGACAATGAGCGAAGGAGGCAATGATGAGAAAATAAGGAGAAGAAGCAGCTTCTTTGCCTTGAAGGTCATTTTTTATTAAGATATAAAATGTTGGTAACGTTCAAGTATTAAAGTCTTGAGGGCTCATGTGGTTATTATGACACTTATTCATTATTTAAAGCAGCTACACTTAGTCTAAACACTAACAAACACCAGCTGACATGACACTGTAATAACTGGATCTGTTTTCTTTTCCCATCTGCTCATGAGGAAAGAAAATCATCTTTACAAATCAAGTGTTGTATATACTGTATGTATATGAAGTAATCCATTACATTACCCATTCAATATTTATTCTAGCACTCTTATATACCCTGTCATTTTATTTATTGCTTATATATATATATAGAAAATAGTTATAGTAGTTAATAACAGTTAACAAGTCATTTATCAATGCAAGTTATACGTTATTAATAAGAACAACAAATCCTCCTCCAGCACATCACTTTTCTTATCTTCTTGTCTATCTCCTTTATTCATCAAGGAGACATCTCTCCAATTGACGGTTTGACCATTTACCCTCCAGCAAAGTGCTGCAAACGTTTGTCACTCACCTGCAATTATAAGCAATATTAAATATTTCAAAAGTTCTCACAATAATCGATAATCAAAGTCTGCAGCTGTAAATGTTAATAATCAGTGTGTAAACAGGTTTGGTCCTGCAGATCTTTTCTAGGAGAGAAGTGGTCAAACCTCATGAATTAAAGAGGAAAAAATAAAAGCAAAGTGTTGAGCTTGAGGAGGGATTTTTTAACAACCTGGCAACCCTAAAGTTTGTCTTCTTAATAACGCATTAGTAATCATTAATAAAGCTACTGATTACAGCCTAACTCTTGTACATACTTGAGCTGATTCTGAGAAATCCATCTCTAAAATAACAACCTAAAATTATACATTCACTAATCGGACATTTCTCATAGAAGCAGCAGTTTTCCAACCCGTTTCCAACTCAAATTGCATCGTGTACATCTACATGTTTTCATAGTTCAGTTCACATGATTTAAGAACAAACACAGCCTAAATTAGTGCAAACTATTAAAAAAAACAACAACAACAGAACAAAAAAGTCTGTTTCATTCCTGAAGTTCCAGCTTGCCGTCTCTGACCCTCCACCTCCAGCGTTGACATGTGTCAGGAGCGGGAACACAGCGAAGCCACACACAAGACTCTTTGATTTCCTCCTCAAACGACACCATCTTCCTGTCCAGGGTCTCCAGAGTGAAGGCTTTCCCTGAGATCTGACAGATCAATGACATTTTGTTGAATTTTATTTAGGCAAAACTCTTGTTCGGCTGCTTGTGTTTCGAGAATTTGGGCTTTTTCCAATTTTGTAGGAAAAAGCATTACTATTTCATCGTGATACTGTTACCAGAGCTCAGGTGTTGAGCTGGCACCAGTAATGACACATACTGTTAAATGCCAGAATGGTGCAATATTAATTTCCTTTTGGTGACTGTAAATTGCCTGTAGGTATGACTGTGAGTGTGAATGGTTTGGTTTGTCTCTATATGTCTGCCCTGTGGCAATATGTACAGGGTGTATCCTCTTGCCCAACGTCAGCTGGGTTTGGCTCCAGCCCCCCTGCAGATATTTAAGTGGTATAGATAATGGATGGATGGAGTTTTTGGGCCTTAAGTAAAGACTAGATCAATGTCTGCAAAGATTCAGCTCTGAATGAGTAAATTCATGGATAAAAGAGAGGAACAAATGAAGTAATGAACTCAGCACAGAGAGACGAACTGAAACAGTTTGGACCTGAACATGTCAGCTCCAGAATAGAAAACCTCATTCAAAAAATCACTAACAAATAAAGCAAAATTAAAAATACATTTCTGAAACATAACTCACTTCCCTTTTTATTGTATCTTTTCCTATTATAGGACTGTTAGTATAGGACTGAAGAGAAGCAGTTTGTTACCCTGTATACTGAGCACTGGACAATAAATTCTACCTTCAACCTTGAACCTTGAAATACCTCTGTTGTTAGTGACCTTTAACTGACACTTTTTCCCCACAACCACTGCCTGTTATAGTAACCAGCTCTGTCAAGTGTTGAGTTATGAAAATGAACAGAGAACAGAAAGGGAAGGTGTTAGACAAGAGCGAGGGCGTGATATCAGGGATGGGGAAACTGTTAGCAATGACTAATAATTCTGTCATGCTGGAAATTTTTCATGTATAGTTTTTTTGTATGTTATCAAATTGTTGATCAGTTTTGTTAAAAACACAAAGGATTTCAATTCTGAAAACAGGAGCTGTAGCAGAAACTCACTGATCTCAGAGTACAGACAGGACACTTCAGGAACATGTTTGATTCTTACAGAAAGTCAGATGAAAGAAATGACGTATGAGAGATTGTATTGAGTAACAGAAGCTAGACAGGAAGTGATGTCTTTGACTCTCTATGTGAACTCTGTGTTTTGTATGATATCACCACAGACCTGAGTCCAGACTCTGTGGATTTAGACTGAGCCCAAAACAAGCAGGTTTTCTAGAAGTGCTGAATCAGGGTTTCTGCTGGTTCTTTCTGCTTGAACTTGGAGCGATAGCAAAACATACAAATAGGATCCTCTTGGTTTATCCCCTCAGCTAAACAGTTTTCTGAAGTAAAATCTGATCAGGACACCCAAAAACCATCTTACCAAACATTCAAACAAGTCTAAAGTCTCTTACCTGATCACTGATTCCTATAGCAACATGGCCGATTTTGACCTGCCGACGCTCACGGATCCTCAGGCACTCGCCCTGGACATTCTCTATCCAGATGTCAACACCTGCGAGTGCCACAGCATTAAAAATGATGATGCCAGCAGCAGTGGTGAACCAGCAATTAACCTAGTGATAGATTCCTGCTGTCTTACCTTCAAAGCAGTACGAGGAGGGCTGATTCGCTGAGGCCAACCACTCCAGGTGTCCGTCTGTCTGACTGTTGCAGGAGGAAAAGACTCCAGAGCTCAGGTCATCAGATGAATGGTCAGAGTCCTTAAAAAGAAGAAGAAGAAGAATAGATGAACACATGTACACATTTGTGTCTGAATCCATAGATATTACCATGTGTACTCACCTTCTCTGAGGCATCTATCTGCGATGTATCTGAGCAGCTGAAACAGGATGGGGGGTCATCTCGAGGTTCAGGGGATGGGGTCTGGATCATGGTGCCTATTGCTACATCTAGTGACAGACACAAATTACAAATTGGTAAATAAGAGTGTATCACCCCTGCTGAGCTGTCTTCATGATGAATAGGTTCTCTGACTCACCGTCTCTGAGGTATTCCAGCTCTGGTCCTGACCCCCATGAACTGTCTTTTGGCCGTTGGCCTTTTTGCAGCAATGGGAAAAGACCTCTGAGAGCGTGGAGATACTCAGGTGGACAAAGAGGAGGAGTCCCACTCTTCCTCCTCCTCCTCTTCTTGCTCTTCTTCTTCCCAGTCCCCCTCATACTCCTTGTCAGTTTTCAGCCACTTCTCCTGATAAAATTCCTCCTCTCCCATGTAGATATCAACGTCTGAATCAGACTCAGTTCCCCAGTCTTTTTCATCTGCCGTGTAGTCATCCCGCAGAGATTTTGGCTGCGAGTCCCACTCCCGAGTTAAAGAATCTGTCTCCACTTCAGAGTCTGTGCCTTCCCAGTCATTGCTGTCCTCATCCACTGCTGTCGTTCTCCAAGGGCTCACCCAGTACATCATGGGAGCAGAACCGGCAGCTGATGGTTTATTTGGGGTGACCCCAGGGGACAAAGAGCAGGGGGTGTCTTCAGGCTGGCTCTTGCCATGATGCAGAATATCACAGGCAGTTTTGACGGACCAAGGACTCAGACCTCCAACTGCAGAGCATACTCACTTGATTAGTCATTTTTTAATCAAAAACCTGAGATCAGATGTTTTCCACTGACCCACTGTGCAGAAAAAGAAATAATTCCAACATTCTAGGATAAATCTCTGATATCTGCCATGGTGAAAGAAGTAATCAGATCCTCTACTTAACAAAAAGAAAAGAAATGCTCAGTAAAATGTAGTTTAAGTATTAAAAGTAACACTACTCATTCTACAGTCAAATGTCTTGTAACTGCTCAAGGTGGAGCTGATTTTAACTACTTTATATACAGTTAGTGGTTTCCAATCTAGGGATCGAACCTCTCTAAAGGGTCACCAGATAAATTGGAGAGGTCATGTCATTTTAATGAGGGAGGAAAGTAACTATGGACTGCCAAATGAATGTAGCTGAGTAAATAGTGAAATATTTCTCTCTGACATGTGGTGGTACAGAGGTAACATAAAATGCTCAAGTGTAATTCGACTAGCTCAAAACTCTCCTACCACTGAATATATAAAGTATGAACCTGCTCTGAGGGCCTTGGTGGTTTTCCTCCTGAGCTCCTTTGCAGATGCTCGTCTGTCAGGGTCCTTCTGCAGCCCGGCCCTGAACACTTTGGCTGTGAAGTTGTTGCAGTTTGACGGCACCTCCCACAGAGGTGGAGGCTCGTTGACAATCTGACAAACAGATGACAAGAAATGTGAGATTACTTTGCTGTCCAACTCGTCATGAAAATATCTGATTTTCAAGTAAAGACAAAGATTTTTTTACCTGGAGACACAGAGGATGGGAATAGTAACGTATCCATGGGTGGCATCCGTTGAGCATGTGCAGTAGCATACAACAGCTGCTCCACACGTCCGCCTTGGCACAGAGTCGATCCCCTCGAGCTACCTCTGGGGCCATGTGGGTCTCTGTGCCCGGGAAGGCAGCTCCTACATCAACAAACAGTAAATTCATTTTCATCTCCATGTCTTTGACCTCTGAATTACTTGTTATTCTCCCACGGCATTTCTTCTCTGTTTACATAGGATCATGCTCCTGTTGTCATGGATTATACTGCTTTACTTTGCTTGAACTAAACAAGGGACTAAAGTCAGGATATCAAAGTCTCTGTTGAATTGATTTTTCAACATTTATAGCACTTTGCAGTTGTTCATGCAGGCAAAGAAGTTGTTGTGTTGCATGTTCCATGTAACATCAAATCATTCATGCCCAAGACCTACTGACAGGTGAGAAAGTAAGGGGAAACCTGGCTAGATGCTCACTAACACACTCTGCTGGGTTTTACTTTTCACTTCATTCAGCAAGTCTACTATCTACAGAATCTAAAGGTTACTGAGGTTGTAGTGCTCAATGATGAGGTTCTCAGGATTGTTTAGGTTATTTAAAGGTTATGATGTACTGGGTTATTTAAGAGGTTCTCTTTAAGAGATTGCAGTGGTCGGTGAGAAGGTTGTAGTGGTCCTCTATGAGTTTTTAGGGGTCTTTTAGAGGTTCTAATGGTCACTGAGAAGTTTCTACATGTAGTTTTGGAAGTTTTAGCGGTCGATGACAAGGTTCTAGAGGTCCTTTAGAAAGTTTCTAGTGTGCCTTTAGGAGGTTCTGGTGGTTGTTGAGGACGTTGTAGGTGTCTTTGGAGTTGGAGTGGTACTTTACAAGGTCCTAGTAGTCATTCAGGAGGTTTCTGGTGGGCCTTTAGGGGATTTAGGGGTCCTATAGGTGGTTAAACACCTATGGGAGATTTTGAGTTGATGTATTTTGGAAGAACACTGTTCATTCATCCAGTAAAGTTCATACACTTGAAGACCTCAAAGACTGCTGGAGGGCTGTACGCTCAGGGACGACTTGTATCAAGCTTTCTCAGATTTGTTCCAGAGCATTACAAGAGCAGGGTCACACTTGCCAAATAGAAGTATGTTGAGTTGAATAAACAGTTATGAAACTTGGCATCTTGAATGAATTTTTCAAATCAGTCTTGCAAGTTCTCCAACTTTACCAATTCATCAGAGGTAAGCTAAGCTAGGACAATGGGACCTCTGGTGTCAAAGTGATTTAAAGTGAAGTCTATGCAACCTTTGAAAGACCAAATAATATTTTTCCTAATATAAAGAAATGTTTAATTTATAAGCAATAAGCAACAACATACACTATTGCTCATTTCAGTACACCCAGTGGTTTGGTCTGGTATGACCGGTAGTTTAGCCAATATGAGACTTTTCAAGATCAGCAACCTTTTGAATTTACAGGCATTTATTTCTGTCAATAAAAAGTAGGAGTATAGTGAAATTTGACTGGTGGTAAATGTTTCATTTGTTTAAGGAAATTTTTTATTACCAAATCCAACCATGTGATGAACAAATATCAACTGAATCATTGTTAATTCTGTCATGGAGTATTGCTGACTTTTCAGAATCAACTCACCCCTGAATGCCTTGGTGCTCCGTCCACTGTCATCTAATGTCTCTGAGAGACCAAAGTCACAGAGGAATGTGTCTCTGCAGTCTGCAGACAGCAGCACATTGTCAACTGGAATAAAATCAACACACAGGATTTAGAGAGACAGCTTGTTTTCATTTGGTGCTCATTATGAAACAGTTGACTGAGAAATCAGGAGGCTGTCAGAGGCTGTCAGAGTGATGGGTACACACAGGAACAAAGCCTCTGCAGCTTTTGTTGGTCCAGCTCCTCAGCAGCTGTCTTAAAGGTAACACAAGGTACAAAATCTCCAAAAATAAACCACATGCATACATTTTTCCACCTCTTCATGAAGATCTAATACGATCAGACTGCTTAATGTCGTGGTTGTTGGCTGAGTGAACCAGCTTGGAGCACAATGGAGGGGCCTAATTTGAGCGAGCCCCCTCCTACTCAATCCTCTCAGCAGGGATTACTGAGGGTTTAGGGGTGAGGTGTCAGTTTAGGATTAGGTACCATCACCAGGGATGCTAGCTGACAGTAGAACCAGCAGCTAGAGGCTTTACTGGGCTTCCTCCCTCCCTGTATGTGCTGCTGATAATATCAAATCTGCTAGCAGTGCAGGGAGAGATGGGGCACTGTGAGGACTCACAATAAACTCTGCAGGATGAAGCTGAATCAAAATGGAGGTTGCACAATTTCATACTGTAGCTGTGTGAGGTGGGGATAATTTTAACTACTCTATAAACTGTTAGGTAACTGCAAAGTAAATGTAGGTGTCAAAAAAGTTTAGTGGTGTAGTGGTGGAAGAAGTATTCAGATCTTTTATT